>NC_045791.1:814350-1146525 GCF_009873245.2 Balaenoptera musculus | reverse complement strand
AGGCTCTCCAGATTTGGGGGAGAAAAAAAAAACCTGCAGGGTTTTTAAAAAAGCAAAACTTGCAGAACTCAATGTATTTATTAAAGGGAAGAGAAGTTTGGGACTTTCTCTTTAAATCTGATCACATTCACCATTCCTCCATGCTATTTGTTTAAATTCCTGCTGAGCTTTCAGACACAGACTCTAAGGAGACAGAAAAAGTAAACTCTCCCTCCCTTCCTTGGCCATATTTTAATGACCCCATTCATATCTACCCCATGAAATGTGCAGAATCATTTCGTGTTACTGGAATATTAGCAGTGTTGGCTGATTACTTCATTACAAGCTTGTCTCTGTTGGTTTCCTTGTGTTGTTAAGTTGGCGAAGAAGTTTAAACAAATCGACATTTTGGGATAGTTCCTTTTCTCTGTTTTTCTTCTCAGACCCACTCCACTCCTTCTGGAATCCAGGCACTCTCATAACCTTTCCTGGCTTATTTTGGCAAGAAGGTGGCTGTTGAGAAGAAGATGGAATCTTTCGGTTTGAGGAGAGGGTGTAAACATCACGCCTTGATCTCTAGATGGCCAGAAGTCTGGGCACTGAACAAAAACAACAGAAGTTTTGGAGCGGAGGCAAACTGGTAGAGCAGAGAAGTGAACACTGGACACAAGGTCCTGGCCCCAGGTCTAGAGCTAAATGTATGACCTTGGGCGAGTGCCAGTTCGTTGAGTCAGCAGCTTTCTGTGTGCCAGGTACCATTCCAAGTGATGTGACATCACAGTGAGTGGAATGAACGAGATCCTTCCCCTCATGGAGCTTAATGTTTCATGAATAACCACAGACAAATACATAATCGCAAACTGGGTAAAGAAAAAATACCAAGTGCTCTAAGAGCTTACGATGGGTGACCTGAGCTAACAGGAGGCAGCAGTTGGGGGTGCCGAGAAGGCTTACCTGAGGAAGCGAGGTTGCACTGATAGGAAGACGGAATGAAGGATCAAAAAAACCAGAAATCGATGCATGGAACTACGTTATGCAAAAAAACTTCTGCACAGCAAAGGAAGCAATCCACAGTGTGAAAAAGCAGCTTATGGAATGGGAGAACATACTTGCAAACCATATACTGACGAGGAGTTCATTTCCAAAATATGTAAGGGACTCCTAAAACTCAACAGCAAAAATACAAATGACCTGATTAAAAAATGGGCAAAGGGCCTGAATAGACATTTCACCAAAGAAGACATACTGATGGCCAACAGATGTACAAAAAGATGCTCAACATCACTTGCCGTCCAGGAAATGCAAATCAAAACCACAAGGCAAGGGACCTCCTGGCGGTCCAGTGGTTAAGACTCCTCACGCTTCCAATGTAAGGGCCACGGGTTCGATCCCTAGTCGGGGAACTAAGATCCCACATGCTACTCAGCCGGAAAAAAAAAAAAAACACCCACAAGGCAATATCACCTCACACCTGTTAGGATGGCTATCATCAAAAAAACAAAAGATAGCAAGTGTTGGCGAGGCAGTAGAAAAAAATGGAACCCTAGTGCGCTGACAGTGGGAATGTCAGTGCACAAGTCATGTTGAATAAAATTAAAATGGTACAAAATAGTGTAACCATTATGAAAAATAGTATGGCGGTCTCTCAAAAACTGAAAAATAGAATATGATCCAGCATCTCACTGTGGGGTATGTACCCAAAAATATTGCAATTAGGACCTTGAAAAGATATCCACACTCCTATGTTCATCGCAGCATTACTCCCAATAATCAAAATAGGGGAATGACCCAAACTTACGTCATCAGATGAAATGCATAAAGAAACTGTGGTATAAACATACAATGGAATAATATCCTTAAAAAAGAAGGAAGGGACTTCCCTGGTGGCGCAATGGTTAAGAATCCACCTGCCAATGCAGGGGATACGGGTTCGAGCCCTGATCCGGGAAGATCCCAGGTGCCGCGGAGTAACTAAGCCCATGTGCCGCAACTACTGAGCCTGCACTCTAGAGCCCGCGAGCCACAACTACTGAACCTGTGTGCTGCAACTACTGAAGCCCACGCACCTAGAGCCTGTGCTCCGCAACAAGAGAAGCCACCACAATGAGAAGCCCGCGCACAGCAACGAAGACCCAATGCAGCCAAAAATAAATAAATATTAAAAAATGTAAGAGTGTAAATCTCATGTTAAGTGTTCTTAACACACAGAAAAGAAAGGGATACAAGGAAACTTTGGGAGGTGATGGATATATTTGTTATCTGGATTGTGGTGATGGTAATATGAGTGTATACATATGTCCAAACTCGCCAAATTGTATACATTAAGTGGGTACAATTTTGATACACCGATTCTACCTCAATAAAGCTGGGGGGGGGCGGGAATAGAAGGGCTGAGGGAGAGTCAATGAGGGGAGGAAAGAGGAAGAAGCAGTGCTCCGATTCTCCCTTTTCTCTTTCTGTAAGAGGAACCTGTTGACAAGAAAATCCAGGTGCAAAGAGAAGTGGCTTGTGCATCTTTGCACAGTGTTCCAGTTACTAGGGTTGTGTAGCAAATCACCTTCAAACTCAATGGTGTAAAACAACCATTAATTATGCACAAAGATCCTGTGGGTCAGGGTTTTGGACAGAGCATCATGGGGCCGGTTTGTCTCCGCTCCACAGTGTGGGGACCTCATCTGGAAGACTCCAAGGCTGGCGCTGGGGTCATCTGAAGACTTGCCCCTCACACTGCCTGCTGTTCACGCTGGCTGGTGGCTGGGGGCCTCGGTTCCTTTTGGTCTGGACCTCTCCATGTGGTCTCAGTACTGAGACTAGTGTGGGCTTCCTCACAGCGTGGTGGTAGCTGGGTTCCCAGGGTGAGCATCACAAGAGATAGCCAGGCAGAAACCCTATCGCTTTTTAGGAAGCTTTGGAAGTCACCCAGCATCACTTGGCTGCATGCTTTTCATTGAGACCCAAAGTTCTGCCCAGATTCAAGGGCAGGGAAACTAGACTCTGCTTCTCGATGGGGAAAGGCAAGATTCTGAAGAGCATGTGGAGGCAGAAATGGTACTGGGGCTACTTTTGGAAACACACAATCCGCCACACAAATCTGGCCGGAGACACAGAAAAGACTAGAAAAAGGCTCTGAGGTAGCCCGCCAGGTGTGTCATTTTGTGGCTTGGCCACAAAGCCCAGGAGCTAGCACTTAGACACACTAGAAAGAAGTGAGACACCCAATTCCTACCCTCAAGGAATCTACACTTTCATCAGGAGACACGCAGATTTGGCCACAACTGAAGGACACAAGATGATTTAGTAAATGAGGGGTGGGCAGTGGCTAAGAAGGCGTCAGAAGAACAAGAAGGGCCAATCCCCAAAGGAGATTGATCCTGTGTTACTCTTCCAGGGGTCCTGAGATGGCCCTCAGTCTCCCCCGCTCCTTCCATCCCAGTATGCCTCCCAACAGGCTCTCTGGGACCAGTGACACTGTGAAGTCAAGAGTGAGTCCTATGACTTTAGGCTGTGTCTGTTATTACAGTGCAGATACACCTGAGAGGGCTAACACAGACCCTGGCTAGGGGATATTCCTTACCACTGTGAATAAATTTATCAGATCTTTTCCAAAGAACCAGCTTCTATAGGAGGACTAAGCAACATAAAGATGGCAACTGAAGGGGCACCAATAGGAGGACAGGTACACAGAGGGAGGATGCCAGGCGGGGCAAAGACCAACACTCATTTGTGATTTATAGCCCAAATCTTCAACCCCCTCCCGGACAACGTTGTGGGATGAAGCAATGCAGAGACTCACACAGGGGATTTGTGCAAAGTTGGGAAATGTTCGGAACCCATTTCCATAGAAGCAACCAGCGAAAATCCTTTTCCCTCTTAGGGCTACCCTAGAGGACACAGTGGGGAGGGAGTCAAGTGTGGAAGGACCAGAACTCTCTGGCTAATGGGTACATTCATGCAAATACATGTATTCATTCATTCAGCTCTGTTGAGCTTCTGCCATGTACCATGAACTTCAGAGATGAAAAGATGAATGAGATACAGCCCTTGCTTGCTTCTACCTGCTAGTCCCTGTCTGGATGGCACTCCCACTGGCCCCTGTGTTGCCTCAGAGCAATAAGGGCTCTGAAAGGTTTCCAAGTGCAGGGTAGACTGGGAAAGGAGAGACCTGGGGAAAGGGACCAAGGGACATTGATGCAGCCGTCCTGGGAGGGGAGAGAACGGAAGGGCATTGGGGTGGAGAGCAGGCAGCAAAATCAGCAGGGCTCAGAGATCCAGCGAATGTTGGTCAGGCTTCCTTCCATCTCAGGGCCAGCCCTTGAAAGAACTTTTCTCAAGATGCCTTGTGGGTTTCTTTTTTTTTCTTTTTTTTGGCTGCATTGGGTCTTTGTTGCTGCGCGCGGGCTTTCTCTAGTTGTGGCGAGCGGGGACTACTCTTCGTTGTGGTGTGCGGGCTTCTCATTGCAGTGGCTTCTCTTGTTGCAGAGCATGGGCTCTAGACGTGTGGACTTCAGTAGCTGTGGCACACGGGCTCAGTAGCTGTGGCCCGCAGGCTCCAGAGTGCAGGCTCAGTAGTTGTGGCGCACGGGCTTAGTTGCTCCGTGGCATGTGGGATCTTCCCAGACCAGGGATCAAACCCGTGTCCCCTGCATTGGCAGGCGGATTCTTATCCACTGCACCACGAGGGAAGTCCCCTTGTGGGTTTCTTAACCGAAGTGAAAGAGGTAGCATCATCTCACAGACATCAGTGATTCTAAGGAATAGCAGTAGTCCTCACCAATCACATAATAACGAAAGACACTATTTTAAGACAATTTAAAAAGAAATTATTTGCTACAAATGAACTTAGATACAAAACAGAAAATAGACCCACAGACATAGAAAACAGGCTTATGATTACCAAAGGGGAAAGGGGTGGGGAGGGATAAATTGGGAGGTTGGGATTGACATATGCAGACTGCTATATATAAAATAGATAACCACCAAGGACTTACTGTGTAGCATAGGGAATTATAGTCAATATTTTGTAATAACCCTTAAGGGAAAAGAGTCTGAAAAAGAATATATATATGTATAACGTAATCACTGTGCTGTACAACTGAAACTAACACAACATGGTAAATTAACTATGCTTCAGTTAAAAAAAGAAAATCAGATCAATGTCTGCTTAGGGACAGAGGAATTGGGGACGGAGGAATGGATAACAAAGAGGCAGGCATAAGGAAACTTGTGGGTGATCTCTAGATCATTATCTTGATTGTGGTGATGATTTGTTGGATGTAAATAAAAAAAAATTTTTACATGTAAAAAAGAGAAATTATGGGGAGGGTGGGAGGGAGGGAGATGCAAGAGGGAAGAGATATGGGAACATATTGTATATGTATAACTGATTAACTTTGTTATAAAGCAGAAGCTAACAAAAAAATAAAAAAATAAAAAAAAAAAAAAAAGAGAAATTATTAAAGACTCCTAATTAAAATGTGATGAAATCTTTACAAGATACTGGACTGACCCTCGCATTGATCTTAAGGATAGACACACCCTGCCCATAGTGTATTGAATTTAACTTAAATTAGTCGCTTCTCTAAGGAGTTACCAGGAAGCAGTGGAGATTCAGTGCGGAAGATGGCTGGTTTCCAAGGCGTCCACCTCTGGGGTTCCATCCACTCCATTCTCTCCAGCAGAAAGAAGGTGATGGGAGGTCACTTATGGACTTCAGTAAAAGAACATTTACACTCAAATCTTCCCAAATGCATACACATCATTTCTCCCCTTTGATACCTCCTCTGTTTTTATCCATTATTTTTTTCAATGTTTCACCTTGTCTTTTTTTTTTTTGGCCTTGCAGCGGGATCTCATTTCCCTGACCAGGGCTCGAACCCGTGTCCCCTGCATTGGCAGGCAGATTCTCAACCACTGCGCCACCAGGGAAGCCCTTGACTTGTCTTTTTAAATGTTTGGTGTCAGAGTTTTATTTTGTGCCTGGGTTACTTGGGGAGCTTCGTTCGTCAGAAGTCAGCCGGGGTGAGGCAAGCTCCCACTGCCTCTGAATCAATCCAAGAAGTCGGGAGGTGATTTGGGGGCCGCCCAGGGTCAGGCCATGTGGCAGAGGGTGTCAGCAAAGTGGAAGCAGGAAACTGGTTCGCGAAGGCGGGAGTTGGTCCGCAGCTGAGGCTAACCCACAGGGTGTATTAGATAGCAAGTCTTCCGCCCCCCAAAGTAACATACAAATCAAAAGCTTTCATATAAATAAGCAAAACCAGTTAGAAAATAAAACGGAAGATAGCAAGATTGTGATAACAGAGAGGAACAAGGTATAAACTGGCTAGGAGTAAATGTAAAAAGAAATGTTCAAAACCTGTGTGTGAAAAACTATCAAACACTATTGAAACACATGAAAGTAGACTTGAACAAACAGAAAGATATGTGTTCTTGGTTAGGAAGATTCAGCATCGTAAAGGAGTTAGTTCTCCCTAGGTTAATGTATAAATCACTGCGATCCAAATAAAAATACCGTCTTTCCTTGGGGGGTGGGGGTGCAAGACTAGATAAGGAAAAACCCTGAAAATGAAAAGCAATGGGAGGGGGGACAGGCAGACCTTTCAGACCTTGAAACATAATGGAAAGTCCCTATAGATGATCATACTAAGTGAAGTAAGCCAGACAAAGACAGATATCATATGATATCACTTGTATGTGGAATCTAAAAAGAAAAAAGCTACAAATGAACTTATTTACAAAACAGAAAGAGACTCACAGACATAGAGAACAAACTTATGGTTACCAAAGGGGAAAAGGAAGGAGATAAATTAGGAGTTTGGGATTAACATATACACACTACTCTATATAAAATAGAGAACCGGGCTTCCCTGGTGGCGCAGTGGTTGAGAATCCGCCTGCCAATGCAGGGGACACGGGTTCGAGCCCTGGTCCGGGAAGATCCCACATGCCACGGAGTAACTAAGCCCGTGTGCCACAACTACTGAGCCTGCGCTCCAGAGCCCGTGAGCCACAACTACTGAAGCCCGTGAGCCACAACTACTGAAGCCCACGCACCTAGAGCCCGTGCTCTGCAACAAGAGAAGCCACCACAATGGGAAGCCTGCGCACCGCAATGAAGAGTAGCCCCCGCTCGCCACAACTAGAGAAAAGCCCGCGCGCAGCAATGAAGACCCAATGCAGCCAAAAAAAAAAAAAATAGAGAACCAACAAGGACCTACTGTATAGCACAGGGAACTATACTCAATATTTTGTAATAATCTATAAGGGAAAAGAATCTGAAAAAGAATAGATATACGTATAGGTATAACTGAATCACTGCCGTACACCTGAAACTAACATGACATTGTAAATCAACTATACTTCAACTTTTAAAAAGTATCTATAATTAAAACAATTTGGTATCGATGAGTGGATAAAAAGATAAGCCAATGGGATGGAATACAAAATCCAGAAACAGACCTGATTGTGTATGGAAATTTCAGTTTCGATAAAGGTGGCATCAGGAATGAGTGGGTGAAAGAGGTGCTTTCTCATAAGCTGTACTGGGATAACTAGAAATTAAAACTAGACAAGGGACTGTTTCTCACCTATCAGACTGACAAAGACCCAAAGTTTGACATCTTATTCTGTCAGTGAGGCTGTACTGTAGAGAAATAGGCACTCTTATGGAAATGCAAAATGGACTACCCTGACGGAGGGAAATTTGGAATATCTAGCAAAATCACATATGCGTTTACCCCTTTGACCTACACATCTTACTTTCAGGCATCTATCTCAGGCACAGTACAAAAGGGCATATGCAGAAGACTATTACTAGCAACATTACTCATAATATCAAAAAATTGGAAACAATCCAAATATCTCCATGTGAGGACAGATTGAATATATATATATATATATATATATATATATATATATATATATATATATGAAGTTTCTCTTTTTAGGAGCATTCCAGCCTGATAAACAAGGAAGGAATGACATAATCAGGATATCACCATTTCATACCCCCTAGTGAACTGATGGATGGCAAAAAGAAAGACATCCCAACAGTAGACACCTTGTACTTCCTGAAAAAAATAGACAGTCCTACCTATGAAGTACTCTTGCTAAAAAAATATCAAACCTATATCTGATCAAACCTCTGAATTTAACTGTGATTTAGCAGAAACGTAGGGGACAGAGGTACATGCTAAACACCACCAATGAGATGCAATCCAGACCATGGGAAACTGCAGGACAAACAACGCAGTTTCTTCAACAAATAAATTGCAAGGAAGAAAAAACAGTTGGAGAAGGAGCTATAAATTAGAAAAGATTTTAGAGACATAACATCCAGTTGCAATGATGAACCTTATGTGAACCCTGATTTGAACTAATGTCAAACCAAAAGGGCTAAAAGTAAGACAATAGGGAAAATTTGAGCCCTGGCGGGAGAATTATTAATATAAGAAATTATTATTGATTCTTTGGAGGTGATAATGTATTGGGGTTATTTTTTTAAGAGTCCTTATCTTTTAGACACACCTATTGAAATATGCAGAATCAGGATTTGAAAAGATAAGACCTCACCACCCTGGAAGAAGGAGAAGAAACTGATGAAATGTGATCTTAGATTTTTGAGCTTCAGAAAACCCACCCCATGAAGAAAAACTGGAGAGATATGGCTTAGCAGTGATGCTTGTGGAAGAGGGAGAGAGAAAAAACAAAAGAAAAATCTAAGTGCGTTTAATTCAGCTCAGCTCTTTTTGGGGGGGGGGCATGCCGTGCAGCTTACGGGATCTTATTTCCTGGGCCAGGGATTGAACCTGGACCCTGGCAGTGAAAGCGCACCAGTCCTAACCGCTGGACTGCCAGGGAATTCCCCAAGCCCAGCTCATTTTAAACCTTTAAGTGGGCTCATGCTCTCAGACCCAAAAACCCTTCTTTTGGGAAATGCTTCTCAGATCTGGGGGAGGCTTTATGCAAAAGATGCTCATCAAAATGTCATTTATAATGACAACAACCTAGATGTCCCACGTTGGGGGGATTCATTAAGTAAGCTGTAGTCTGTTCACCCACATAATGGAGTATTAGGTAGGCAATGGAAAAGGTTTTGCAAATAGTTTATTTCAATGTGGCAAAGATACAGCTAATAGAATGCTGTGTGAAAAAAGCAAAATACAATTTTATTTGTATAATATGATTATAACTCTAGTCTTAAAGTGTCACCCCATGCTTAGTATAAAAGGCTGGACTTAGTAAGCAGCTTGTTAACAGTGGTTATTTGGGGGGCTGGGTTTTTTCTTTTTTTTCATGCACTTGTTTTGTATCTTCCAAACTTTCATGCTCATGTAGTTCTTTCGTGATGGAAAAGCCCATTCACTGGATCACAGCAAGCAGGTGAGCAGGTGGGGAAGGTGGGGAGGGCGGGCACATGTGGGCGGAGCCTGGCTGGGGTGGCCGAGTGACAGCTCTCCCCCCCCCCCCCCGCCACCACCCCGCCACCACCCCGTGTGCTCTGCCTGTCTGGTGTGGCTGCAGGAAGCTGCTTGGCGAGGCCGGCGGTCCACTCTTTTTTTGTCTTTTTTATGTTTTTGGTCCCCTTGAAAGTGAGCAGGGTGATGCAGTAGATAGAATAACAGCCCCCCCCCAAAGATATCCACGCCTTAATACCCTGGACCTGTGATTACGTCACCTTATGTGGCAATAGAGACTTTGCAGCGATGATTAAGTTAAGGGCCTTGAGATGGGGAGATTCCCCTGCATTATTATCCAGGTGGCCCCAGCCTCATCACGTGAGTCCTTCCAAGGGGAAGAGGAGGCCAAAGAGTGAGTCAGAGAGATGCACCGAGCAGGGGTCCACTGGCCATGGCTGGCTGTGAAGACACAGGAAGGGTGCCACGAGCCAAGGAGTCTGATAGAAACTGCTCTCAGTTCACAGCCAGCAGGAAAACGGGGACCCTAGTCCTACAACCACAAGGAACTGAGTTCCACCAACAGCCTAAATGAGCAGTGAACAGATTCTCCCCTGGACCTGCCAGGATGGGATGCCGCCCTGCTGTCTTTTTGATTTTCATCTGATGAAACCTGTCCTCGACTTCTGGTCTACAAAATGGTGAGATAATAAACTCGTGTCCTTCTAAGCACTAAGTTTGTGACAATTTGTCATGGCAGTAGTAGAAAACAAATGCAGGCACGGACAGAGTACGGGCTGGGGTCAGGACATGGTGGCCAGACCTGGTTCTACCATCGGGTGTCCGTGTGCCCTTGGACTCCTCCTTCCACTCGGGGCAAGGGTGATCTCTTAGCCCCTCCTGCTCTGACGCTCTGTTTGGCATGTGTACTTTATTGGCCCTGAATGTTATAGAGGAAAGAGTTTTTTCCCTGCTGCGAAGCAGAGGATCCCATGGAGGTTCCTCAAAAAATTCCAGAACTACCATATGACCCAGCAATCCCATCTCTGGGAATACATCTTAAGGAAACAAAAACACTATGTGTACGAGATGCCTGCACCCTCCTGTTCATTGCCCTGTTATTCACAAGAGTTAAGACATGGAAACAACCCCAGTGTTCATGGCAGCACTGTCCACAATAGCCAAGACATGAAGCAACCTAAGTGACCATCAATGAATGAATGGATAATGAAAATGTGATAGAGATATATATGTGTGTGCATGTATATACCCACATATATAATTGTGATATTTATATATTTATAGATATAATGGAATATTATTCAGCCGTCAAAAGGCAATCCGGCCTTAGTGACAACATGGATAGATCTTGAGGGCATTATGCTTAGTGAAATAAGTCAGACAGAGAAAGACAAATACTGCATGATCTCACTTATACGTGGAATCTTAAAAAAGTGAACTCTTGGAAACAGAGAATGGATTGGTGGTTGCCAGAGGTGGGCGGTAGGGACCAGGTGAGATGGGTGGACAAAAGGTACAAACCTCCACTTATGAGATAATAAGTCCTGTACAGCAGGGGATGTAATGTGCAACATGGTGACCATAGTTAACAAGGCTGTATTGTATATTTGAAAGTTGATAAGAGAGTAGATCTTAAAAGTTCTCATCACAAGAAAAGCAATTCTGTGACTCTGTGAGGTGATGTACGTTGGCTAAACTTACCGCAGTTTTGCAACATCTACATGTATCAAATCATCGTGTTCTACACCTGAAGCTATGTCATATGTCATATGTCAAGTATGTCTCAATAAAACTTGGAAAAAATGAAACAAATTTTTTAGAAAAGCGCAGACCCCTAGCCTCCTTCACCAGCTGACTGTTGGGGTGTGGGTGGTGAGGGGACACCAGGGGTGGAGGCCAGAGGGGCCAGTGAGCTCTGACTGCAGGTGTCCGGCCGTGCTTTTGTTTCCCGCAGCTGCGTTTCAAGGAGAGGTCAGCGTTTGCTCGTGGACGTGTGCGTGCACGCTGCCACACTTTGCTGGCCGCCCAGCAGGGCGTGGGGCAGGGAAGAGTTAGAAGCTTGGGAGCTGGGTTTCCACTGGGCAAGCAGAACTCCTGGAAGAGGCCTGCTGCGGCCTCCCTGTCTCCTCCCAGGCCCTCTCCTGGGGGACCGAGTGAGATGGGGGCCTGGCATGGGCGCGGCTCTCTGCCGGCCGCTTTGGGGCCTCCCTGGCCCAGACGCCGCCACCCTGCTCTGATCTGCACGCCAGCGCCTGCGGCCTCCCACCCTGGTGCTTTGATCCGGAGGCAGACAGGCCCCAGTGTGCTCCCTGTCTGTTCCCGTTGCTGGGTCCGAGCCAAGGTGGAATGTGGGAAGCCGGCGTGGTCTGGGGCTCCCCACCCTGCCAGAGCAGCATGGCTCATCCTGGGGTGGCCCTGTCCGTGGAGTGAAATCCCCCCAGAAGCCCAGAGCCACACTTGGCCAAGTTCATCTGGGCCTCGGTTTCCCCATCTGTCACACAGAGACAGTAAATAACACTTACCTATGGGTTGTTGTGATGATAAAATCAGAAAATTTCTAACGAGCACTTAATATGCCAGGGCCTGTTCAATATCTCTGAAGGGTCTGATTATTAGCTACGGCATTCATGAATCACGATGCAGTCAGTGTGAGGACTGGAGAAGTTCTCTTCTCTTCGAGGGCCTCTGTTTCCACGTCTAGAATGAATGGGTGGAACTGGAATGGGATCGTCTCTGCAGCGGTGCCTCAGTTTCCCCGCCCTCCTTCTGGTCTGGTGGGCATGGGCCCAGCACAGGCTGATGCCAGGACGGAGCTCGAATGAGACGGCGGCACCCCGGGGCCTGGGGCCTGGTCCGCTGCCTGCTGCCTGGGGAGCCTCATCTGGAAGACGGGGCCCCTCCCGTGCCTGCCCCTGCCTGTCTTCCAGAGGCACATGGCAGGCGCGGCCAGGATGGGGCGTCCGGGGAGGGATGCCGGGCCGGGCTGACGTGTAGAAAGAACAAGGCTTGGTGAGTCAGTGTCAGCCTTCCCCACGGCCCCTCCCCCGTAAAATCCCAGTGTGGTTTCCCTCAAAGAAATGCGAGCACCGGCTCTGGCCTTAGTAGACAGTGGCTATTTATCAGATCCTGGTGAGGCTGCTCACCAAGTGTGACCGTCCAGACCCCTAAGTTGTGTTCACGGACTTGGTGACCGGGAAGGCTTTGGGAGCTGGGGCAGGGGTGGGGACGTGTCAGTGCATCCCTTCACCCTTCCCATCTGGGGCGCTCCCCCCTCAGCCAGCACCCCTGACGTCCAGCACCCCTGACTCTTGGCCTGGGGACCCGTGTGGACACTGGGGACCTCTCTGCTTGCTCAGCTGCTGGAAAGCCCCAGGAATTCTGTCCCTTGGGAACAGCCTCCACCATGGATGAATGGGAGCTGGTGAGTAAGCCCCTCAGCACCCACACACCTGGGCTCTGCACTGTCTCCCGAGTCCCCACAGGCTACTAGCTGCCCACAGTGGAAAACTGCGGGAGAGTACGTTCTGTATCGGCTTCCTTCCCTCCCCACTTTCACTTCTCCATCCCTGTTATGGGCTGACTTATTCCCCCCCACAAAACTCACATGTTGAAGTCCCAACCCCCAGTCCCTCAGAATGGGACCTTACTTGGAATAGGGTTGCTGCAGATGTAATTAGTTAAGATGAGGTCATTTGTATGGGCCCTAATCCAATATGACTGTCTTTATAAAAGGGGGGAATTTGGACAGAGACACGCACACACAGGAGAAGCACTATGTGAGGGTGAAGGCAGAGATGGGGGTGACGCTCCCACAAGCCAAGGGATGCCATAGACTGCCAGCAAACCACCGGAAGCTTAGCCCTCAGAAGGAACCCACCCTGCCAACACCTTGATTTCGGACTTCTGGCCTCCAAAACAGTGAGACCACACATTCCTATTGTTTTAACCTCCCAGTTTGTGGTACTTTGTTATGGCAGCTCTGGCATATGAAAACTTCCCCCATGCTGGTGTTTTCTAGACGTGCCAGATAAAGTATTTGCACTTGGAGCTTCATCTCAGGGTCAGGAACCCAAGCTAAGGGACAGGGGAGAGCAGGGGAGGCTGGTCTCACAGGGCAGGAGGATGCCAAGGAGAGCACGTTAAAATAACCCTGGGAACTTGAGGGGCAGGGGCCAATCCAAAGCCCCTGCCCAGCCTCTGAATCAGGGCCTGGGGATGCTCAGGGTGATGCCGTGCATCGTCAGGTAGAGGACGTGAGCATGGGTAACGGGCCCCTGTCGTCAAGGCAATTGCTCATCTCCAGCCCTCCCTTTGCAACCTGCTTGTTGGACGCCGGCCACCCTGCCCTGACTGTGGCAGGATGAGGGCTCGGTGGTTCGCATGTGTACAGATCAGGAGCTCCCGAGAGCTTCCTGTAAAGGCCGCGTCCTGTAAAGAAAGCAGCCTTTCTGAACACAAGGGGTGAGTGGCCCACATGCCGGCCCCAAACAGGGTCCCCTGAGAGCACTACTGCTTAATAAGACCGAGACCACCAGCAAAAATGGAGAGAAAAAAAATCTCATAGTGGGGTCGTGGGGAAAAGAACAAATTGTTTTTTGTTAAAAATTTAATGTCGGGACTTCCCTAGCAGTCCATTGGTTAAGAATCTGTGCTTCCGCTGCGGGGGGGACGGGTTAGATCCCTGGTCGGGGAACTAGGATCCCACGTGCCACACCGTGCGGCCAAAAAAAAAAAAAGGAAATTTAATGTTAATTTGGGGGAAGCTAAACGTTCTCTGAGAGGGGATCATTTAGTCCACATGACCTGGCCAAGGTCCTGACTAAGACTGCGCCCGCCTCCTGAATCGCCCCTCTCGCTGGACCACATGGCTCCGGTTATGGGCGTATGTGTCTGTCACATACGTCCATAACTGGAGCCATGTTGGCTGGGGACCCAAGTCCCCGTGACGCGGGCCTCAGTTTCCCTCTCCTCCAAACGGAAGTGACGGGGCATCGCAAAGCTCTCCACCCACCTCCTCCGGTGCAGCTGGTTGGGAGAGCCTCCTGGGCCTTTCTCTGAGGTGCTGCTGGCTCACGGCACAGAGGGTGGGGCTGGGGGCGCCCTGAGGGTGCAGTGCTGTTGGGAGGGCGACGTGGGGGGCAAAGGCTGTGGCTGCTGGGTACTGGGAAGGATTCCTGGTGGTCTGGGTGGAACTTGAAATTCTGCCATTTTCCTTCTTATCTCACCATCGAAAGGAAATCAGACAAGAGAGTGTGAGCTCATTCTAATAGTATTTTTTTTGCCCTCTGGTTCTGATCAATTAACTCCTCTCCCTTCTGTTGATCATCTTCAGAAACTCTCTGAAAGGCCTTTCCAGACCAATGGACCAGCTGATTAGGCCACCAAACGTTTGTCGAGGGTGACCCCCGCAGGGCCACAGCACAGCTGCCCGGCCTTCGGCACCACTCCGCTTGGATGTGAAGCTCAAGTCTGCCATTATCCAGACATGTCACTGTCAGCAGTGTCCTTAACCAGTCTGAGCCTGAACTTTCCCATCTATAAAATGGGAACAGTGGCAGTCCAGACCCATGTATCCAACACCTCCTGGACATCACTTCTTGGAGTTCCACAGCAGCCTCAGATTCAACCTGTCTGAACCTGAACTTGACACCCTTCTCCCCAACCTGCTCCTCTTTCGGCATTCTCCACCTCAGTGAATGGCCCACCCTCAGCCAAGCCCCACACCTGGAGGCCCCGGGCAGAAAGCTGTAAAACTAACTCCAGTGTCACTTCCTCCAGGAAGTCTTCTTGGATCACTCTTCCTTTCCCAGTAGATTAGATAACTCTCCAACAGACTCTCCTGCCGTGATGTGTGTGTCTCTTCGACATACTCGACACATTACATTTTAATTATCTGTTGGTGCATCTCTCTTACTAAACTGTGAGGCTGTTAAGGGCAGGGAGAACATTTCAATCTTCTTGGAATCCCTAGGACCTAGTGGAGGTCCTACTTGGGTTGGTTTGGGAGAGTCTAGACCTCTGCTATCTTCATTACCTGCACTCTCTCCAACCCCAAATGAACAGGATATTCAAATAAAACAGTGTGTTTGCTTCAAGATGAGTCCCCTAGCCACACCCCTGGACCAGATTGCAGTTCTGGAATCTTCCAATGTAGAAATCCAGTGCTGCCATCCAGGGTCTAGTATGCAGCAGGAGCTTAATAAGTAGACACAGAATGATTAGTGGATCCAAGAGTTCCCCTGATGCCCTTCCTTTCCTCCCTGCTCCACATCCAATTAATTCCCAAGTCCTTCAGCCTTTTCCCCCTAAGTGAAATGACACAACGCAGATTGGAACTTGAACCCACTGTCTTTTAATTGAGATCACACACATGGTCTCAGGACTTAATGAAGCTCAGGTTCTTTATGTCTCATCACAGAAGGAATTCAGTGAGAGACAAAGTGATGGGTAAGAAGTGGATTTATTTAGAGAGATACACATTCCACAGACAGAATGTGGGCCACCTCAGAAGGCAAGAGGCCCCAAAACATGGGGTGGTTAGTTTTTATGGGCTGCATAATTTCATAGGCTAATGAGTGGGAGGATTTGTCCAACTATTTTGGGGAAGGGGTGGAGATTTCCAGGAATGGGGCCACCGCCCACTTTTGGCCTTTTATGGTTGGCCTCAGAACTGTCATGGAGCTGGTGGGAGTGTCATGTAGCTAATGCATTACAATGAGCATATAACGAGGCTCAAGGTCTACTGGAAGTTGACCCTTCCACCATCTTGGATCTAGTTGGTTCTAACTAGTCTTTGTCATGTCCTCAATGGCTATGTCATTCTTTTAGCGGTTGTGCTGCCCCCTTCCCTCCTGTTTTATAAGCATCACTCCTGTGTCAGCCATCCTCTTGGACTGCCCAGCCCTGTGTTGGTCCAGGCCCCACAGCATCAGTGCAAGAGCCAGTGGCTCCACCACCCACTCTCTTCCAGCCATGGAAAATGCTGTGATCCTCTCAGAGGATCAGGATCCCATCAGGGCACCTGTCCTGTTTATCATCCCCTGCTCCGTCCTCTTCATCTAACCAGGCTCAGCTGCGTTGTTCCCAAGAGGCCTGTGTCCCCTGCCCACCACCCACCCCCGCCTTAGACCCCTTCCTGTATGCTGACCTCTGTTCCATCACCTGTGATACACAGCCATGCAGTAACCTCGGTTCTGGTCTTCCTCAAAGATAGGACCAAGCTCTCAGCATCTAACACCTAGTAGGTCTTCCACTCACGGCTCTTCTCTTTTCACATCACTCTTCTCTTGACTCCTAGGCCTACTCAGCACAGGGCCCGCTGTGTGATCTTAGCAAGTCATTTAGGCACTGTCCTCGGCATGCTCCTGTATCCCACGGGAGGATCCTGCGTGGCCCTTCCTGCAGGAAGGAGGCATTTCTATCTGCTTTTCAGCTGCAGTCTGTGTGCAGGAGTGACTAGGAAGGCCCGTGTGGACCTGTTATTTCCTGGCTGTTCACAGATGCTCCACGACAGTCCCCTAAACCATCCTCCTCCGGCCCTTTGCACCAGAGAACAGTCTCCCGGATATGCCTTCCCTCCCCCAAGGGAGTCTGAGATGGGCAGGGAACCCAGCCTCAGAGGGACATGCAGGGCTGTCAGGAAGGAGCCTGCGGGAAGGGACCCCCCGACCCTTCACTTTGTGCCCTGGATGCACTTCTTCTAGCTGGATGTGCCTGAATCAGATCTTATTTTGCGGCAGTCTCACAGAAATCTCAGTTTCTTAATTCAAAAAGTAAAAAGGGATCTGTCTGAATTTGCCAAGGTCCTCCCTGGGCACTCACTCCTTCAGTCATCCTCCGTGTGTTACCCTTGCCCCCTCGCCCCCATCAGCAGCACCTGCAGAGCCTGGGAACTCTGCAGAGTCAGGAATGCAAATTCTCAGGCCCCACCCCAGACCTGATGAATCAGAGTCTCTGGGGGTGGGGCCCAGCCAGCCCCGAGGAAGCTTCTGTGCATCTTCAAGTAGTTCCAAGTGTTCGGAGGAATTACTTAGCTCTGAGAGATCCCATGAGAATTCAGTCAGGGACAATGAATGGTTTACTTTCTTTTAAATTCAAGCCTAAACCAAGGTTCTCAAATTTTGGGTGCATCCGAATCCCCTGGAGGGCTTGTTAAAACACAGCTTGCTGGGCGCCACCCACAGACTTTCTGCTTCCGTCCATCTGGGACGGGGCCAGAGAATGTGCATTTCCAAGTTCCCTAGTGCCGGTAATGATGTGATGCTTGTCTGGGGACCACATTTTTTTTTAAGAAATTCACGTTCTTTTTATTTATTTATTTATGACTGTGTTGAGTCTTTGTTTCTGTGCGAGGACTTTCTCTAGTTGCGGCAAGCGGGGACCACTCTTCATTGTGGTGCGCAGGCCTCTCACCATCGCGGCCTCTCTTGTTGCGGAGCACAGGCTCCAGACGCGCAGGCTCAGCAATTGTGGCTCACGGGCCCAGTTGCTCCGTGGCATGTGGGATCTTCCCAGACCAGGGCTCGAACCCGTGTCCCCTGCATTGGCAGGCAGACTCTCAACCACTGCGCCACCAGGGAAGCCCTGGGGACCACATTTTCAAAACCATTGTCTTAAACAATTTCCAAAAGAAACACATGACTGACTAATAGATATCAACACAGATCCTAAGTACTCAGCATCAGATCAATACCATATTGGTTGATATCTACTCTCAGAGGGTTTTTTAAACCATTTTTTAAAAAATTGAAGTATAGTTGATTTACAACGTTGTACTAGTTTCAGGTGTACAGCAAAGTGATTCAGTTGTACATAAATATATATTCTTTTTCAAATTCTTTTCCATTATAGGTTATTACAAGATATTGAATATAGTTTCCTATGCTATACAGTAGGTTCTTGTTGTTCATCTATTTTATATATAGTACTGTGTATATGTTAATCGCAAACTCCTAATTTATCCCTCCCCCCTTTCCCCTTTGGTAACCATGTTAGTTTCTATGTCTTCTATTTCTGTTTTGTAAATAAATTCATTTGTGTCACTTTTTTACATTCCACATATAAGTGATATCATATGATATTTGTCTTTCTCTGTCTGACTTACTTCACTTAGTATGATCATCTCTAGGTCCTTCCATGTTGCTGCAAATGGCATTATTTCATTCTTTTTTATGGCTGAGTGGTATTCCATTGTATATATGTGCCACATCTTCCCTATCCATTCATCTGTTGACGGACATTTAGGTTATTTCCATGTCTTGGCTGTTGTAAATAGTGCTGCTATGAACATTGAGGTGCATGTATCTTTTCAAATTATGGTTTTCTACAGATATTTGCCCAGGAGTGGGACTGCTGGGTCATAAGGTAGTTTTATTTTTAGTTTTCTGAGGAACCTCCATACTGTTTTCCATAGTGGCTACATTAATTTACATTCCCACCAGCAGTGTAGGTTTCTTTTTCCTTTTTAAACTTTTGTTTGTTTTAAAAATAAGTTCAGAGACTTTTAGTGGCAATATCTCACTGTGCCTCAGCTTCCTCATCTGTCAAATGGGCAGATCACAGTACCTACTGCAAAGGATGGTTGTGAGGGTGAAAAGAGGGAACCCCCACCCCCACCCCACACACAGTGCCCAGCCCAGAGCCTGGTACACGGTCTCATCCTTTATAAAATATCACCTATTATGATTATGATCTTGTGTCTGTGTTGGACTAGGAAATTACTTCCATAACTCCTGCAAATCCCAAATTCTATGAAGCACATAAACGCAAATGCAATGAGAGTGAATTGCATTCTGTGGGGCAGGAGTCTACCTGTCTTCAGCCATCCTGGCATTGGCCAGGCCCTTGGGGTCCCACCCATGGACAAACAACTAGAAAGGGTGATGCTGAACAGTTGCTCAGGTCAGTAATTTTTTTTTTTTTGCTGTATTTTGGATTATAAAAGTGATATGCGCTCATTGTAAAAAACTCACGTTAAAGACCTCTCGCTCCTCTGGCATCCCCGTGGGGTTTGTTACGTGTCCTCTGCTGTCTGGGAATGTGGAGTGTACAGGGATAACATCCTTACTGTTTTCCTTTGGGGCCAAGTTCAAAATCAATCAATACCGATCAAGATCACCTGCATTGGTCTTCAGAGAGGTGCTCTAAAGTGAGAGGAGTTGGTAGTTTCAGTGACTTCTACGACATAAAAAAAGGTCTGCTCCCCACATTTTCCCTGAAAACAGGACGTCCTGATACTGAGTCTGAACGGAGAAGCCTTTTCTCTTTCCAGAGGAGGAAGCAACGAGTTCCAGCCGGAGGCGAGGACCAGATCACTATCAAGATCACGAGGGCTCCACAGTCAGGAGTAAAGGGTCTGTTCCCCACCCCCCCACCCCGGGAGAGCGCTTCTCTTGCTAACAACGCCTCCCGGGAGAAGACAGCCACCTGCTGCCTTTCAGGGACTAACCTCCCCCAATCCCTGCATGTCCTCTTCTCCCACCTGCCTGCCGAGTCCACCCGCAGATGCCCCCGCAGTGCAGACCTGACTGCAAGCCCAGGGGCCAGGGACATCCGCCCGCCCGGCAGCAAAGGCCAGTGCCCCTCGCAGGACCCGGCCTAGCACTCCCCCCCTGCCCGACAGCTCCTGCTGCCCTTCCAGCCCGCTTCTGCCACGGCTTCAGGTTGCATCTGAGCATTTCCCCTTCCTATGAGAGGGAGAGGATCATTTTTCAGCTACGCACTAGCAATTCCACCTTCCACCCTGTCATCCCTCCTGCTCTCAGGACACACAGGTCCTGGGTGACGCCAGCAGCCTGCCGCCCTCCCCTACTGCCTGGGTACCCTCTGCACCGCCCCCCCCCCCCCCCCCAGCAAGGACCCTGCCTTACTGACCGGCTCCACAGCCCACCTCGGAGCCGTCACACCTCCATTCTCACGGCTGGGCACCCTCTTGTCTGCTCTCCCCTTTTCCTCCTCCTAGTGGTAACTGAATGTTTGTCCCTCCTGGAAGCCGTCCTTTCCTTGTGACCCCATGGCCCATCAACTTCCCTTCATGTCCTAGAATGAACCATTCTTTCAAATATGTTAGCCATAAACTGGATGATACTATAAATATTGTTCTGAAATGTGCTTTTTCCCTTCAACTTTTTTCTGGACCCCTTGCCCTAGGAACTTCCCAGTACCCCACGGTGAGCATGCACACGGTGTACTGGATCTTTCCCCTGTTGATGGGCAGGTAGGTTGTTTCCCTTTTCACGATAACGGAGAATGTCATAAAGAATATTCCGGTGCACAGATCTTTGCATGGAAGTGGAAAAATAGGGATAGAAAACTCAGGGTAGAATGGCTGGGTCAGGTGGTATATTAAGTTTTGAAAAGTAATTCCAAAGGGCTTTTCAACTTCCACCAACAATGAATTGGCCTTCGTTACTCGTTTGAGGCCGGATGGGACCGGGCGCTGGCGCATCCTTTTTGGAGCGCTATTGGGCAGCAGCTCCCGGCGGCCAAGCTTCCCAGCGCTTTTCCCAGAGCTTCTTCTTCCCCCTCCCACTCGTCGGATGCTCAGGCTTCCAAGGTCCAGAACGGCTCTGGGGGGCAGGGCGACATCTGAGATGCGGATTAGAACAGGAACCCAAAGCTTTGAGCACTTAATGAAAAAACCCTTTGTTTTGCTAATTGACCCGCTGGGGTTTTGACATGCTTTTGGGTTTGGTTTTGTCATTTCTGTGGCTTTGGAAGTGGCAGGTGTCCAGCGAGAATGCGCATGTGAATCCGCTGGTGGGTGAGAGGGTGTGGCCGGTGAGGAACCTGGGGGGGCGGTAACAATGGCTTTAGGCCAAAGTAGTTGATTTCAGGTCTTATTTCCCTTCCTTCACAAATCCACCCATTAATCAAGACGCTCATTCATAAAATAACTACCGAGTGCTTTCCCTACGCCAGGCGCTGGGCTGGGCTTGGGATACAGCCCAGCTTGGGATTAAACAAATATAGGTATATGTGCGGGGTGCGGTGGGGCGTAACAATGGGGGGATGGAGCGTTCCAAGCAGAGACCCCCAAGTAGGAAGTACCACAGTGTGGGGAGAGTAATGAGACTTAAGGGTAGGCAGGCCCTGGATCCCACGGGTTTTGAAGTGGGCCCCAAGAGCAACGGGAGACCCCCGAAGAACTTAAAGCACGAAGCAGAATAACAGGGTTTGATTTGTGATATTAAAGGACGTGAAGATCCAGGTGACCCCAGGCGTGGCATCGACCTTGGGCAGCAGACTCACTGGGTTTCCTTTCCTCCCAATAATTCTAATTCCCCCCTTGCTCCTGGCATGGGGCTGGGACTAGATGACAGTGGCCTTGGAATTGGGCAAGTGCTGGGAGAGGCGGCAGCCCCTGGTGGCCAGCCCACAGCAACGTCGGGCCCAAGGGCTGGGAGAGCCGTTAGTCCTTGCAGAGGGAGGACGAGAGCAGCTGGAAAGGCAGGCTGGAGGGCCTGGGCCCCCAGGCTCCCTCTCACACCCTCTCCTCCTCAGTGCCGCTCCACAGGGCCCGCCCAAAGGTTAAGAAAGAAGGCAGAGGCTTTCCAAATTCACTCGGCTAGCGTTTTCAAAATGCAGTGGCCGAACCCATAACCCACCTGGCAGCAGGGACGGAGCTGGTTCCCTGCGTCCATCACCTCCCTCGGTGCTCCTCGCTGCCCTGTGAGGGAGTGGACGGCCCACCGTCCAGGGCAGGAAGCTGCCCATCGGAGAGGCTGGGCCGCCCCAGGTCCACTCATCCTCTTCTAGCCTCTCAGAGGCTTGCAATGAAAAAGCAGGTGTCTGACCCCAGAACACCCGCAGGTCCTTCGGGGCCCTCACCTCCCCCTCGGCTGGGCCGCCTGTACCCACTGTCCTGGGATCAGCCCACCAGGCCCCTCAGCATGCTGGAGAGCCTGGGGACCTTGTCACCCCACAGCCCTCAGGTCATGGGTCCCTTCCTTGCTGGAAGGCCAGCATCTGCTCTGACACACCTGTGCCCGCCCTCACAACCACCCTGGGGCCCAGCCTGGCACACGGCAGACGCAGGAGGGGTGTACAGTGAGAGTCTGGGGGTCACTGGCAGAGACCCTAGTGTTCTTCAGCGTGGCCCAGTGGAAACTGGGCCCCCCATTTCCAAGCCCCAGCCAGGCTGTCCTAGATTCTACGAAGGCCAAAGTAAAGGCAAATTGCACTTTTCTGGAGGGCAGGGGCAGGAGTAGGGGTTCCATGCATGACCTCTGGGCCCAAATCCCGGCCACATGCCGACTCTGTGAGCTCGGACAGGCTACTCAGCCTCTCTCTGCCCCAGTTTCCCCATCAGTAAATGGAGACATTGGCACCTGCCTGTAGGGCTGTGTGGATGAACTCGAGTGAACACGAGCAGCGTGCTTAGGACAGAGCCTGGCAAACACACAGACATGAGTTAGTCTTGTCCTGCCCTCAGGAGACTCGGCGCTTGGCCGAGGGATTATAACAGCCTGCCGTTGTAACAGCCCAGGCCGTGCCCCCAAGGGGACCGAGCGGCCACACATGCTCACACCCACCGTTCTGAAGCTGTGGAGGCTCCAGGGCTAAGTTCCCACTGTGAGCCTCTGGCAGCTTCTGATTCCTAATTGGGAAAAGACTGGGGAAAACACTATGAAATTAAAGCCAGATATTCTGCTCCTGTCCTGAAAGTTTGCACTCAGGGGCGAAATCGTCCTGTTTGCAACTGTCAGTGGTTGTCCTCGCTGGGAGCAGATTTGCTTCTGAGCAGGTGAGCTTGGTGACCAGGGAGGAGAGCCCATAACCAGGTGAGGGAGGGATGCTTTCTGCCCTCAAGGGGCCTTGAGAGGGCTGGGCTGGATCCTGGGGGAGGACCTTCCTTCGTAACAGGGAGGCGGGACCAGATGGTGGGGTGGGGGCCGGGGGGCGGGCCCAGCCCCAGGGCAGCAGACCAGACCTGGAGAGCGCCGCTCGGGCTCGTGGGTGGGGCTGCACAGCCAGCCGTCTGCCGAGCAGGGGTGCTCCAGCCCAATTTGAAGCTTTTCTCTTCTGCATGGTAATTCCCTCCTGCCATTACCAGACTTTTCTGGAAAAGTTCGTTTCTGGTCCTAGCCATGTTTGGGGGAATCGTGGGGGGATCCAGGGAGGGCTGCACAGAGGAGGTGAGTCAGAGGCAGGGTTTTGAAGGATGAATAGGAGCTTGACAGGGAACCAGATGAGGGAAGTTATTCCAAATGCCCTCCCCAGTTTCTGCCCATCACACACCAGCTGGGAAATTCACACAGACTTTGAAGAAACCCCAAAATTCCAGCAGGTCTAGGCCCCCTCCAACTCGGAGCAGAAGAATGGGGTAACCTCTGCCTTTTTGAGTCATCTGTGGGGTGGGGCTGGTTTCTGGCTCCCTTGGGCTCCCCTGGGCTTTACAAGCCTGGCAACGAATACAATTTCCAATCCCATCTCAGGCACTGCAGAGTCCATAGCGGGCTTATAGATTGCCTTTGTCAAAACGTGTGAGTTCTCCTGGGGGTGGTGGCGGGGGTCGGGGGGGGGGAGATTTAGTCAGTCTTCATCTTTGTTGAGTTTCGGCTCTTATTTGCCATTACCTGCAAAAATATATTTCTTGGGCTTAGTTCCCAGAGGACCAATTACTCCGTGAACTGTTAGGCTGTACAGGGGCCATTCCTCACTCACCGGCCACTGGGCAAGGGTGGCTCAACACCCGGGTCACTGCAGGCACTCCTGTTGTGGCCATCTGTGGTGACGGCAGCCGGCGATGGCTCTGCATACGCAGAAAGTAGACACTTGGGGATTACTTGTGGGTGCACGTTAACCATTTCTCCCATTTTATTTTTATTTATTTATTTTTGGCCACACTGCCGGGCATGCAGGATCTTAGTTCCCTGACCAGGGTTCGAACCTGTGCCCCCTGCAGTGGAAGCACAGAGTCTTAACCACTGGACCGCCAGGGAAGTCCTTTCCCGTTTTAATATATGATGCAACAGAGCCAGCTGTGGCGGAGGAAAGGAGCCAAGATCGGCATTCAGAGCTTATCTGCCTGATAAGCCCCTGAGGGGGAAATAAATGGGAGCCCTGGTGCCCTTCTGCATTGAATCCTCTCCCGAAGTATGCATCGGGGTCTCAGGCCACCAGGACCCAGGCAAATCGTCGAGACTGAGCCTGAGGCCCCAAAGCAGGTCAGTAACTTGGGTCACTTCTGTTGCTGTCACTCCTCCCTCAGAGTTTTCTTGGTCCCGTTGCTTCAAGGCCTCAAGCCTTCAAGGCCTCAGTAGGAAAAGGGGCAAGGCTCTGACTAAGCAATTAATTCCGGGGAGATGCTAACGGCTGAAGCAGCCTAATCTGTACCCCTCCCCGCAGGATGCTTCCATCTTCGAGAGTAGCGTAGGTCTTTATAGTTAAACCAGTGGTTCTCAATCAGAGCAGTTCTGGCCCCCACCCCTACCCCCTCCCTGAGCACATTTGGCAGTGTCTGGAGATGTTTTTCTGATCGTCACAATGGGAGGGAGGACGGTTACTGACATCAGTGGACAGAGGCCAGGGATGCTGCAGAACATCCTCCAGCGCACCGGCCTTCCTGAGCCAAGAACCATAGGCTCAAAGTGCCAACGGAGCCCTCTTAGAAAGAGCTGGATTCCAATCTGGCTGAAAGAGCTGCCTCTGTCCCTTCAGCGAGGGGTGAGCCTGGGAGGAGAAGGAGCTGGAAGGCGGGGCGGGGAAAGGGGATCTTTGCATCCCTGCATCCCATGCTCAATCAGCAGGTGATCAGGGACTCCCAATAGAACTTTCTGTGCCAGTGGCAATATTCTGTCCCTGAGCTGTCTAACCCGACAGCCACTCACCTGTGGCTTTTGAGTACTTGAAATGTGTCTATTTATGACTGAAGGAGGCATTTTTCTTTATTTTCAATTAATTTACAGTTAAACTTCAATGGCCACAGGTAGCTAGTGGCTACCATACAGGAAAGTGCATTTCTAGAGCCCTCAAAACTGCCCGCCCCGAGAGGGCATCACACCTGCTGGGGGTATGCTTCATTCATAATGAGGTGCTAATAGCAATTAGGGAGAAGTTCAGTCTTCCTTCCAGAAAGATTTCCATCTGAGAGAGGGGTTCAGATGCAGAACGTTAAGGGCTGCAACCTCCAAGATCCCCCAAACTGGCGCCCCGTAAGGAGGCTGCTGGGCTGCACCGCTTCTGTCACGCCAGGGGCAGGGTGGCCGAAGTCAAGGGGGCTGAGAGGTGGTCTCTGGCCCACTAAACAGAGCAGGAGTCCAGACACACAGATGACAGTGGGATGCCCTCTTGGGCTGCATGCATAAAGTAGATTTTTAGGAGATATAGATCGTTAGAAACCACCTGATTCTTACCAGAATATATAAGCTTTGTCATAAAATACTACTGCTGACAATGTGACAGGGGTCAAGTCCCCGGGCAGAGCTTTGATTCTGGCAGAAGGGTTGGGTGGTCAGGTCAGGCTGGTTCTCTTACTGTTCATAATCATAATTTTTATTTATTTTTAATTTATTTGCCACGCCGTGAGGCATGCAGCATCTTAGTTCCCCAACCAGGGATCGAACCCATGCCGCCTGAAGTGGAAGTGCACAGTCCTAACCACTGGACCTCCAGGGAAGTCCAGATTCTCACTAAATTTTATCTGGCATTTAAAAATTATGATTATTGGGAATTCCCTGCCTGTAAATACTTGGTTGGTTTCAGACGTCTGCCTTGCCCCACGAGCACCTAAGTTTCAGGAAGGCAGGGTTTGGGTCTGCTTTGTCCCCTTCGGCAGCTCAAGTGTCAAACAGTCATACCTGTCCAGTGAATGGCACACCTAGGGCCCTGAGAGTGGGCTGGTGCTTGTCACCTCATGCACGGCAAACAGGAGGGAAGCCCAGGGCCAAGGTGACTTGCCCAGATGACCTGTTGGTGTGAGGCAGGGTGGGGAGTGAAACCCTGACCACCCCCCCCCCCAGTAATGCCTCTTCTGTGCCCTTCGGAGACAGCACAGTCACAGCCAAACCGTGGTGGCCCCCCCACACTTCCTGGAGAAACTGCAAGCTTCCAGGGAAGGGCTGGGGTCTGCTTCCTTACCTGACAGACTGAGTGATGCCCAGAGCGAAGTTTCTAGAAGCACATGTCCAGTGGAGCTTAACCTGCAAAAGCCTAAGGGCCAGAGAGCATCCCTGCAACAAGAAGGGACACCAGTGGGAAAAGAACGTCTGATGACAGACTCTGAATGGACAGACAACCTTCCCTACAAAGTGTCTTTTCCCATGAAGGTGGGTGACCTAACTTCATTTTCAAGCATGAACTCAGAGGACATTTCCACAGCAGAGACTCCTGCAAGGCTCCTTGGTAACCCAATCTGGGGTCACCCTCAGAAGGCATTTTAGATTGACTTGTTTGTGTCTCTGTAGAAAAGGGAGAGGGAGGGCGTCCAGGAGGAGTAGACGGGGAGAGGGGAAGTGTGCTACTAGGCAGATATTTCAAAGGGACACCCATTTCCAGATGTGTTACACACGTTCCAGTAACTATTGCTATGTAGCAGTAGCAACTTAGGAAATGAGCAGCTAGAAACAACTCTTTTACCATGCTCATGGATTCTGTGGGTAGGGAGTTCAGCTAGGGCCCAGGAGGGGATGGCTTGTCTCTGCTCCGTGCCATGTGGACCTCCAGGCCGGGACTGGAGCTGGTGCTGCTGACCAGAGCATCTATACGTGGACCATCTCTGGCATCTTAGCTTCCTCACAGTATGGTGGTCCTGGGGGCTGCTCCAACTCCTTCCTTGGAAGCTCAGGGGTCCAAACACAAATAACCCAGCAAACAAGGCAGATGCTGAATGGACTTTTCTGATCTACGTGCAAGTCACTCTGTGTCTCTTCGGTCACACTGTTTTGGTGACGAGCTAGTCACAAGTCCACTCAGATTCAAGCTCAAGGAAGGGGGTATAGACCCCCATCTCTTGAAGAATATGTAGGCACACAAGGAAAGAACAAACAGCTCTGGATCAAGTCACCCAGAGGCTCATTTTAAAAAAATTATATATATATATACACTAATTATCTTTAGTTTTTCATTATTTATTCATAATGTGATCATCTTTATTTTTTATATTTTAAAATTCTGGTCAAATATACGTAAATATAATTTACCCCCTTAACCATTTCTAAGTGCCCGGTTCCGTGGCATTGAGTGCATTCACAGTGCTGTGCAGCCACCACTACCCATAGAATACCCTTTTCATCCTGCCAAACTGAAACTCCGTCCCCGTTAAACACTAACTCCCCCCCTCCGCCCTTCTCCCAGCCCCCGGCAACTACCCTTCCACTTTTTGTCTTTATGAATTTGACTATTCTAGGGACCTCATGTAAGTGGGATCATGCAGTACTTGTCTTCTTGTGACTGGCTTATTTTACTTAACATGATGTCCTCAGGGTTCATCCATGTAGCAGCGTGTTTCAGAATCTCCTGCCTTTTAAAGGCTGAATAATATTCTGTTTTTTTGTATAGACCACAGTTTGCTTATCCATTCGTCTCTCAACGGATACTTGGGTTGCCTCCATGCTTTGGCTATTATGAATAATTCTGCTGCTAACATGGGTGTACAAATGTTTCTTCAAAACCCTACTTTCAAGTCTTTTGGGTATATAACCGGAAGTGGAATTGCTGGATCATATAGCAATTCTATTTTTACTTTTTTTTTTTTGCCTTGCCGCATGGCTTACAGGATTTCAGTTCCCCAAACAGGGACTGAACGGGGGGCCCTGGCAGTGAAAGCGCCAAGTCCTAACTACTGGACTGCCAGGGAAGTCCCTATTTTTATTTTTTTGAGAAACCGCTGTACTAATTTCCATCAACGCTGCCCCATTTAACATTCCTGCCAACAGGGCACAAGGGCTCCAATTTCTCCATAACCTCATCAACACCAGTTATTTCCTGTTTTTTTGATAGGAGCCATCATAGTGGGTGTAAGGGATTAAATGTATTTTTTAAAATATTTAATCCTGAGAAAACCTCTTGAGATGCAGACTATGATTAATCACCCCCAGTCTTAGAAAAAGTAAAACTAAAGCGTCGGAAGCTGGTAAGTGGTACCAGAATTCAAGCCCAGATGTGCCGATCACCAGCCTCTTTCAGTGGAGACTGGTTGGAGACACGATCCCCCAACTTTTCCAGTTGTTCCAGGAAGTCCTCCCGTCCCTTCCCTGGTTCGCTCCTCCTCCCCCGGCCCCTACCTTCCTGTCTGAACTCACCAGCCGACAAGGGAACGAAGTTCTAATCAGACTCAGTGATATCCTCCCCGACTTAACCAACCAAGGGACGCAATTCTAGTTTGTCGTACAGAAGCACCAAGGCCGTGATTTAGAGGCCCCGGTTGGAGGCCTGAGTCTGACCAGGAGACTCTGGGCAGTTGCCCGAGGGACTAACCCCTTTGAATTTCAATTAGCTCTTCCATAAAATGAAAGGACGCCAGGGATGCTGAGACCACAGGAGATAAAACAAAGTGAAGTGAGATACAACCTTATTGTTTGTTTTGCACGGTTTGTTGCTGTTCGTTGCTGTTCGGGGGTGTTGTCTTCAGGGAATCCCTCTGCACCCCTGGGCAGCCTTCAGGTCCGTTCCCTCTGCCCCCAAAGAGGGGAAGAGCCAAGAGGCCTCTGCCATTTCAGGTGTTTTGGAGGCAGCACAATGGGCCGGGAAGACACTAGCTTTGCAGACGGACCGCTGGTCTTGGATTCTGGCTCTGCCGCTGAGCAGCCACTTAGCCTCCACGGAGCTTCAGTTTCCGTGGCTACAAAACGAGGTTCAAAATGCCATGTCACTGGGGCTGCTGCAATTTAACGGCTCATGATTGCCCAGGGCCCAGCACGGGGTCTGGAACACTGAAAATGCTCAGTAAATGCCGGGTAACTTCCCCTTGTACAGGGAAAGGCCGCGGGGTGTGAAGTCCCAGACACTTGGCACAAGGCAGAGCTGGAATCACAAGTTCCCTGGGCGGTGGGATGCCTGTCCCGCAGGCGAGGACCGCGCGCAGACTCGATTCTTAGCTCTACACCGCCACCTCGTGGCGAGCTTTCAGGCTGCACTTTCGGAGGCGGGGTCCAATCTCAAAGTCCTGCCACTGAAAAGTTGGAGGAGAGTGTCGCTCAGCGTTCCCATCCCCTCACCACCACTTAAAGGTTCCAGTTGCTCCCTCAACGCCTTTCCCTTCCCCCAGGTCCCCCCCAAACGCCCATAGCTGTGAGGATGTGTCATACAAGAGCATTTGGGGGCATGCTTCCTCAGTGGGCTTCCTGCGCCACCAGCCCCCGAGGAAAGGGGGAAGAGGAGGAAGGGACCGGGTGGGTCCGGAGGAGTGAGGAACCCGGAGCTTCTGGGGGGGCCTTCCTGTTCCCCGTGGGGGACGCGACCCCCTGGTTTGGAGGGTTTTTCCGGTCCCAGAAGCTCTGTTCACTCTCCCAACGGGATTGCAGGCTCTTGAAGCCCCAGAAGAGAAGCTAGGGGCTTGGACACCTGGCGGAGAGACGGGAACTCTTCCCCCGTTAACAGAAACAGACAGCAGTCCGGGAGGGGCCGGGAGTGGAACCCCCTATCTGGTGCATTTCAGGGTGAGCCTGGGCTGGCTGGGGGTGCCTGGAGAGCAGTGTTTGGACCTCAGCCAGCAAATCTCTGCTGTCCCTTAGGACCGTTCCACCGGGGCAGCAGGTGGTCCCAGCAATTCCTGGAATGCTAGCAAGGCAGCTGGCTCTACCTGCTTCACATGTGAGAAGCCCGTGCCCCGAGTCAGACCGTAGGCCAGGCCTGGAGAAGGTGGGAGTCGGGGGGGCCGCAAGGAAAGATCTGCAAGCTTACACCCTGGTGCCTCCCGGGGAAGAGGGGCTGACCGAGGCTGCTCTGCCCCCTGATCTCCCCCCTTCAGAGTCAAAAGCCCTTCCAGGCCTCCTCCTTGATCTCTATTTTCCTCTACCCCACTTTTTGCAAGTCCTTCATGGCGTTCTTGCAGCCCACCTTTAGCATGAGGTATCTCTTGTTTTGTGGCCTCAGCCAAAACGGAAACCAAAATGTTTCCACTCAAGTAACCTTCACACTGTTTGAAGTCGTGTTTCTCCCCCTTCCTCAGCACGCTTTACATCCTCTCAGCTGTGGGCGGGAGCCCCTTCCCTCCTCCCCAGCCCGTATGGGTGGTCTGAGGCGCTTTCTGGGGTGACATTCGTAAGAGAGGAAGTCCTCTTGGGGGCCAAAGAAATGGTGGCGGATGCAGCAGGGACCTGGACCAGGAGAGAAAGGGTGGACGAGGCTGTGTCCTCAGGAGAAAACCCGGGAGCTCTGTGGCCACGCAGTGCCGCCAGCACCCTGTTTCTGACCGAGAGTAGCAGGGGTCTCGTGACCAGCCAGCACCCTGCGGTCCTCAGAGCAGCCCGCCCGCCTTGACATCCTGCGCTGAGATCCTGCCTGCCTTCGCGTGTCCTGGAAGCCTCTGATTGGCTGGCCTGCTTTGCATCCTGTGTCCTTCCCTGAACCAATCACCGTGTCCATGGGGACGCATGCAGGACTCTCATTGGCCAAGGCCCGAGCCACGTGCTTTCCCTGGAGCCTCTGCGCTGAGAGCCCCGAGGGGCAGGGGTGGCAGCTTGGTGATCCATTTGCGCCCAGGCGGGAGCGGATAACGCCACAGTGGGGCGGAGTTTATGTGTAGTTTGCAGCCGTGATGGGTTGTAATTTCTGAAGAAGAACTGACATGCTAAGTGATTGGAACAGAAGTTCTTTGTGCCCCTCCTGTCGGGGCTCTGGGGTGAGAGCAGTTCTCCTTGGCAGCCAGTCCTGCGGCTCTCCTTTCCCCAAAGTCTTCTGGATCCCAAGTCATCTGTGTTAAAAAGGCCTGGAAGTACAAGACACACTGGTTTGCAGGCCTTAACTGCCTACACGGAGGTTGACTTGTATTTCTACTTTCTTTAACCTGCAGGTTGGACCTCAGTTATTTTCACTTTTTTTTTTTAAAATTGAAGTATAGTTGATTTACAATGTGGTGTTAATTTCTGCTGTACAGCAGAGTGATTCATGTATACATACATTTAAAAAAATATTCTTTCCATTATGGTTTATCTCAGGATAATGAACACAGAACCTCAGTTATTTTCTGCTTCCTGGCTCAGCTTCCCCTTTCTGGAACTAGAGGGAAGCAGCTTTGTTTCTGTTATGGTTGCTAAGCTGCTGGAACATCACCAGGAGATGCTGTGGACCATCTTTGCCCCCCTCCTGACAAGAGTCCCCCTAAGACCGAAGGCACCTCAGACAAAAGCAGAGGCAAGAGATGGAGAGAATCGAATCTGGTGCCTGACATCATGTACACATCTGGATCAAGCTGTGCCTGGATCACGCTGAATGACCTACCCAGGACTTTTCATTCACGTGAGTCACAATACAAACTCAAAGATCCTGAAAATATCCTCTTTTCCTTACATCTCTCCTTCTTACTACAGTCACAGAATTTGGTGTTGGATGAGATCTTCAATATTTGTCCAGCAGATGCTGACTAAACTGGGTAGCTCTGGGTCAGGCCCTATGCTGGACTCTGGGATCCAGCAATGAATTGGACATGGGTCCTGCTCACAGGGAACCCCCAGTCTAGTTAGCACAAGTATTCTACTCCCTGATTCTACCCTGATACTGAATCCTCAATTTTTAAAACATTGGACTTAGAACTGGTGTGTTTCCACAAAGATTGCTATAGTCGGCTTTCAAATCGACTTCACTCTTTGTCCTGTTGCCCCTACCCTGGAGAGCCCTTCATAGCCCCACCCCCAGCCTGGGGAGAGGAGAGAGGAAAGTAAAACAGAGGGGCCACTAGCTGGGCAGGGTCCCTTTATCAGGGAAACCCCAGCCCCTTATCAACCATAGCCCAGCTCTCCTCTAGTAAACGTGGGTGATGAACATAGGACAAGTGACCGAACTGTCACAAGTTCACAAGATCGTCCATGTAGACGGTGGAATGGGTCACAGTTCTCTCTGTCCAGGGACAATGCAAACGTCACACCATTTCAATCATGAGTGTTGACATGTAAGTCAAAGCTGGAGAGGTGTGAAATTAATGATACGGAATTAAAGTGAAGTATGAGCATGAACCAGCCCTGGCACCCACCCTTCTACTTTCTGTCTTTATGAATGTAACTCTTCTAGGTGCCTCATGTAAGTGAAATCTTGTAGTATTTGTCTTTTTGTGATTGGATTATTTCACTAGCATAATATCTTCAATGTTCACTCATATTATAGCAGGTGTCAGAATTTCCTTACTTTTAAGGCTGAGGAATATTCCATCATATGTATGGACCATGTTTTGCTTATCTGTTCATCCACTGAAGGACACTTGGGTTGCTTCCACTTTTTAGCTATTGTGAATAATGCTGCTTTGAACACAGGTGTACAAATATCTCTTCGAGGCCCTGCTTTCAGTTCTTTTGGGTGTATACCCAGAAGTGGGATTGCTGGATCATATAGTAGTTCTAGTTTTAATTTTTTGAGGAACTGTCATATTGTTTTCCACAGTGGCTGCACCATTTTACATTCCCTCCAAAAGTGCAGAAGAATTCCAGTTTCTCCACATCCTCACCAACACTTGAGAATTTCTGTTTTTATTTATTTTTTTGATAGTAGCCATCCTAATGGGTGTGAGGAGTTATCTCATTGTAGTTTTGATTTGTGTTTCCCTAATGGTTAGTGATGTTGAGCATCTTTTATGTGCTTTTTGGCCCTTTGTATATCTTCTTTGGTGAAATGTCTATTCAATTCCTTTGCCCATTTTTGAATTGGGTTGTTTGTTTTTTTGGTGTTGAGTTTTAGATGTTCTCTGTGTATTCTGCGTACTAATCCCTTATCAGATACATGATTTGCAAAAATTTTCTCCTATCCTTGGGAGACCTTTTCACTCTATTGATAGTTTCTCTTGATTCACAATGTTTAAACATTTTCATGAAGTCCAATTTGTCTATATTTTCTTTTGTTGCCTGTGCCTTTAATGTCATATCCAAGAAATTGTTGCTAAATCCAATGTCCTGAAGCTTTGACCTGTATTTTCTTCTAAGAGTTTTATAGTTTTAGCTCTTATGTTTAGGTCTTTGATCCATTTTGGTTAATTTTTGTATATGGTGATAGGTAAGGGTCCAACTTTACTCTTTTGCATGTGGCTATCCAGTTGTCCCAGCACCATTTGTTGAGAAGACTGTCCTTTCCCATTGAATGGTGTTGTCTTTTGTCAAAAATCATTTGGCCATATATGTGAGCTTTATTTCTGGGCTCTCTATTCTATTCCATTGGTTTGCCTTTATGCCAATACCACACTGTTTTGATTACTGTAGCTTTGTAGTAAGTTTGAAATCAGGGAGTGTGATTCCTCCAGCTTTGTTCTTCTTTTTCAGCGTTGTTTTTGCTATTCAGGGGCCCTTGAGATTCTGTATGAATTTTAGGATGGGTTTTTCTATTTCTGACAAAAAGCATCATTGGGATTTTGATAGGGATGGCATTGAATCTGAAGATTGCTTTGGGTAGTAGTGACATCTTGCGATCCATGAACATGGGATGTGTTTCCATTTATTTAGCCTCTAATTTCTTTTTTTCTTAGTCCATCTAGCTAAAGCCTTGTCAGTTTTGTTGATCCCTTCCCTCTCTTTCTTGATTAATTTTCTTTACAAAATAAAATTAATCTGTTCATATAACACCTGTGTACCCAATAACACAGCTTCATAAATCAACCTATCCAGTCTGTAGCTGGGTAGCTGGGTATAGTCCACACCCCAGCCATTCTGTCTGTTTCCTTCCCCCACCAGAGGCAGTTCACACGCATTTCTTCATGAGTCCTCCAGGATACATGCATCTGTAAAAAACACAGTGTTGCTTTGCATGCTTTTAAATTTGATATAAACGGCGTAGCCTTTATTCTTCTGCAGCTTGTCTCCACTTTATGCTTGAGGACCTCAGCCTTGCAGCACTGATCTGCTGATGCCCGTGCTGGTGAGTTTTGCTAAGGTGTGTCCTGAGGAGGCGAGCTGCTGGACGATAACCCAGCGGGGCCCAGGTGCTCACCGCTTTCTAAAGCGGTTGCATGGCTCTACCCTCCCACCAGGGGGCGCACGAAAACCCTCCCTTTGCCAGCCTTTTGAATGGTGAATTAGTTATAATCCCTTAACATTGAACACAGTTTAACTCAGCTGTTCACGGAGCACTGAGCAGCCACGAAAATGACGTTTCCTACAAATATTTCATGATGTGAAAATTACTCTCAATATAACACTTTTTTTATAAGTAAAATAAAAAGTCTGAGAAACCGTGTATATAGCCTGTGCCTATAATAACCAAAGAACAGAGCCAGGCACAAGGGAACGCAAAGGTGGGTGGGTTTTATCTTTTTCTTTACTTTTTTGTATTACCTAGATTTTTTGCAAGATGACCTCGTACTGCTTAAGTTGTTAGGAAAAAAAAAAGGCAAATATAATGATTATTTTCAGGCAGCAGCAAGTGGGCTGGGAGATAGGATGGAGAACCCCAGAAGCTGGCCGGAGAGAAGAGCCTGCTGGGCGGACAGGCTGCAAGATCGTGGGCTCCGCGTGCGAATCCCGCTGTGACCCGACGATGCGGTCCCCGGGCCAGGGCAGTAACCGCTCTGAGCCTCAGTTTCCTTAGCTGTGAACGGGGAGCAGGAGTGAGGCTTCCCCCACGGGGCTGTTGTGGGATGTGCTGAGAACCAGGCGAAGCACACGGTGCGCCCCGTGGAGCTGGGGGCATTTGTCCCAGAGGGGAGGTGCCCCGGCAGGAGCAGGATGGAGCAGACCTGAGACCTGGGGACGTGGAGATGGGCGGCAGGGGACAAAGGTGAGGAGATGGGCTCAGCGCACGAGCCTCGGGAGTGACGGGTGAGGACCCGGTTCTGCCGACGGCCGCCCCCGTGAGCCCACCAGCCTCAGGCTCCTCCTCGGCCCCGGGCTCCGCACCTAAGCCCCGAGCTCACAGCCTCCCGGCAGGTGGGGCCGCGAGACCCCGGGAGGAAAGGGGTTCCCTCAGCGTCACACCGTTGTGTCACACCGTCCAACACAGAGGCTCTCACCCCGGGTTCTCAGGTGGAGAGAGGACCGGCGGGCGTCTCCATCTGCACTGATGACCCAGCGCCCGCAGGATGCGCCTTCCGCCCTCGTGGCGGGTTAGAGTTGCAATGTGGGACGCGGAGGCTGCAGGGGTGGGACGTCCATCAGAGGAGCGGGGTCTCCGCGCTGCCTCTGCGCTGCCTCCGCGCTGCCTGCGCCCTCCCCCGGGGCTGTTTTCTCCCGGTGGGAGGTAGGGAGCAGACACCAGGGCCCCGCATCCCCCAAATCCCCTTAACAGCTCCCGTCCTGTGAGCTGGCCCTGAGATGGAGAGAGGGACGCGGAGGCCCCTTCCCAGGCAGGGCGCCAGGCGTCTGCTGGCTGATCTGGGGATTGCGGTGCATCTGGCGCGGTGGCCTGGGCTGTCTCGGTCCCCAGCTGGGACCTGCTGTCCCCTCCACTGTCCCCCAGCCCACCCCACGTGTGTAAAATGTGGATGGTCTTGGACCTTCAAAGCCCAAAGTTAATCTTGAGCCTCCTTGGTCACGGGTGTGGCGTGAGGGCAGGGATATCAGAGGCCCAGGGGGCTCCCGGCCCAGCTGGCTTCTGGAGGCTCTCGCCTGCCGGGTTCCCCGTGTCGCCGCCGTGGTGCCGGCCTGCAGCGGGGAGGGCACAGGGGTCAGGAGGTGGCACTGCTGGGGCTCACACAGTCCTCTCTGCGCTCAGGCCACACAGCTCAGCTGCTGCCGGGTCAGACTGCTGAGAGGTGACTCTGGTTAGGAGGAATGTCCTGGAGCTTCTCACGGGTTAATAGCCATATGAATAACAAACCACCATTCACAAAGTGAAAATTTTCACTTCAAAAATGCTGCCTGTTTTCAATCCAGCAAAGCATTCATGAAGTGATTTTTTTCCCCCCAGAAGGATGACAGTTTATTTATAGCTCGATGTAAGTGAGGCACATCACATGTGGGAAAAACAGGGAAGCAGGTGAACGCGTGGCTGGGCCATGTTTTCTTCACTGGCTGGAAATGTTAAGGTAGTGGAAGGATTTGTGCAAAGCCAGTGTGTTTTTCCCTCGTTCTGTGCCGAGCTGGAGAGCTTGGCATGATGTTTCTTTAGGTCATGCTTCTGTGTTTCCAGAAAGCCATCTAAGCCCCTGCGAAAGAAAACACACGAATCTCCAGGTAACAGAGAAGAAGCTGGTTTCAACTGGCTTGTTCAACAGTCAGGCCTAGACCAGGGGGAGAAGAACATAAAACCAACAGGATTAAACCGCAGCATTAAGTGAGATCATGGTCACTACCTTCTCTTATAAAATGATGACCCCTTCTCTTATAAAATGGTAACCGTCACCATTTTGATGTTCAGATTGTCCCTGAGATGGACAACAGTTTGGGGTCATATAAGCCAATGAGCAGGTGAGATGAGATCTCTAACTCACAGTGTGAGATAGGGTTTGGGGATTGCTCTGCTGTCCCCCCAGAGTGCCTCAGGCAGGCTTCTCTCCTTCTGGACACGACTGACTCTTCCCCTGGGTCTCAGCCTATGTGCCCTCCTCTCCCTGACTTCCGGCCTGGGTCACATGGCCCTAGAACTGCGTGCCCTTCTCTCTGCCCCACTCGGCCCCGTGGGCCCTGGGAGGGTGCTGACAGTGTCTGTCTCGGTCATCTTGGTACCCCAGCCCCTGCCCTAACACCTGGTGTACGATTGAGCAATGCCCGCCTTGGACCAGGTCAGGGTCCCATTGCCATGGCTATGGAGGGGTGGGTCCTGCATTCCTGTCTGGATCTCCCCGAGCAGGACGAGGAGCCTCCCCCATCCCTCCCCACCCCCTGCAGTCTGTCCCGGCTCAGCGTCCCCTCCCATCTCTTCCAGGGACAGCTCCAAACCTGCCCCTTTCTCCTCAGACTCCGTGCTCAGGGCTCATCTCTCTCTAAAGAAGACACTATGGTCAGCCCTCCATCCCCTCCTTGGCTTTTTTTTTTTTAAAGTAAAGTTTTCATAGAAGTTTAACTTCCATTAATTTGCAAAGATCACTAGGGCACTGTACTCAGATCAGTAAACAGCATCAGCAGGACCCAGAGGGCCTTGGGGACCCTGTCCAGTTACGACTCTCCCCTCTGCCCAAGGTGAGGGCACCAGGTCCCCTCCACCTGATCCAGGCTACCAGGCTGCATGTGGCAACGGAACCAGAACAACGAGGTGTGAGAACAGCCTCCCGTGCTCCGAGGGCCGTGCTCTGCCCGGGACTCCGCGAGGACCTGCCTGCAGGGTCCCCCATAGGCACAATCGTGCTCTGACGGCAGGGCAGCGACCACTGGCTCAGGGGGTCTTTATCTGGGTCCCTGGACCCTGAGAGTCCACGGAGAGAAGTCAGGGCAGTCGCAACTTGGATGGGAAAAAAATTGCACTTTTACACTTTTCGTAACCTCTAACTGAAGTGTCACGTTCCCTTCCAGTACGTGGGTTTAAAAAAAAAAAGGAAAAGAAAAGTTTCCTTAGCAGGACCCGTGGCTCTGTCCTCAGTCACAAATATTTTCACCTCACAGCGCAGTCGTTGCAGACCACTCAGAACACCTTTACAGTCACCACTACTTTGCATTTACTGTTTTTCTGTATCATTGGTTTTCCTTGCAGCCCTGTTGATTTCAATATCTAGAAACCCTGACTTGGGGAGGGCTCCATGGGCTCACAGAGGGGACCAGAAGGTCCAGGAAATAGGGCAGAGCTCGTGGGCGATGGCAGAGAGAAGATGCTGGGAGGTGATGGGCTGCTGGCCCCACCTGGGATGGTCCGGGAGACGGGAAGGAAGGACCAGGCTGTTCTGAGCTGTTTTCGGCCAAAGGCTGACCTCAAACTTGAGCCTAAAGAAACATGGTCTAATTGACAGTGACCAGAAAATTGACAAAAGTTGTGTAAATATACAACTAGAAATCTGAATATACTACAGGGTAATAGTGGTGAGAAGAAGCAAGCGAATTAGAATTTTCAGTTTTAACAGTTCTCATTGTGGATGAGCCAGGAGACGGTGTCAGTTTCTACTACAGGCCCTTAGTCCTTGATCCAGAACCCCTCAGGCCAGCCGTGTTTTGGGCTACAGAATGTCCAGATCTTTGTGTCTTTTTTAAAAAAATTTAGTTTATTGCAGTGTACTTGATTTACAATGTTGTATTAGTTTCTGTTGTGCAGCAAAGTGACTCAGTTATACATATATATACATTCTTTTTCATATTCCTTTCCATTATGGTTTATCATAGGACATTGAATATAGTTCCCTGTGCTCTGCAGTAGGACCTTGTTGTTTATCCATCCTCTATAGAATGGTTTGCACCTGCTAATCCCAAACTCCCAGTCCATTCCTTCCCCACCTCCCACCCACTTGGGAACCACAAACTGTTCTCTATGCCTGTGAGTCTGTCTGTTTCTGTTTCATAGGTAAGTTCATTTGTGTCATATTTTAGCTTCCACATATAAGTGATATCATATGATATTTGTCTTTCTCTGTCTGGCTTACTTCACTCAGTATGACGATCTCTAGGTCCATCCCTGTTGCTGCAAATGGCGTTATTTCATTCTTTTTTATGGCTGAGTCATATTCCATCGTATATATGTACCACATCTTCTTTATCCATTCATCTGTTGATGGACACTTAGGTTGCTTCCATGTCTTGACTATTGTAAATAGTGCTGCTATGAACATAGGGGTGCATGTATCTTTTTGAATTAGAGTTTTATCTCTTCCAGTTTTAATGAGACATCATGGTGGATGAGAAAGGGGCCTTGAGGCTTATCAGGAAAAGAGACTCCACCTCGGACTTTGCAGTTGGGGCCCATTTTTACGGTTGTGGTGACCCCAGTTCAGCCCCAAGTTAATGGAAGTGGCTCACCTGGCAGCCCATCTGCCCATCAGGCCTGGCTCTTGCTTGCTGCTTTCCTATCCTTCTCTGTGCCCTGTGCATCTACAGACAGGCCCTGCTCTGGCAGGCCTGACCCTTAGTTCCCATGAGCCTCCCTTAATGCTGTTTGGTATGGAACCAGCTCCAAAGGGAGACAGCAGCCCTCAGTTAAAGTATGAACTAGTTAAAGCTGTAGACCAAGCTCAGGGGCCACAGGCTGGGCTGGACATTCACTGTGTGTTGCTCTGGTTGGTGGCGTGGGATGAGGGGGGCAGCACTTGGTTGGTAGAAGACCCCCATCTCATGTGAAAGCATCCCTGCTGACCACGGGTAGAAGAATCAGAGAGCTCCTCTATGCCCCATATACTCACCCAACAGCTTTATGAGGGAAGGAATATTATTCCCAGTTTCCAGATGAAAAAGCAAGCTCATCGAGTTTGAGTGATTTGTCCAAGGTCAATTACTAAGTAAATAGCAGAGTTGGGATTTGAAACTAGGTTTAGTAAAGACTGCCCCTTCCCGAGCTGCTCCTGACCACCCTCCCCTTGTCATCTGTCTGTCTGTGTCTCTGTGTCTCTGTGTCTCTGTCTCTCTCTCTCTCTCACACACACACACACACACACACACACACAGAGCAGATGGATGGGGGGAACAGTACTGTGCACACTGACCACCAGGTGGCGCCCGGATGTCACAGTTGGGACATGTGATCCCACTGATGCTCTTCTTTCAGAAGAAAATCAAGAACAGCCTGGAAGGCAGGGAGGGGGGTGGTCTGGGGGTGGTGGGCTTTGTGCCCCTGACCCAGCCCTTATCCAGGGGCCTAGGTGTTTGAGGCTTGGGCCAGGATGAGCCCACCAGCACTAGCTATCGATTACAGAGGTCCCACCTGCAGTGGTCTATTTCCCATTTACCCTCCAGGAAATTGACAACAGGGAGGCTTTAAAATGGGACATTGTTTTGTGATAATTAATTGTAGAAGTTCAGTGTGTTCCCAGGTCCCCACCGCTCAACACTTCTTATCCATCCACACTGCCCCAAACATGTTCAGTGACACTAAAAGGCAGGACATAGGAGAAAAGAGTAAAAACCGAATTACACACCTTTACTTTCTCTCAATCCCAGTTTACACCTATCAACCCCGGAAACCCTACCTACAAGGTCCAGTGACTTACAGCGTGGTGTGTGTGCCAGGTCACGGGGCCGTGGACCCCTGCGGACAGACTGCTTCCCGCCAGCTGCTTGTCTGATTTTCCAGGCTCCGGGCTGACCCCACCCACAGGGCAGGCTTTCTCCGTGGCAGGCATTTTATCATGCGCTGCTGCCTCCTACTTTTTAATCTTTTTTAAAATGTACTCTCGTATGTTTTTATTTTATTTTTTTCGTCCAGTTTTATGGAGATATAGTTGATAGTCAGCACCGTATAAGTTTAAGGTGACCAGCGTAATGATTTGACTTACATACAGCACGAAATGATGACACATACTTCTTAATCTTTTTTTAAAAATTAATTAATTAATTTATTTATTTATTTTATTTATTTATTTTTGGCTGTGTTGGGTCTTCGTTTCTGTGCGAGGGCTTTCTCTGGTTGTGGCAAGTGGGGGCCACTCTTCATCGCGGTGCGCGGGCCTCTCACTATCGCAGCCTCTCCTGTTGCGGAGCACAGGCTCCAGACGCGCAGGCTCAGGAACTGTGGCTCACGGGCCCAGTTGCTCTGCGGCATGTGGGATCTTCCCAGACCAGGGCTCGAACCCGTGTCCCCTGCATTAGCAGGCAGATTCTCAACCACTGCGCCACCAGGGAAGCCCTACTTTTTAATCTTGTATACCAACTCAGGGATGCAAGAGGGGTCCCTTGTTTTCTTTTCCATAACTTAGTGTCTGTTTCCTGTGTCTGTTTCAGCAGAGTACGGACCTTAGTGCATTCTGAGTCCTTGCTGACCATGGTCTCTGGCTCCAAGTTTAGAGGGTGAGAGTGAGTGTGAGAATGTGTGTGTGTGTGTGTACGTGTGTATGAGAGATCAGTCTGGTCGCGGGTACCATCCGTGCCCCCCAGAGTGAGGCTCCCCGTCACCGTCCCCAGCATCCTCCGAGTCCCAAGCTTTCCCTACAGCTTCTGTGCCACCTCGGGGGTGGGCAGGGAACTCAAGGGAATCGCTGGCACTCAGGCTGCAGCCCGTCCCTCCCCAGAGCTCTCCGTGGAGGGTGGGCTTAGGGCCCTTCTGCCCTTGGGTCCCCAGAGGCTATCTGGGGATTCTCCGTTAGGGACCCCCATGTCCAGCCTCCTGCCTGGTCTTGGTGCGGGGCTGGGGTGGGTGGAAAGCACAATATTCTCCTCCCGCTGCTCCTCTCCGGCGTTTATGTGACCAGGCGTGGGCTCTCTGTCCGCAGGAGACGTTTGGAAGACCAAGACCAGGAAAGAGGAGCGTGGCAGCTCCCAGTGGTGCGGGCACACTTTGGTTGGTTGTCCCAGCGACTTGGGGCTGTGAGTGGCTTTTAGAGGGTGGGTCGGGGATGCCAAGCCTCCTGCGATGCAGAGGCTGCTTCTGTCCACAGCCATGGCCTCCGCCCTGGGTCCCGGCGCCCCCACAGGGGACCAGGGGACACTTGCTTTTCCACCCCACGGCATCCCTGCCCAGCTTGAGTACGAGGAAGGACAGACAGAAGGGGTGAATTTAGCTGTCGTGAAAACGCGCCGTGCTGCCGCTGGACAGGGATGGGGGCAGGGAGTGCGGGAGGGGCTGCTTTGGGGGGATGTGACGAGTGGTCCCAGGTCTGAAGTCCGCTCTCCTGGGGGGAGGGGGCAGGCGACTGAGAACCTCTGAAATCGGGGCGTGGGAGGGGCTGAGCAAGCCCCCAAGGACTCGGCAAGGCCTGGCACGGAGAGAGGAAAGGTCCAGGGAGGAATACTGGCTACCCCAGCACGCCTCCTGCCTTCCCCTGTCCAGGCTGAGAACTGCCTCTGGGCAGTGTTTTCAAACACATTTTATTTGGGGGAATCTCAAGTCCACACCACAGTGGACAGAACAGTATTATGAACACTAGTACCGACGCTGCAGCCTCGCCAACCATTAACCCCTGGCCACCCTGCCTTGCCACACCCACACCTCCTGCCGCCCCTCTGTTATTTTGAAGCAAATCTCAGGCATCATATCCTGCCATCCGAAAATACTTCGGTACGCATCTCTACAAGATGGCAGGGCCACGGCTGCAGCAGCAGACACCCAGGGTCCGATGTCCAGTTACCTGAGAGGGGGCAGAATTTCCTTTTCAGGTTGAGTCAGGAGGCACCCAGAGTGACCGAGGGAGGCCCCGCTAGGACTCCCTTTTCAACTTTTCGTTTTGAAATATTTTCAGACTTACAGGAAAGTTGCAAAAATAGTACAAAGAATTCCCATTATACTCTTCACTCAGATTCTTCACATGTTACCATGTTGCATAACCACCACAGTACAATGATCAAAATCAGGAAATTAATGTGCTTGAAATACTGTGATCTCATCTATAGACATTACTTAAATTTTGCCAATTCAATTGTCTCCTTTAATCTGGAAGCATTCCTCAGTCTGGCTTTATCTTTTTTTTTTTTTTTTTTTTTTTGGAGGAGTACCTGCCACTTATTTTGTAGAATTTAGGTTTGTCTGGTCTCTCCTCGTGATTCAATTTGAGTTATGCGTTTTTTGGCAGGGATGCGTATCCTTTTGGGGGTGCATGATGTCTGATTCCTCTACTATGAAGTTACCATTTTCCCCTTGTAATTAGTAAGTACCTGTGGGGAGATAATTTAAGAGTGAGTAAATATCTTGTTTTTCATCATACTTTTGCCTACTCGTTTTAGCATCCGTTGTTGATCCTTGCTAGAAACAATTATTACTGAGGTTTTTATTAAATAGTCATTTTTCTGTGTCCATCATTCCTTCTATATTTAATACTTGAGATTTCTCTGTGAGGAAGAGCATTCCTTTCTCCCCCACTTACGTATTTATTCACTTATCTATTTATATCCGTGTAACTCATGGATTCTTATTTTATTCTATGGCCTACAGGCCATTACTATCATCCTTTATTTTCTTGTTCAAATTGTCCCAGATTTAGCCATCGGAAGCTCCTTCAGGTCGGCTTCAGTATCTTTCTGATGTGTCCTTATCATTTTTTGAGTGTTTCCTTGCTCTCTGCCATCACAAGGTGTTCCAGGCTCATCTTGTACCTTTGTTGAGCTAGCCCTCGAATGAGCTGTTTCTCTAAGGAGCCCTGGTTTGTTCCATTGAGAATGGTTTGTAGGAACCAAGATCTGGGTGCTGGGTGTGCTCATCGCCCCTGGGCTCTCTCACCAGATAGAGCTAGGAAAAGTATGTATGTAAAAACAAAAATCTATACATACACACACATGCACATATATCAATATAATATCTGTATATATATTAAAAATTATGAGTTATATGTATTGAATATTATATGTATATAATATAATATATATGTATATATTATGTTATATATGTATATGTATTAAAAACCATGAGTTATATGTATACACTATTATATTTATTACATGTATATAATATATTATATATGTGTGAATGATATGTATATCTGTATATATATTAAAAACCATGAGTTCATGCTGATACCCTCAACTCCAATCCAGCACCACAGGGCTCCTTTCAGCTTCTCCTCTCCTTATTTATAATTCCTCTCTCCAATCTGGAGTGACTTGGATCTCATTATCCACACTCATTGGCTCAATTCTGGGATGCACATAAACTAGTTTTAGAGTTGCTTTCCCGATGGCCAAGAGGCACATGAAAAAATGCCCAATATCGCTAATTATTAGAGAAATGCAAATCAAAACTACAGTGAGGTACTACCTCACACCAGTCAGGATGGCCATCATCAAAAGTTCTATAAACAATACATGCTGGAGAGGGTGTGGAGAAAAGGGAACCCTCTTGCACTGTTGGTGGAAATGTAAGTTGGTGCAGCCACTATAGAGAACAGTATGGCGGTTCCTTAAAAAACTAAAAATAGAGCTGCCATATGATCCTGCAGTTCCACTCCTGGGCATGTATCCGGAATTGCTTTCCTGTACCCCTGTGAAAAATCCACCTACCACCTAAGGTATAATAGAGGTATAGAGGTTTTTATGTTTTTAGCCTCAGAGAATATAATAAAAATACTGTTTCCCAAAGCTTCTTCAATGCGTTTTCCCCTCCCTGCCTTTCAGTGTGTGTATATAATTCATTTGTAAAACTCTTCAGTTTCATTGACTGCTGGTTGTATTCCATATTGGCTTTCTTTCCATCCTTGTTATAAAAAAAAAAATGTTTTGAGTGCATGCACTCTTAACATGATTCTAAAGATCAGAACTGTTCAAAAAGGTGCACTCAAGTGTCACCCCCTCCAGCTCCTTTGCCCTGTTCACCCATCTTTCCACTCTGTTCCCACCCCTGTCGGTAACCAATCTCAGTAGTGTCAGTTTATCCTTCCTGTGTTTCCTTTGCAAAAAATGAGCAGGTATATGTATATTGCCCTTTTCACTCCCTTTTATCTCATGTGGTACTCGTTCACACTTTGCATTTTTTTTACTCAACGATATCCCCTGGCAATCGCTCATTCTCAAGTCTCTTTTAATCCAAATGTCCCTCTCCACCTTTTCATTTTTCCTGCACAAGTTATTTATTGGAGAAACTGGCTGTTTGTCCTGTAGAGTTTCCCACAGGAAAGTCTGGGCTTTGTGGGTTGCATCCCCGTGGTGTGGTTTAACCAGTTCTTCTGTATTTTCTCCCACTGGTAACTGCAGCTAGAGACTTGATCAGATGCAAGTCTGGTTTCTTGGGCAAAGACTCAGAGTTGAAAGGAGTCCCTGGCAAAGCAAAGGTGGCCTCTGTGTAGGTCCAAACGTGTGTCCGACAGGCCCGCCCTAGGTGTGCTCCCCGGATACTGTCAAGCAGTGGGTCCCTCCACACGAGCTCTGGCCTCTGTCTAAAATGGTGTTGCTTCCCTCTGGAAGAATTTTTGGTGTCTGGAGATAATTCTGGGGACTTGCATTTCTTATTCCCTAAGGCAGGTGGGTAAGATCCACCCTTGCTTTCATCCTTTCCAACAAGAGGTGCTAAGGTAGGGAGGTGTTATCATCTATCAGTGATGTGAAAACGCAACAATCTGAGGGTTCAGGAGTCCTGCCTGCAATACCCGAGGTGACCAGTAGAGGGGGCTGCTACTCAAGAAAACTCGCTCTTGCCCCGGTTGCCCCGGGACCCTCCCCTCTAACTGGGTTTATCTGGGCCTGGCAGCCAGGCTTTTCTCTGGGCTCTCCTGGGATGTGCCTACACCACCTCACCGGGGCAGCCTCCCATCCTTCCCCTGCCCCAGCCCTTCTTTGTAAGCCACACTGCAGGGGCTGATCACATGCCATCAGCTCCCAGTGAAGGATGCTCACAGCAGGTGCTCAGACAGGCTTGGAGGCTGGCTGGACCAACAGGTCTCATGCAGACTAAGGCCAGAATGGGAAGAAGTGATGGCCTGTAGGTCATGCAGAGAAACTTACTGCTTTTAAAGAAGGATGAGTGGGGTGTCTTACATAAAAAAACCCAAAAAAGAATTGATTTTCATTTTGCAGACCCCTCTGGGGGAGGTTGGCTTTTTACAGAAGAAGTCAAACATATTTATAAAAGAAGATCAGACCCCCCCCACCCCCAATGACCTAAGCTCCATCAGGATCCGTGGCCCCCTTTTCAGTGGGTGTGGCTGTTTTCTTTCATCACATGAGATCATTGAACAAGGAACCCCCAGTCTCCCGACCCCTTTGGCACCTTATTTTTCTCCCCTTTAGAGCAGAAGCTCTGTGAGGGCAAAGCTGGACGGGGCCCAAGTGGAAAACAGCCAAAGGGAGGGTCCAGGGACCCCTACAAGGAGGCACCCATTTCACCTACTGCCCCTGGGCTTCAGGTCGTGGGCGCTCCAGGTGTGCCACGGTGGCCTGCTGGTTTGTCACCCACGAGCCACCTGATTAACATGCAGCATCTGCCAAGGAACCTGTCTCTGGCCTTCACAGTCTCTCTGGGTGAGAAGATGACCCTCCAAGCCTGCTTGGTGAGCGAGGCCCTGGGGGTGGGGGGTGGAAGGGTCAGAGGCTCCTGGCCCCAACGCCCTCATCCTCACATGTGTGGGGCTGGGGGCCTGGGCTGCTCTCTGTCAGCTGGAGCTGACCTCGCTGACTGCCTGTCTACCCCCAGGGGAGGGGCTTCAGCAGGGCATCCCCTTGACACCCAGAGACCACGGATGGGGTGGCACCGTCCTTCCAGATTGCCAGCCGCATGAGGCTGTGATGATCCTCAGGGTCTCATCTGGGCAGTGGGCATGTCAGTGGGACCCACCATCCACGGGGGTGTTGGGGGCTCCGGTCGGGAGCTTCAGATGTGAAACCTTGGTCTGCAGGTTCGGCATCTGGGGTGGGCAGTGCTCTGCTGGCGGTGGCAGAACTGACGGGCCGTTAGATGATCAGGAATGCTGAGAACTGTCATCGCACATTAAATTAAACTTACAGTTAAATAAATTGTTATAACAGAGGTAGTAAGTACCGAAGCTCAGCCATTCCGGGTCACAGGGCTAGACCATGCCATCCTCTGTGCCCTTGTAGCTTTCGTGTCTGTTTCCTGTGTGCTGGGAACACCGATTGGTGCTGGGCGGTGTGTGCCTTCAGTGCCGTCACCGTGGTGCCTCGAGCTTTCCCAGCACAGTGCGGGCGGGGGTCACCTCTGAGCACCTGGAGTGTGGGCCTGACCTGACTGCCCGGCCAGGGAGGGGCTGAGCCCCGAGCACACAGCCCTCCTGCGCTGAGTCGGCGGCTGGTGGCTGGGGCCCTGGGGGCTGGCTTTCAGGGGCTCCTCCTGCAGGGATGGGAGGGGTGCAGGTCCTGCTTTTCCTTCCACTCTTTTCTGCTGAGGCTCAAGGGCCCCTCTGCTCTCAGGCCCCCTAGGCTCATCCTAGGTCAGCAGAGGACGGGTAGGGGGACCGGGGTTCTCAGATGGGGGGTGCTCCGAAGGCCTGGCAGGCATCCTGGGCAGAGCCCCGCTCTGCTGGACTCAGGGTCAGGGCCATCCAAGCACCTGTGCTGGGCCTCGAGCCGCTGAGCAGTGTTGGGCGGGAGGCACCTCCAGGGCACGGCCAAGGCCCCCTCGGCTGACCCCTTCACCCTGGAGGGAGAGGCGGACTCCTCGGGGTGCGCCCTGCCCTTTCCTTGAGTCCCCTCGCCACACATATGCCCCTGACATCCTACTCGGGGCTCTGTGGGGAGAAACCAGCAGCGGATGAGCCTGGGTGGGATGGGGCCCCGCGGGGAGGGCCGCCAGCAGAGCAAGGCCTGTCGATGTCCCGCAGCGGTGACCTCCCACGGGGCCAAGGGGGCAGAGGCCCCTCGCCCGGCCTGTCTCCCTGTGCTGCTCTGGTGGGTGGGGAGGGTGTGGGGGGCGAGCCCCACCAGGGGCAAGAACCAGCTGGGCAGCCCCGGCTTCAGAGTGCAGAAGGACCTCAGCGGATGGCGGGACGACGAAAGTGTGGTCCATTCACACAGCGGGATGTTATTCATCCTCGAAAAGGAGACATATGCCGACACCTGCTACTACATGGATGAACCTCGGGGACCTTTTGCCGAGTGAAGGAAGCCAGTCACCGAAAGACAAACACCGTGATGGCACGTAGACTAGGTCCCTGGAACTGTCACATTCCTAGGGGCAGAAAGGAGGACGGTGGGTCCCGGGGCTGGGGCGGGGGATGGGTTTAACAGGGACAGAGTGTCGGTTTTGCGGGATGAGGATGTCTTGGAGGTGGAAGGTGGCGATGGCGGCACAGCCACATGGATGTCCTTGTCACCGAGCTGCACTGGAAATGGTTAACAAGGTAAATTTCATGTCATGGATAGCATACCACAATTTAAAAAACAATTTAAAATTGTGTCTTTAAAAATGCAAGGAGTTGAAGCAAAACATGGAGGTGTGAAGAGAGAATCCCCGAGGTGGAGGACAAGGGCCACGTGGGAGACCCCGAGGGGTGGGTTCCGGGTGCCTGGCTGTGGGCGTCCGTCTTCTCGGCTGTGAAGGGGCTCACAAGGGTCAGCAAGCCACCAACAAGGCCGCTGTGAGGACCCCAGGCCACACAGTGGGGACACCTGGGCACTGGCCCAGAGGTGGCCTGAGGCCTGGGAGACGCCCCCTGGATGGTCGAGAGCAGCTCCGGGGGCAGAGCCGACTGGGGCCCAGACACTGCCCCTGCCGCCCGTGCAGCCTCAGCCCTGGGAAGGTCACTGCGCGTCAGGAGACCTGGTGGCCCGAGGACAGCATGGGAGGGGCGGGAAGCCCCTCCAGGGGAGGAGGAAAGGGCTCTCAGGGTGGGACTGAAGCAGCACCTAAAGGAGCCCCCCGGGACCAGCAGCTGCCCCGATCACATAGTGTTTTCTTTCTTTCCTGTTTTATTGGGGTAGAGTTGACTTACAGTTGTGTTAGTTTCAGGTGTACAGCACAGTGATTCAGTTTTATATATATATATATATATATATATATATATATATATATATATATATATATATATATATATATATTCTTTTTCAGATTCTTTTTCCCTTATAGGGGAAAATACAAAATACTGAGTGTAGTTCCCTGTGCTGTACAGCAGGTCCTTGTTGTTTGCCTATGTTATGTTCATTGGTGTATATCTGTTAATTCCAAACTCCTCATTTATCACCCCCCACACAGTGTTTTATTTCTGACGACAGATTCCTGTCTTGCTCCCAGAAGAACCTAGAGTGATTTGCAATGATACACAAAACAAAACTTGGGGTGTAACCCCACATGCCACTTTGGTTGACCCCGTGTCACCAGGATCCCCCCTTACAGAGATGGGAAACGGCGATCAGCAGGGAGACGTGACATGCCCACTGGCGCACGGCTTGGGGCGAGGGCGTCTGGGTTGCTGAGGCTTCAACCCCCCAGCTCATGCCCAGCCTCGTCGCCACTCCCCACCCCAGGACGACCAGGACCAGGTCCTGTGTCGTCTGCCTGAGGAAGTGGCTCAGCGTCCTCACCCAGGAAAGAAACTGCTCTTGGGGCCTTTGTATTTTATTTCCATTAGATTTTTCAAGCACAGCCTGCCTTGTAGATTTCTCAATGGCCCTAGGACCCCTGAGCCTCCCACTGGGGGTTCTGTCCTTTCTCCCTCCCAACCCTTTCCTCCTTCCTTCCTTCCTTCCCTCCCTGCTCGGGTCCTGGGTCCCCACCTGGAGGAGCGGGCAGTCTGATGGGGAGACAGGAAGTGGGCAGGGGTTTGTGCTGGGACACAGGTCAGACTGTGGGGCTGTGGGCACCGCTGGGGGACAGCCGGCAGGGGCAGGAGGTGGGCACTCCTGTTAGGAGACAGTGAGGGGCACCCGGGAAGGACTGTCAGCCTGCAGTCTCGCCCCATCTGGGGAGGCCACACCCATCTCAGCTCGGACCCGGCAGCCCACGTCCCCCCTGGGGCTCAGAGTGCTTTCCTCAGGTGCCCGGGGGCCGGTGTGGAGGCGGCCAAGCTCAGCACCACATCTGACCTCTGCCTCATGCTCACCATGCCCTTGGGCAGTGGGTTTCAGTCCCTCAACGTTCCCATCCAGAAAATGGGTCCAGGATCCACCTTGGGGAGCGGCGGCCAGGGGTGGGGGGTGCAGCAGGAGGAACCCGCTGTCTGCCCATGGGTCTCATCCTCCCTTTGGTCAGTAGCAGGGGCAGGGAGGTGGCCCGAGGGTCCGAGGCTGTGTGGGGCTGGGGGACGGGCCCTCCTCTGCCCCCAGGTCAGCCCGCACGCCAGCCCTGGCGCACAGCCCCCCTTTCTCAGGAAGGCCGAGTTACCAAAACAGATAAATCAATCTGTCAGGAAGAAGCCTTGGAGAAAGAATCTCTCAACTCTTGCAGCCAAGAAGCTCAAAAGGGGAATTGTTCCCGGAGATGGAGGAGACAACAGGCACCTTCTTCCCGGGCCCTTCGCCTGGGGCTCCCCTCCTTCCACATGTCCCGGGAGCACCTGGGGCCCGGTGCTCCCCCCGCGAGAGCTGCCTGCCCAGGCTGTGGGGGCCGAGAGCCACTGTGTGGCCCCGAACTCAGTCCCCTGCCCAATCAGATGGGGCCTGAGTCTTGAGCTGCCCGCTGGGCCAGTGCCAGAGGAGTGTGGGGATTGGGTGCCCGGCCCAGCCAGAGCCCCGTCTGTGTGTCTGGCAGAGCCAGAAAGTGGTGGGGACCGGGGAGACTGGCCACGTGGGGCGATGAGAGACCAGAACACGTTTCTCGGAGAAATGGGGACGGCTCCCTCCTGGAGAGAAAGGGGCAGACGCCTGGGCTAGCCAGCTGTGTGACCCTGTGTGGTTATGTGACCTCTCTGGGCAGTGATCTCCTCAGCTGGAGGATGGGCACCTCGTGGGATCTTGCTGTGCAGATTGGATGAGTTCGCCGGTGTTCCGCGTGCCCCGTCTTTGGTCAGCATGTCGTGAACGTGAGCTGCGATGGTCTGGCTGCGTGATGGTGCTGGATTGGAAACCATCCCTTCGGGCCCGTCTCCTCATGTAACCCTCATGGCTACTGTGCAGGGTGGGCGTTGGTGAGGAAGCGGAGGCTCAGAACAGGGCAAAACTGCCCAGGGCTTCCCAGCAAAAGCCTGCACCCCTATGAGAAGGGTGCTTCCTGGCTCCAAACTGTGGCTGGTCCTGCTTTGCAAGCGGAAGGGCGGGCAGTGCAGCAGGAGCAGGTGAGGGGCAGGGAAGGGTCAGACAGGAGCCCAGCCATCATCACAGCCCCCTCCCTCCCCGTGGGGCTGATCACAGCTTTGTCGGAGGGACCGTGACCCGAAGTGGTCCCTTGAGGAGGAGGCTGGGGGAGGGGAAGCAGGGAGAGGGGGAAGCAGGGGGAGGGGGAGAAGGGGGAGGCTGGGGAGGGGAAGCAGGGGGAGGGGGAGAAGGGGGAGGCTGGGGAGGGGAAGCAGGGGGAGGGGGAGAAGGGGAGGCTGGGGAGGGGAAGCAGGGGGAGGAAGAGAAGGGGGTGGCTGGGGAGGGGAAGCAGGGGGAGGGGGAGAAGGGGGCGGCTGGGGAGGGGAAGCAGGGGGAGGGGGAGAAGGGGGCGGCTGGAGAGGGGAAGCAGGGGGAGGGGGAGAAGGGGGAGGCTGGGGAGGGGAAGCAGGGGAGGGGGAGAAGGGGAGGCTGGGGAGGGGAAGTGGGGGGGGGAGAAGGGGAGGCTGGGGAGGGGAAGCAGGGGGAGGGGGAGAAGGGGAGGCTGGGGAGGGGAAGCAGGGGGAGGGGGAGAAGGGGGAGGCTGGGGAGGGGAAGCAGGGGGAGGGGGAGAAGGGGGAGGTTGGGGAGGGGAAGCAGAGGAGGGGGAGAAGGGGGAGGGGGAGGCAGGGGAGGAGAAGGAAGTAAACATTAGCTACACTAATGAGCCCCAAACCAGGGGATAGTCTGAGGGTCACACTGGAAGATCTAGGAATGTGTGGGCTGTGATTCCAACCATAGCAAGAGGGTGACACCCAGCACCCACCCCCACCCCGGCTCTGCCTCCCCTGAGGCCCCAGGAAAGGATGTTGCGAGCAGAAAAGCATTCTTTCAAAACTGGGAGGTTTGCCCAAGAGAGGCAGAGCAGGAAGCCCCTGTGGGCGGAGGACCATGCGTCAGGGGGTTGGGGTCCTGAGGAGGCGGGGTTGTGGCTCGGCCACCTGGAAACCTATGCGGCGACCTCTGCTCACACAGGAAAGGTGACTGCAGAGTGTCGTCAGGCTGGGTGTGCCGGCATAATGTCACCGGGGCGAGCGGGGCCGTGGGGGGCCGGTGCTTGCCCCTAACTTCCCTGGGGAAGATACTGGCCACTGTCAGGCACATGAAAGAACTGTCAAAGGTCCATGAAAGGAGCTGCCTGAATTGTGAAACAGGAAGCTCACTTCTGTTTGCTTTGTGCCAGCGTGGAAGTCACAGATGTTCTCTCCAGATGGAAGGAAGAACTACTAGCAACACCCCCTGGTGTGACCGCCATCACCTCCTCCACGTCACCTGTCCTCATCTCCTGCTTCTTCCCCTAACCCGTTCTGGGGCGGCCGCATCCACGCTTGGAGTTCATGGGTCAGGGGTCACAGGAGGGGAGGGGCCAGCAGGGAAATCCCAGGGGGGAGGAGCAGGTGTCTCAGGTCAGAGGTCAAAGGTCAGATGGGCAGTTATATCGATGCAAAGACATGTGGCTATTAAAAGCTGGAGGCCAAGGACTGGCCAGTCCTTGAGCAAAAAGCCAGGGTCATCAGGAGGAGAGAAGGAGGCACTCCCACCTGGAGGGCTAACCTGAGCCAGGCGAGGTGCCTGGGCTCCCCTGCCAATGGCGCCGTTAGTACTTCCTCCCCCTGACCTTGCAGGTGAGCATCTTTATACTGATGTTGCAGGTTTGGAACTGAGGCTCAGAAAAGTTGGGTAAATCACCGAAGGTCTCACCGTTTCTAAGTGGTGGGGTTGGGACCAGCAGTGGTCTGTCTGACCACACAGGAAGGGGCCGGGTCACAGAAGAGAGGGTGGTCTGTACGCTGCGGCTCATCTCGGGAGAGGAGAGGCTTGCCTGAGGCCTGGATGGAGTCGTTAAGGCATTTGATCAAGGAATATGGAATCCATCGTGTTCTGGACCAGGGATTTCCAAAGAGGCGCCAGTGAGCATTCCTGATCCCAGTGACTAAGAAAGCCGTGCTTTAGAGAGGGGATGACCCATTTAGGAGCTCACTACTCTAGAAGGTGGTTCAGGCTGAAATTAGAGAAAAGCTTCAAAGTAAATCTGTGGATGGGAGATACCAGAGAAACCGTAAAGTGTCCTTGGCATGGTGCGGCTGGGGGTGGGAGGCCCAGGGAAGCTGAGCAGGGCATGGCGGGCTGAGCTGCCCAATGGGAACAGGTTGGCTTTGGGAATTGGTGGGTTTCTCTTTGAAGAGGACAACTACTATTTCTGTCTGACAGCATCCGTCCCCCTTCTCTCGGGTAAGCACCTCACCTTCCTTAGGGACCACCCCTCCCCCACTCTCAGACTGTGCAGCTCTGTGGGGCTGCCCCTGTCCCTGGCTGCAGGGGAAGGATGTCACCCAGGCGTGGCCAGGCAAAGTGATCCTGCTGAGTTCAGGGGAAGGCCTGGGGTCTAATCCAGCCAGAGTCTCAGCCCCAGTGCTGTAATGAGAACCACTGGGAAAGGAGCTTTCTGGGCTGGGCTTGCTCATCTATCAAGACAGGGGATGGAGCTATCTCTCTCGGTGTGTGTGCATGTGTGTGCATGTGTGTGTGGAGAAGGACACGTGCAGAAGGCAAACTCATGAACCAGATAAAAGTCAGACTAAACTCACTCAGTCTTTCAACATTTAATGAAACTTACCCTCACCCACACACCATGCCTCCCAGCATCCGTTACCCTTCCTTCTTCCAGTGGCCCATTTGGCGATTGCCCTTCCTGCATACAAAGTGGACTTGTGGGGCTCCACCCCAGGCCGAGCCAGTCCGCCCGTCTGCTTCCCGTGACCACAGGCCTTGGTGCGGATGTGGGCACACGATCTAAGCTGGACTAACCAGAGGCAACATTAGGACTCTTGTAGGGGCTACGGGACCAGAGGTTCTCTCTTGCTGGCTTGCTGGCAGCTCTCTTGTCACTCACGAGGAATTGTATGTCTGAGAATAGAGCCAACACGGAAGAAGTGGGTCCAAGACACAGAAAAAAAAAAAAAAAAGAGAAATTATGCCCTGTGTTTTGGTCCTGAGTCAAATTGTGACTAAAGCTGAGATAACCCAGACTTTTCAGTTATATGAACCAATTAACTTCCTTTTGCTTAGGTCTGTTTTATGTGGGATTTTTCTGTCCCTGAAAATAGTCCTGAAGAGTCAATAAACAGAAGATTCCTATTCTAAGAACTAGAAATAATTGAATAATCTAGCATTGAACAAAAAGAGACTGTAACATAAGTATGATCAAAATATTTAAAAAGATAAAATAAGAAAAACAATCATAAAGTGAGACAAATGTGAACAATAACCAAATAGATCTCGAGAAATAAAAATGTAGTAATGAACACTCACAACTCAATGGATCATTGAAACAGAGAGAAATAGGGAGGTGGTAGAGAGGTCTGGGAAAACTCCACAGGAAGAGATAAGGAGAAGAAAACTGTAACCATGATGTTAGGAGACTGGGAGATAGAATGAAATAGTCCAGATACACATTCTCTCCAGGAGGAGGGAATAGTGAAGAAAAATTGAAGAAACAAATCAAGTTCCAAAAAACTGAAATAAAAACAAATCAACACCTAGACACATCATTATGAAATGACAAACATAGCAGGCAGAGTAGAGAGAAACGAAACAGGCATGCTAATTAGGCTGACAGCAGACTTCTCAGCAGAAACAACTGTTGCCAGGAGACCATGGGATAAAATCATCAAAAACCTGAAGAAAAACAAACTGTCACCTTGATCACTGGTGTCCAGCTAAACAATCATTCATGACTGAGGATGAAATAAGACAGTTTTCAAAAAAAATTGAATGAGTTTATTACTCACAGCCTCTCACCTGATGTTTAAGAAAGGATCTTCTTCAGTAACAAGAAAACTGAGTCCAGAGGAAGGGGTGTGATGAAAGTAGTGAACCAAGCAAAGAAATTAGTAAGCCTGTGGGTAAATCCAAATAAGCATTTATTAAAAAAATAATCTGTTGAAGGGGTTTAAAAATGAGGTGGAAGTGAAATACATGCTAAATGTTAATTGGTTGATTGAAGTTAAATAATTTAAGCTCCATGTATCATTTGGCTGAAGGATAGAGACACTGATTAGGCTTAGGTATGCATCTTAAAATATAGTGGGCTAGCACTAGAATACATACTGAAATGTAAAAATAGAAATAGAATATATAACTTTCAAACTGGTTGAACAGAAAGAAACAATGAAAACTCAATCAGTAAAGTGAAGACAAGGAAAGAGAGGAGAAAAAAATAAGCCAAGGAAAAGCATATACAAACAAAATACAAGGTTAGATGGTAGAAATAATTCCAAATAACTCAGTGATCATAAAAGGTGAGAGTCCTAATAAGCATAACGTGTATCTCCTCCTGCAGGCCTGTCATCAGCCTTTGACCCAGATGTTTGCATCCTTGTCTGTCCACCATTACCAGAGAGTTGGTCTCTCCAGGACAGAGCCCTGTCCGTTTGATTCCGTGGCTCCTGTCCCACGCATCTCAGTGTTTGGCCCTCAGTCTGATGAGGCTTGTAAAAAAAAAAATTTGTTTATTGAAGTAAATTGAACAATGGAAGCAAGGGGAAAAAAATGGAAATCTAAGGTCTTGGGAAGTCATAACCATAAAGTAACAATATACAACAGAGGAAATTCAAATGTTTATAAACATCTTAAAATCTACTTCACAGGAAATCAGAGATAGGAAAATTTAAACTAAAGAGAAAATATTACTGTTTTGCCTATCAGAAGCAGAATTCAAAATGACAATACTAAATATTGGAGTGGGTGCAAGAGACCCTTGCATATACTTCAAGATAGATTTGGTTTCAAACCTTCTAGAGAGAAGTTTTACTTCCAACATTTTATATAACTTAGGGCAGATTTGGTTGCAAGTACCCACAAACTGATTCAAACTGGCTTAAAAGGAATTTATTGCTCCAAATAATCAGAGACGTGTGTGTGTGTGTGTGTGTGTGTGTGTGTGTCTGTGTGTATGTTGTTGGCTTCAGGCATGCCTTAACTGGGTGATCTAATGAGAGAAGAGCCCACTTTCTCTGTGTCTGTAGTGTCAACCACCTCCCAAGACTACTCTTGTATGCTCACAAAATAGTTGCAGCAGTTCCAGGCCTCACATTCTACTGTCCAGGGGAGGAATGATCATCCTTTCTCACAGTTCACTGAAGGCCCCAGAAAATGTTGCCTTCTAATTCACTAATGTTGCATGGGGCCAACATCTGAACCCTAATTTGTCTCAAAAGGTACCCATTAGGAACAAGGGATGGTGGGAAATAGAATAGGGAAAGCAAAGACAAAAGACTCCAGAAACTCGAATTATTTAGAATGGATTAAATGGGAAGAGCACACACATGAAGAAAAATCTCAGCTCTTTCTTTTCAGAAGGGTCTCCTTCTCCATTTTGCCTCTTCTTCTTCTTCTTTTTTTAGTAGTTTGGCAGTGTCTTTATTTATTTATTATTTATTTTTGGCTGCATTGGGTCTTCCTTGCTGTGCGTGGCTTTCTCTAGTTGCAGCGAGTGGGGGCTACTCTTCATTGCGGTGCACGGGCTTCTCATTGTGGTGGCTTCTCTTTGATGTGGAGCACAGGCTCTAGGCACACAGGCTCAGTAGTTGCCGTACGCAGGCTCAGTAGTTGTTGCTCAGCAGCATGTAGGATCTTTCCGGACCAGGGATCGAACCCATGTCCCCTGCATTGGCAGGCGGATTCTTAACCACTGCGCCACCAGGGAAGTCCCTATGTTACGGTTTTTAAGAAAAGATTTATATTTGGTTCTGGCAGCCTATGAGGCTAGGGGCTCCACTATCCCAGATCACCTTAATCCAGCCAAATGTTGAGCTTCAGACTCTGTGTGAATCGTTCACTTTTACTCTTGGGGTGTAGCCTTTGGGTCTCAACTGAAAGTCTGGGATGTTTACCAGGATATCCTTAGTGGGCCCTGAATTCCAGAGTTTGTCCCAGATCCCTCGGAAGCCTGATTCAGGCTCTCAAGTGTGTTCTCACTTTCTTAGGATCTTCTGGAGGAAAGTGGCCCCATGCTGGGGTCACTGCTCTGGGCTCCTCTGTGCTCATAGTCTGTGCACCCCAATTCCTCACTGCTTGGGGAGCTCTCTAAGCCTTCTAACAGATGTTTATTTTCGATCTCTCTACTTCGCTGGTTGTTCTCAGCAGGGCTCTGCCATCCCCAGAGTGGAGACCATAACGGACTTCAGAATCCAGTTAGGTATGGGTTCTAATTACACCTCCACCTTTTAATAATGGGGTGGCCTTGGGCAAGTTGTTCACATCTTTCTGAGCCCCAGTTATCCCTCTGAAAAAGGAGTTAATACCTGCCCTGCAGGATTTCTAGGAGGCTTGGAAATAATATACGTAATGTACTACAGAATATCCAGCACTTGCCAGGTACCTGAGACATTTAGCTCTGTGGTGGTTGGTGTGCTTAGCAAGCCTGTCCAGCTCCCACCCTGGAGCTCCAGTGCCCAGGACGGGGCTCTGGGAACCTTGTTTGCATGAGATCCAGGAGGCTTCTAGGGAGGGTGATGATGGGTGGCAGGCTGGGGTGCAGTTGATGGGAACCATGCTTCCTGGGCTAAAATCACTTAGAGGTCACTGCACCTTGTCTGGGCCTGGGCAGGTGGGCAGTGAGATGCCGAGAGGACACTCCACTCATAATCAGGAGGTTGTGAAGGGGAAATGAGTCTGGAGGTCCGACACTGGGGTGGGGCCTGGATCAGGAACATGGGGTGGGGTGGAGGTTCGGGTCCAAAGGCGTGGCAGGGTGGGGTGCTGGTGGCCCTTTTGGAGGTGAGATGGCAAGTTGAAGTCCTCAGCCATTTTGACTCTACCCCTTTAAGACTGAGGCTATTTTGACCCAAAAACCATTGGAATATTTTTGTTTTAATAGAATTACGTTAACACTGATGAAATCTCATTATGAAACTAGTTTTCAGAACACATAGCACACCAATTCAATTCTAGGTTTTTAAACAGTCTAATGATCATTTCTGTTATTTTTTTCTGTGCTATTTAATTGAAATTATATTCATCCAATAAGTTTAAATTTTATAACAAAAATTTCTGCTAATTCATAGGTCAGTTTTTTTGTCCCTTTATAATTTGCTTCTGCTGTTGTGAGTACGTGTGTGTGTGTGTGTGTGTGTGTGTGTGTGTGTGAGTGTGTGTGTTTAGCCATTGTTTCTACCAAGTCCAGTTTCTCTTGAGCATATGGTACAGATCTAAACTTCATAAGGAAGATTTAATTCTTTCTTTAGTTGTTAGTCAATCGTACCTTTTTCCTCAGAGGCTGATTTCAATATCGTGTTGATGTACTTTATGTTGACTGTTATGTCTACTGATGACATTCCTTATTCATTGTCTATAAAGCAGGTAGTTCTCTTTCTTTCTTTGTCAGTCTACACTTGTGAACACTTTTGGGAAATGGAGCAACAAGAGGGGAAGAGAAAGGAGTGAGAGGTTAGTGTGAAGAGGAGGCCAAAAGGTCAGATGAGATGCAGATCCAGGAACAGAATTGGGGACGGGGCTGAGACTGCTGGGTTCCAATCCCGTCAAGTTCAAAATGCACTGCTTCTGGGTTGGACAGCAAACATTTTAGCCAAGTGATGGACCCCGTCCTTGGCATTGGTGGGGAGCAAGGATGGCCCAGTCTTTGGGGAAAACCCAGGTGGTCAGGAGTCTTGAGTGGAAGTAGGAGGGTCTAGAAAAGTGTCACACTGGTGCTGGGACAAGGATGGCTGCCCTGGGGGTGGAGGTTGTTACTGGCCCTGGGGAGCTACGGCTATGGTTCCAGCGGGAGGTGGTCCGCTTGGCGGAAACTCTGTAATCCTGCCCTCCCCATTTACCAGTGAGTGCGTTGAACAAGCTACTTAGCGGCTGCCGCTTTGGTTTCCTCATCCGAAACATGGGGATGCCTTCCTCAAAGGGCTGCTGTAAGAATTATGCACCATCACACAGATAAAATGACTGAGCAGAGAAGCCTCTGTAAATGGTGGCTCCTATTCCTAGTATCAGGGCTCCCAGGCAAAGACCAGTGCAGCAGCCTGAGGCTGGTCCCAGAGGGGCCTTGACCACCCAGAGGCGGGGGGGAGGGGAGGCGGTCAGCGGAACCGGTGTGGAGAGGATCGCTAGGCGGGGGGACCTGCTGGGAGGGAGCCTCAGAGACATATATACCCCAGCCTCAATCTCCTCCCATCTCCTGCTGGGTTTCCCAGGGCCAAATCCACAGGAAGGTGGAGGGCCAGGGAACCCAGATGGGTCTGCGTCCTGGGGCAGAGAGCAGGGCTGGTGAAGGGTGGCCCTGGGCTGCAAACTGAAGGCGTCAAGCACAGACCCAGGCATGAACCTCGCCCCGTGCATGAGCCCATCTCCAGGCTCCGGGAGCGAGCCTCAGGTCACAGTCGGGTCGGGGCCGGGGAAAGGCTCACTTTTTCCCGGTGGGTGGGGCTCAGTCATCCAGTTCCTCTTGGAAAGGTCAGGGGTAATGTATTCCTCCTCTTGCCTCGAGGTACAGCCAAAGCTCACGCACCGGGACCCCTCAGCGTTCCAGGCTTGGAATGATTCAGACGGGAGTTGGCCTGAAATTTATCTTTGCTGTATTTACACAGAAAGACCTTAAAAAGCTAGGCGATGGTGTCAACAAAGATAATTATAATATTTCAGGAGAGAAGGTTTAACATACCAAAGGAGGGAAAAACAATTTTTAAAGCACAGCAACGGAACCCATTTCTGGACAATGAAGGAACTGGAAACTGTTCTTTTTCACAGTAATCACCCAGATGTTATCCCATATGAGCGTAAAGGTGATTTGGGGAGCAGGCAGATATCACATGGCCTTGTTTGCTTAGGGCCCTAAGAGTGGTACCCAGTGGTGGTTAACAGGGAGTTGGGTCCCTCTGGCGTCAAAATCAGGCTCTTTCCACGTCAAAGCAGCATGGGGTAGTGGTGGGAAAGCACAGCCCTTGGAGTCAACAGGACTGGCCTGAAATGTGCATGTCTCCTGGGTCCTGTGACCCCGGTGAGGCTTTACTTCCCCATCTGTGAAATGGGTCAGGCAACCCCCAGCTCATGGGCTTTCTCTAGGGATCACCAAGTTGCTATGGAGATGGCCCTACTGCATAGTGGGTCCTCAGCTCCTGATTCCCTTTCTTCCACTGGATGCTCCCTAAGGATCCACCTGGTTCCATATCCTGCGTGTCTGCCTGGTGGAGGTCAGCCAGGGAGTGCTGGTTGGGGGCAGGGAGGTCACCAACCCCCATTGTCTGGCTCAGGCTGACCCAGTTCATCCCAGGCCTTGAATCCAGCCTCGTTTCTGTCTTAGATTCTGCCCCCTGAATCACAAGGGCAGTGTCACCAACGGGCAGAACACGGTGGCTTTAGAACCAGCCAGGGGTCATTTCGAATCCCAGCTCTGCCACTTACGTACCACGTAGCAAGTTTCTTAACTTCCCCAAGACTCTGGACAAGTGAGATGGCCAAACCCTTTGCAGGGGTGTCAAGCGCCCAGGACTGCCCTTGGTCATTGTAATGACTGGGTAGTGGTGGCTTTCACTGTTGTTGTTTGTGGAGTGTGTCCAGACACTTCTAAATTGGTCAGAAATCTGGTTTTGCCTCTGGGATTTTTCCCTTGATGGGAAGTTGCAGACAGCTGGGAAAATCTGCCGATCTTGGGGGGAGGTGATCGCGACGAGGGAGAGATGGTGGCTGTGACGGGGCCACAGAGGCATGGAAAGGACCCTTGTCTGTTTTGCCCAAGCCCTGCGTCCAGGCAGGGATGCAGAGGTAAAACATCCTGAGGCCCTGCTCCCACATCCTTTCTTCCCCAGGATGTGAGTGTGGACCCCAGAGCGTGCGTCCCGGCCAAAGGAGCCCAGGACACTCTCACACCGTGATCTCCCCACGGAAGAGATGAGTAATAAAGCACAATGTGCTCAAGGCACCACGGAAAAAGGCGTCCGTCATCTTAATGGTACCTTTTAGATGTCTGGCTGAGCTGTGGCCTCTTCCTCTCGAACAGCCCCCCTCCCAAAAGCACCGCGTGGGAGCTATTCCTGGCATGTCCTGTGGTACAAAAGCGTGGTTCATCTTCTCAAGGACATGTGGGGAGGCTGAAAGTCACAGCCATTGGAACAAACCTTGGCTTTGGAGACAAGTCAAGAGCTTGTTATGCAAGGGCTTGCTCTCCCCGAGAAGTCAGCACTAGGAGCAAAACAGAGTTGGGGATTCGGCGATAAGGATGAAAAGGGAACGAGGTCGATGCGGGACATGCCGTCTCCGTGGGGAGGGCCGTGGCCACCGCCTCTCGTGGAGGAGCTGAGTCTCCAGCATCAAGTAGGACAAGCCAGGTAGGGAGGGGCCGTGCTGGGTCACTCTGCTCCGTGAGGTGCTGGGGAAGAGTTGGGGTCCAGCTTGGCTTGGCTTTGGAAGAGCAAGGTGTGCCCTGCCCTCAGGACCACGGCCACCGCTTCATGCACGCAGGGGTTGGGCGAGCAGCCCATGCCGCTGTGAAGAGAGGCTTGACTGAGGCTGGAGAAATCTCTCCTCCTGCTCAACCGAGAGCTTGAACTTCTTTGGCCTCAGTTTCCCCATTGGCACAACAGGGATTATATCTACTCGCCTCTCCTCTGTCTAAAAGGTAAGCTGATAACAACGTCTGTTGATAACAGTGTCTCTTGCCAGAAAAGGTGTTCTAGCATCTCAGGGGGGCTGGCTGGACCGCTGGTGTCTTTTGATGAAGGAAGGTAGGGCGTCGCCAGAGGACATGGGGCCTAATAAAGGGAAGAGCCTGAGTGCGCTACTTTCAGAGGTACAGGACGCCCCATCAGGATACCCTCTGGACCAGGGGAGCTTGGCTGAAGGAAGCCTGCTGTGACGTGTTTTCTTTTGTTTTGTTGGGGGAAAAGAAAAGAGAGCAAGAGAGAGAGAGACCTGGGAGAGCTGGTGGAGCCTCCTTCACTGCCTGGGGGCTGCTGCTGGGCCGGTGGGAAGGGGGAGATTGCTCCCACACCTTTTTAAAAAGAGAGCTACTAACATGCTTTTATCTCTTTTCCATATCAGAGTTCTAATCATGATTTCCAGTGGACAAAAGATTCCTTAACTGAGCGAGTTCAAAGCCTCTGCTTGAAACCGATGGCCAGCTGGCCTGGGGAATTCCTTGCAAAGCTCTTGCTTCTCCAGACCGGGATCTCTGTCCCAGGTTTCTGTGCTGCATTTCCAAACACCCTGAAACACAGTGGCTTACAATAGGGAGTTATCATTTTCTTTCGGGAGTTGACTGAGCTCAGCTGGGCGGTTTTCGCTTGGGGCCTCTCTTGTGGTTGTCGTGAGGTGGTGGCTGGAGCTGGAGTCCTGAGGCTTCACTGGGCATCTCATCCTACAGGGCTGTGTCACTGGCGCGCCTGGCATTCCAGCTGGGGTGGCTGGGAGAACTGGGGACCAGCCGGGTAGCTGTCTCTCCACATGGCCTCTCTCTATGGACTCCCTCCAAGCCTGGCGGGAGAGTCAGACTTCTTACATAGAGCCCAGCTACCCCAGATGCATCACCCAGGAGACCCTGGCAGGAGCTGCAAGGCTTTCAGGACTTAGCCTCAGAAGTCCAAGCGTCACTGCCATCACATTCTGCTAGACAAAAGCTTCAGCCGGCACTGCAGGGGAGTGGACTCTGAAAGTGGGTGATACCAGGAGGCCAAGCTCTTTTGGAGGCCCTCTTTGCAGTCTGGCTACCAGCCCCAGAAGGAAGGAGGAGGGCCCAGGCCTGCCCCTTCCACGCCCCGCCTCTGCAGCTCTGCCAGGAGCTGGGTTTGGGGACCTCAGTCCAGAGATCTGTCCAGCTCCAGAACTGGGGCTGGCAGAGTGGGCGAAAGGAAGCCCACCCCCTGCTCCTGTCTCAAGTTCTTTTCAGAGCGGATAAAGGCTTCTTTTCCGTGATCACTGAGATGGGAAATGTCAGTCCCCCTTCAGGAGAACAAACCCAAGTCCCTGCCCCCAGCCCTCTGCTGAGGAAGGTAGGTCACTCTTCCAGACACGTGGCCAGTATGATTAGACGGGGAGGTCTGTTCTCTGCCCAGGCTGAGGGTCCCCTCCACTAGCCTCTTGTTCCTGACAACTGTCCCTTCGGCAAATGGAACAGCAGGAGTCAGCTCAAAGGGGAGCTGGAGTGAGAGGCGGGGTTTGTTCTGGTCTTCCTCGCAGGATGCAAGCTAGCAGGAGACTTCTGGCTTCTTGGAATTATTGCTGAAACTCAGGCTCTCGTCACGGTAAGTTTCAGACACTCGCTCCTCCCCGGTCCTGGGAAGGCCCTCTTTTGCTTTAGGGCCTATTCCGTGGGGATGGAAAGGCCTCCTCCAGAGAGCCAGATGCAACCATCATCGGGCAAAGCAGGGTCCCAGCGAGTGGTTTAGAGCATCAGTGGCCTGAGAGGTCTTCCCCGCAGACACACTCCGATGCCTTGGGGCCCATCCTCAGTGGGAAGTGAACGGGCTCAGTGTGGGGGAGGGGGACTGGAAACCGGGGAAGATGTCAGGATGGCTGCTTTGACGGGGGATGTGGTTGGGGGCTGGGGCAAAGGCGCAGGGCTAATTCCTCTCTTGCTGAACTTGCGGGCAGCCTTGGTACGTCCAGGGTTTCCACTTGACCTCTGGTTGCCTGGGGATCCACTCCTTCCCCTCCCATGGGGAAGGGGGGAACGTCCTTGCAGCGGAGAGGGGAGAGGGTGGGTGCGAGGGAGAGGGTCCCAGGGTCCCTGAGAGCAGCCACCACTTCATCCCGGGAGGGGACCCCAGGGGGCCCTTGAACTCGATGTCATTTCTGTCATGCCTAGGGAGAGGCGCAAGTGAGCGTGTGTGGGGAAAGAGAACCGCCGAGAAAACAGTTCGCCTCTGTTAATATTTGATAGGCAGCCAAAGCACTTTTGTTCCCAAGCCCGGCGAGCTACCCATGAAAAAATACATTGCTTTTCAAGAACATTCATCACAGCAAGTGGCTCGTTTCCTTGTCCTCAAACAACCCCATTCCTAGGCCCTTTCCCCCATTAAAAACTCCTCCGATGTGGTGGAAAAATAAAGAAACAAAGGGGAGGTGTGGGGCACCGATGGCTCTGCTGGAGGGAAGGTGGACATGGGGGAGACCCTGGGGACAGAGAAGCAGCAAACCCTGGGCCCTGGGATGCGGCCCTGCCTGGATGGTCCTTCTGATGCACTTGCCCCTGAATTTCAGAAACACACCTGTGGAGCCAGGGACCCTCTGCTGCCTTGTGCAGTGTGTATCTCCGGATACAGAGTAGATTCTCAACACACCCTTGTGGGATGAAGGAATAAATAAACGAATCCAAAATGGGATGCTTGGGGGCTTCCCTGGTGGCGCAGTGGTTAAGAATCCACCTGGCAATGCAGGGGACACGGCTTCTAGCCCTGGTCCGGGAAGATCCCATGTGCCGCAGAGCAACTAAGCCCGTGTGCCACAACTGCTGAACATGTGCTCTAAAGCCCGTGAGCCACAACTACTGAGCCCAAGTGCCACAACTACCGAGCCCACGTGCCACAACTACCGAGCCTGCACTCTGGAGCCCACAGGCCACAACTACTGAGCCCACGTGCCACAACTACTGAGCCCGGGCGCCTAGAGCCTGTGCTCCGCAACAAGAGAAGCCACTGCAATGAGAAGCCCACGTGCCGCAACGAAGAGTAGCCCCCACTTGCAGCAACTAGAGAAAGCCCGTGCACAGCAGGGAAGAACCAACGCAGCCAAAAATTAATTAATTAATTAATTAAAAAAAAAAGAATATACCTTAAAAAAAAAAATGGGATGCTTAGGGCAAAAGGTACCATCCAATCCAGGATGCCATTTTTCTGAGTTTTTGTTTTTTTTTTCAGCCACGAATTCCATGATTAATTGACCAGGCAGACCAGAGTCTGGGGCCTGTTGTGTGATCTCCATGTGATAGGGGTGAGCTAGCGGGTTTGAGGGAGCAGCTTACTGCAGGGGGAGGGCACTGACCTTTGGCTTTATTGTGTGACTTTGAATGAGTCATATCACCTCCCTGCACCTGAGTTCTACAAAAGGAGATTAATCACTTACTTTGTGCTATTTCTGTAGAGACTATAGTCTTTGTAGGGATGTTATGGACTGCATGCCTGTGCCCCCCAGATTTTTTATATTGAAACCCTAACTCCCAATGTGATAGTATTAGGAGGTGGGGCTTTTGGGAGGTAATTACATTTCCATGAGGTCATGAGGGTGGGGACCCTACAATGGAATTAGTGCCCTTATAAGAAGAGGAGAGAACAGAGCTCTCTCTCTCTGCCATGTGAGGACACAGCAAGGAGGTGGTCACCTGCCAGCCAAGAAGTAGGCCCTTACCCAGAACTGAATCTGCTGACACCTTGATCTTGGACTTCCCAGTCTCTCAAACTGTGAGAAGTAAATATCTCTTATTTAAGCCAGCCAGTCTGTGGCATTTCATTATGTTATCCTGAGCTGAGACAGGGAAATGCCTGGCACAGGAACATAGCAAGCACTCAGTACGTAATGGTCACTTTTATTATTATTTTGACAAGTGTAGACCCTCTCAACTTTAAAATATCAATAAGATATTCAGGAATTTCTGGGCATCCCATCCACCACAGTTCTAGAATATCCCCAAGGTCTGAGATGCTGGCAGGAGCTTTCCTCCTTTTAGTTGTGAGAGAGAGAGCGGTATAGACGTGTTGGACCATGGAGTCACTTAATACAGGACCCCACGTGGTTCCACCACCAGTGATGAGCCTCCCTTTAGGTGAATGTGGAGGACAGGGCTGTTGGTCAGACCTGTCAATCAGCAGCAAGAATGGTTCCAGGAGGTACTTCAGTGGCATTTTTGGATTCATTCATTCACTCATTCAACGTGTATTTGTTGAGTGTCTACTCTGTGTCCTGGGATACACAGTGCACAAGACGGCATGGTCCCCAGCCTGGTGCAGCTGCTGACACTAGCTGGGGAGTAGACAGCAAACAGATGAATTAATGATTCCATACTGGGATAAGCCCCGGAAAGGAGATGCAGATGATGTGCTTGAGAATGATGGGGCGGGAAGGCTCTCCTGCAGGTGGGTGGTCAGGGAAGCTGAGGCCAGAAGGAAGAGAAGCAGCAGCCGAGGAGGACCTTGCGGGGAACGTGGGGAAGGGCTCTGTGTGGGGAGCCCAGGAGCCCAGGCGCAAGGGGTGGTGGGTGAGGAGGACGCGGAAGCAGCTGGGCCGGGGCAGGGCTCAGGCTGAGGCTGTGAGGTCCGCTGTGAGGTCCGCAGGGGCCACCGGCAGCCCCGAGCCCCCGCCCACTTTAGGCCAGTCCAGAGGCGCTGCCGAGGGAAGGGCCCGGGGACCAAACTGGCGGAGGGCTGAAGCCGCCTTCTGCCAGAACCCCAGGGGATGCCCCAACCCCACAGATGATCTTTTCTCCTCGCCAGAGCCCAGCAGAGCAGAAACCACTCGGGTTTGGCCCAGGAGGCCCCTTTGGGCACCCAGCACCCCGGGCCTGCCCGGGTCCCACCGACGCGGAACCGGGCAGACCACATCACTGTACTGTTTGGGTTTGAGAAATAGATACAAAACTTCGGCTTCCTTATTAGACAGAAAGGGCTCCCTTTCAGGCCCTACTAAGAATAGCTAATTTATTCGTGCTCTCCCGGGCTGGGAAGGGGGTGGAAGCCTGTGGCTGGCCCGGTGCCCTGCTCGCATCCCCACGGACAGCGCAGGCCGGCAGGGAGCCCCCGCGAGGGGCATCCAGAGGACCCGGCCCCGCCCCACCTCGCGCCCATTGGCGCCTTGGAGACCTTCTCGCGCTCTCATTGGCTCCCACTGGCCCTTGGCCCAGCCCCTTTAAAGCTGCGCCCCCTGTTGCCAGGGAGATGGGGAAGCCGAGGGGGCGCCGTTCTTCGGTGAGCAGGGCCCCAAGAAGATTTGGCTGCGGAGAAGAAGTGTAGATGCTGACCCTGCGCAGAGCTAGGCATGTGGGTGCGGGAGGGGACAGGGACCCAGGGAGAGGGACGATTGCCGTTTGCAGGTATCTGCCTTGTACACCAGGCTTCCTGTTGTTTCATCCATTGCTTACAACTGTCCTGCAAAGTCGGTGCGGCCAGACCTCGTTTTATTGTACTGCACAGATACTGCACTTTTTACTAGTTGAAGGTTTGTGGCAACCTTGCCCTTGAGCAATCCTATCCGCGCCATTTCCTCAACAACATTTGCTGACTTTGTGTCTCTGTGTCACATTTTGGTAATTCTCGAAATATTTCAATATTTCTTTTTCTTTATTCTCCTATTTGTTATGGTGGTCTGTGATCAGCAATGTTTGACGTCACTACTGCAACTCCCTGAACGCTCAGATGGTGGTTAGCTTTTTTTTTTAGCAAGTATTTTTATATTAAGTTATGTGCAGTTTTTAAGACATAATGCACACTTAATAGACTACAGTATAGTGTAAACAAAACTTTTATGTGCACTCGGGAACCAAAAAATTCATATGACTCACTTTATTGTGATATTTGCTTTATTGCACTGGTCTGGAATGGAACCTGAGGTATCTCGGAGGTGTGCCCGTATAATTACGTCCCTGGTTTACAGATGAGGAAAGTGATGGCGGAAAGTTTAAGGGACTTGCCCAAAGTCACCCAGCTAGTAAGTTGCAGAGGTGGGATTTGATTTGATTGCTGGTTTGTGTGAGTCCAGGCTCTGCACCACTGTGGCAACCTAATAGGGGCGGGTGAGAGTAACCCAAGGATTAGATGGGTGACAGTAACCCATCGGGCTCTGAAGTACCAGCACACTAGGTACTAGCTGGGTCCCCTGCAAGAAGGCTTCCCATGGGAGATGACCCTTGGCTGTTCTTTGAAGATGGGGGGACTTGAGGATGGTACTGACAGTGCAGAGCCTGGAGACACAAAAATCAACCAGAACAGCCTTTGGACTTTGCTATGAGATAAGGCACTTGGTGCCTCAGCCACCAAGAACACCAAATCTTTGTGCATAGTATTTTCCATTTGCAAATCCCTTCACCGACATGGTCTCCCTGAGCCACACAATCAAAACAACTCTGCACTGTTGGCACCACCTTAATTTTGCAGAACAGTAAGCTGAGGACAAGTGAGGACCGATGAGGACAATGTATACACATTTCCTGTGGGTGGGGATACTTTAGACCCCACATAATTCTCACAACAACCCTGGGAGGTGGGCATTGTCTGTCTTACTTAACAGAGGAAGAAACCAGAACTTAAGAGAGGTTAAGTCATTTCCTTAAGGTAACACGGGGCTTTAAGAGCAAGTCTGCTTGACTCCAAACTCACCCTTTTTCAGTTATTCTACTGTTTCTTCAGATCCTGAGCCAGCCCAAGGAGTAGATGCAGACAGTAGTTGCGAAGCAAGAAAGATTTAAAGGATGACCATGAGATCGCATGCCTGAACTTACCTTCTTTTATTCTTCACCTCATTGCAGATAGACGAAACACCACCACTGACACTTATTTTGTTGAGTTAAACATTGCTTGAGCCATGAGAATCTTAAAATTCAAATCTCCCTGTATGAGAGGAAGGCATTAATTCCATAGCATGAGTGAGAAAGAAAAATATTTAGAAATTCCACTGCAGCTGTTCAACTAGCTAAAACATCCACCGAGTTGTATTATTGTCTTGACCACATTTTCACATTTCTCCACCCCCTAAATAAGGATGGTCCCATGATAGGCAGCAGTAAAGATGAAGCAGCCAGAGAGGTTCTACTTAGGGGTAGAATGTAGTAGGTAGCAGTCAACCTTTTCTCATGCTTCACCAACTAGGAAAAAACTGAATTAATTACATAAATCATATTTTATAGACATTGGAGCTCTGTGGAAGGTAAGAGGGCAAAATGAAACTAAAATTCCAGAGATGGAAGACTTCTTCCTAGGTGAGTTGGGTTCCTAGTCCTTTTCTTCCATGAGGACATCTCTGGGTCAGGGTCCACACTGAGTGTTGGGCAGAGAGGTCTACTGGTGGAGGGTAGAATCCAGCAGGACTTTAGACAGCCACGTGGATGAGCCTGAATGACTAGAGAACTGTGGTGCTCTACACTTTCCTAATGGACACTGTGTGCTACGGTATAGGATGCTGGGGGCTGCGCTATCAAGGCACAGTTTTTCAGTCCTTGGGATGCAAAATACAACCAGAGGAAAAGGCCATCAAGAAACATATGATAATAGCACTGTTTACAGTAACCAAGACATGGAAACAACCTAAATGTCCATCGACAGATGAATGGATAAAAATGATGTGGTATATATACACAGCACAATATTGCTCAGCCATAAAAAAGAATGAAATAATGTCGTTTGCAGGAACATGGATGGACCTAGAAATTATCATACTAAGTGAAGTAAGTCAGACAGAGAAAGACAAACACCATATGATATCATTTATATGTGGAACCTAAAATATGACACAAATGAACTTATCTATGAAACAGAAACAGACTCACAGACATAGAGAACAGACTTGTGGTTGCCAAGGGGGGGGTGGAGGAGGGATGGATTGGGAGTTTGGGGTTAGCAGATGCAAACTGGTATATATAGAATGGATAAACAACAAGGTCCAACTGTACAGCACCGGGAACTATATTCAGTATCTTGTGATAAACTTTGCCAGGGGCCCAGGTTTGATCCCTGGTCAGGGAACTAAGATCCCACAAGCCATGCAGCATGACCAAAAAAAAAAAAAATTACAAATCATGTGAATAGGTGGAAAACACGAGACCAATAGACACGAGAAAAAATACAATAGCAGCAGACTTACAGAGTGTCTCAGTTAGCTCAGGCTGCCATCACAAAATACCACAGACTGGCGGGCTTGAACAACAGGCATTTATTTCTCAGAGTTCTGGAGGCTGGAAGTCCTGGATCAAACTTCCTTTTCTGGTGAGATCTTCCTTCCTGGCTTGCAGATGGTCACTTTCTCTCTGTGTCCTCACCTGGTGGAGAGAGGATGCTCTGTGTCTCTTCCTCTTCTTACAAGGGCACTAATCCCATCATGAGGGCACCACCCTCATGACCTCATCTAAATAGAATTACCTCCCAAAGTTCCCACCTCTGAATATATTGAGGGTTAGGGCTTCGGCATGTAAATTTTGAGGGGACACACACCTTCAGTCCATGGCACAGATTGTAATAAAGAGTCTGGCTCCATTGTTGATGTTTGACTGCTGCTGTCTTTCAAGCCCCACCACTCCCTCTTCCCTCCTGTCTTAGATCCATCCAGCTCATCAGAAAGCCAGTGTGCTGCTTCATCAGGAAGTTCCAGTCATGCAAGCCCTGGTCCATGCATGTGAACCCTCACCCCCCAGCCCCACCCTCTAATGACCCCAAAGCCAGTCTCCTTTCCCTCCTCTCTTAAGCCATTTTTGGACCTGCTTGGGAAGTTTCCAGGCTCTCCCCAGAAATCTTCATATGTGAGTAATACACCTTTTCATATTCTCTTTGCATATCCTCCTTTTTTAGCTCTATATTCTTAAAATTTTTTTTAATTAAAAAAAATTTTAATTGAAGTATAGTTGACTTACAATGCTATATTAGTTTCAGGTGTACAGCAGAGTGATTCAGTTATGCATATACATATATATCTATTCTTTTTTAGATTCTTTTTCATTGTAGGTTATTATAAGATATTGAGTATAGTTCCCTGTGCTATACAGTAGATCCTTGTTGGTTATCTATTTTATATATAGTGGTGTGTATCTGTTAATCCCAAACTCCTAATTTATCATTCTGCCACCCCCTTTCCCCTTCAGTAACGATAAGTTTGTTTTCTATGTCTGTGAGTGTATTTCTGTTTCGTAAGTAAGTTTATTTATATCATTTTTTAAGTTTCCACATATAAGCAATATATTATGGTATTTGTCATTCTCTGAAAAACAGACTAAATTTTGATGAAATCCAATCTATCTATTTTTTCTTCTGTTACCTGTACTTTTGGTATCAAATCCATGTGATTGCTGCCAAATTCAAGGTTGAGACTTCTCTTCTTTCTTAGAAGAATTTTTAAGTTTTGGCCCTTAAGTTTAGGTCTTTGATGCATATTGAATTAGTTTTTGTGTGTGGTGTTAGGTAAGGGGCCCAACTTCTTTTGCATGTAAGTATCCAGTTTTCCCAGAGCCATTTGTTGAAAAGATTGTCTTTTCCCCATTGAATGATCTCAGCACCTTTGTCAAAAATCAGTTGGCCAATAACTAATAAGGACCTACTCTATAGCACAGGGAACTCTACTCAATACTCTGTAATGGGAAAAGAATCTAAAAAAGAGTGGATATATGTATATGTATAACTGATTCACTTTGCTGTACACCTGAAACTAACACAACATTGTAAATCAACTATATGCCAATAAAAATTAAAAAAAAAAAGCGGTTGGCCATATTTGGGAGGGTTTAGTTCTGTGCTGTCTATTCCATCCCCGTGGTCTATATAGCCTATGCCTGTGCCACACTGTTTTAATGACTAGAGCTTTGTCATAAGTTTTGAAATCAAGAAGCATGAGATGCCGCCCCACCACCTTATTCTTCTTTTTCAAGATTGTTTTGGCTATCCAAGTCCCCTTGCAATTCCATATGAATCTGAGGATCAGCTTTTCCATTTCTGTGAAAAAAGCTGTTGACATTTTGATAGAGATTACACTGAATTTGTAGGTAGCCGTGGATCATGTCTGTAATCTATTGTTTACAGAAGCACATGTACGTGGAAAGAATGTGGACACACTCTTTTTGGACACATCCAAGCCAGGAGAGTGGTTTCCTCTAGGGCTGGAAGGGTTCAGTCTAGGGAGGACAAAGGAACTCAGAAGGGACACACAGGGGACTTCAATTATACCTGTAGTGTTTTATGCCTTAAAAAAAAATCAGAAGCAAACTTTGTTAAAATTATCACCACTGAACAGGTGGCAGATGGATGTGTGCTATTTTGCTCTCTGCACTCGTCTGTAGCTTTGAAATTTCTCATTATAGAGGAGAGAGATGAAATGAGTGTCTTTGTCACATGGGAAGAGGGTCTGCTCTGGGAGGGAGCCGAAGGGTGGGCAGTGGTGATCAGAGCAGGGGAGGTGGGGACAGCAGGGTCCAACAGGGGCTGAAGCACAGGGGTGGCCCAGCCTGAGTGGGGCGCCCTGGGCAGAGGCTGAGGAGGCCTCCTCCTGAGAGGCTCTCGCCATTCAGCTCCCTCGTACTGTCCCCTCGCTGACCTGTCCATCAGGGACCTATTAACGGAGCTGAATTTAAATACAGGTGGGACTTGGCTTTGATCACCTATTCCTTCCAGCTTGTGTCACCTCCCAGGTTAAAACCTAAAGAGGGTCAGTGTGTTACCCAAGGACTCACCAGGCGTGTAAAAAGGACCCTGCGTCACAGTGCCATATAGATTCTCGGGATTGGGCCAGGCTCGCGAGAGACCACGGAGCCGTATTAGCTCAGAATTCCGGGAGCAGAGAGCAGGCTTGATGCCCAGGGAAGAAGGTGTTAGAGCTGATGCCAGTCCCGGGGTGGTCTGTACGTGGTGAAGGATGCTTCTGGCTGGGGGGTGGGCACCCCAGGGATAAGGGTGAAGCGTTCTTAGGTCCACTGGAGCAGCCCCTCAGGACTCTGCCAGCTGAGAAAGACACATACAAGCAGCTCTATGTATGTGAGTGTAGGGGACAGAATAATGCCCCCCCCCGAAGATATCTACATCCTAGTCCCTAGACTTTGTGAACATGGTACCTTTCATGGCCAAAGGGACTTTGCAGATGGCGAGACTTACTGAATTATCCAGCTGGGCCCAAAGTCATCACAAGGGTCCTTCTGAGAGACAGGCAAGGGGTTAGAGGCAGAGAGGATGCGGTAGTGGAAGCAGAGTGATGGGCTGTGGAGGTAGAGAAAGGGACCACAAGCCAAGGGAGCCAGGGAAGGCAGGGGCATGGGTTCTCCCGGAGCCTCCAGACGAGCTGAGGCTGTGCCAGCACCTTGATTTGGCCAGCTGGACCTCTGACCCAGTTTGGAGTTTGGCTTCCAGAGCCATACGATAATAAATCTGTGTTTTTAAAAGCATCACACTGTGGTGACTGCAATGACTTTTCGAGGACGTGGTATATATAAAAATTAGGATAGTGTGCATCAAAAATGGCTATCACAGTATTTCCTGTCCCACAAGCTCCGTGAGAATTCTACTCTCCTGTCAAGAAGTGGGGTCTACTCTCCTTCCCTTAAACCTGGGTGGACTTTGGTGCCTGCTTCAAGGAGAGAAATGATGGGACTTCCAAGGTTGCGTTGTAAGAAGTGATACAGCTTCTGTCCCGGATCCTTCTTCCTCTTGGACTTGTGCTTTGGGAACCCTGAGCCAACATGTAAGACCTACCCTGAAGCTGCCATGCTGGGGAGAGCACACAGAAACACACGGAGGCCCAAGGAGCTCCGGCTGTTGGAGCTCCCACTTCTTGGAATCTCCCCAGCCCAGATGCCAGACAGTGAGCAAGCCTTCATCCCCCAGCCTTCGAGCTTCAATCCAGTAAAGCCATTCAGGCTCGTCCACGTGGCTGTCCAAAGCTCTGCTGGATTCTCCCTCCCCCTAGTAGACCTCTCTGCCCAACACTCAGTGTGGACCCTGACTCAGCGATGTCCTCATGCAAGACAAGGACTAGGAACCCAACTCACCTAGGAAGAAGTCTTCCATCTCTGGAATTTTAGTTTCATTTTGCCCTCTTACTTTCCACAGAGCTCCAATATCTTTAAAATATGATTTTTGTAATTTATCCAGTTTTATTTTCTGGTTGGTGCAGCATGAGAAAAGGTTGGCCGCTGCCTACTACATTCTACCCAATAAAGCCTAAGAGCTTCCAGTCAATTCTTGAGTGTTCCACTCTTAGATATCAACCAGTAAACCAAGATCGTCAGACCTCTGAGGAAAACTCCAACATGAGGAAAGAGAGAAAAGAAAACAAACAGAAGAAAACAACCTGAAAGAACAGACTATGCAGAGAGAAGAAAACTTAATGAAACAAACCAAAAAAAAATTTCCCGTAGCTCTAGTATTGATATTTTTAGAGTGATAAGAGAAGATATAGTACCCATTACATAAGAACAAGATGCTATGGGACTTCCCTGGTTGCACAGTGATTAAGAGTCTGCCTGCCAATGCAGGGGACATGGGTTCTATCCCTTGTCGGGGAGGATCCCACATGCCACGGAGCAACTAAGCCCGTGCGCCACAACTACGGAGCCTGTGCTCTAGAGCCCGTGAGCCACAACTACTGAGACCGTGTGCCACAACTACTGAAGCCCACGCGCCTAGAGCCCCTGCTCCACAACAGGAGAAGCCACCGCAATGAGAAGCCCACGTACCGCAATGAAGAGTAGCCCCAGCTCACCATAACTAGAGAAAGCCCACGCGCAGCAACGAAGACCCAACGCGGCCAAAAATAAAATAAACAAAAGTAAATAAATTTATAAAAACTAAAAGATGCTATGAAAATGGGACACTTCGTAAAAACAGAACAAAACCAACAAAAAAAAAGAGAACACAGAATAAGAAAGAAAATAAAAAGCTTTATTAAAAGGTTAGAGGATAAAGAAATTACCCAGAAATCAAGGAAAAAAACAGAAATGGAAAACGGAGGAAAAGAGGATAGTGAGTAAAAAATTAAGGATGAATCCCCAGGGTTCAAAATATGAATAAAAGGAATTTCAGGAATAGAGAATAGAAAAAATGGTAGGGAGGAAGTCAATAAAATAATTCCAGAAAATCCCCCAGCACTGAAAGAAATGAATTTCCAGACTGAAATGGCCCATCAGGGCCCCAGCCCAATGGAAAATGTAGACCCAAGACGGAAAACCATCGTGCGGTTTCAGGATACGCAGGATAAAGAGAAGGCCCACAGCTTCTAGGGGCGAAGTGGGTTGTGTGCGTACTTCTCAGCAGAAACACTGGAAAGCTAGAACCTTAGCCTCAGAGCAAAGCTTTCAAAACTGTGAAGGAAAAGGATTTCCAACGCTATTTGTTACTCTTGCCTCCTAACAAATTACTCCAAAACTTAATGACTTTAACTAATACACATTATTATTTCACAGTTTCTGGAGGTCAGGAATCCAGGAGTAGCTTAGCTGTGTGGTTCTGGCTTGGAGTCTCTCATGGGATTGTGTTCAGCTGTGGGACAGAGCTGCAGGCATCTCAAGGCTCAGCTGGAGCTGAAAATTTGCTTCCAAGCTCGCTCATGTGGTTGTTGGCATGAGGCTGCCGTTCCTTGCCGCAGAGGCTGCTCCATGGGGCTGCTCATGACGTGGCCTACCCCCGGCGTGAGTGATCCAGCAGATCGGGAGAGCCCAAGACAGCCTCATCATCCAATCTTGGAGGAGATATTCCATCACCTCTGCCATATCCCAGACTTCAGACCACTCCAGTACTGCTGAGCCACGTGACAGAGTCTCAGCGAGCACGTTCTTGCCCTCATGGGAGAATGTCCTGCTGCAGCCCGTGACACGCGGGAGTCCTCTGGGGTTCGGGAATCCTCCCCGTTCCATCTGTGCCCACTTCCCGAAGCCACGTCAGCTCTGCAGCCTCTTCATCTGGCTGAGTGCAAGGACCCTCCCCAGAACGCTGCCTAACCCTAACCTGGCAAGTGAGAGGCAGGGACCCGGTCATCTGGGGGACTGACGAGCAGCCTCACCTCGGAGCTAAGCCCAGGAAACCACCAAGAAATGGGACAGTCCCCAGGTCTCCCCATTATCTGAAGGCTCGGTGTTTGTGGAGCACAGGAATGGGGGGCATGCAGAGGTGACTGAATGTGAAGACATTACTATAGTTCACCAGTTCTTTCACTCATTCCACATTTTTGGTGCACCTGCCAGGTGCTGGTTTGCTAGAAATACCAAGATGAAGTACAGACCCTCAAGGAGGAGGGAGGTAGGTTATAAACCAGTAGTTCCTGTACGAGATGGTGAGGGTAGCATGGATGCAGGGAAATAAAGCATTTATATTCCTAACCTATAACAGGCTTCCGTGAATTGATAAGAAAATTCAAACATAGTGCACTCATTTCTTTTTAAAAAAATTTTTTATTGAAGTATAGTTGATTTACAATGTTGTGTTAATTTCTGCTGTACAGCAAAGTGACTCAGTTATACATATATATACATTCTTTTTTTATTATGGTTTATCACAGGACATTGAATATAGTTCCCTGTGCTCTACAGTAGGACCTTGTTGTTTATCCATTCTGGGTATAATAGTTTGCATCTGTTAATCCCAAACTCCCAGTCCTTCCCTCCCCCCGCTTCCCCTTGGCAACCACAAGTCTGTTTTCTATGTCTGTGGGTCTGTTTCTGTTTTGTAGATAAGTTCACTTGTGTCATATTTTAGATTCCACATATAAGTGATACCATATGGTATTTGTCTTTCTCTTTCTGACTTACTTCACTTAGTATGATAATCTCTAGTTGCATCCTTGTTGCTGCAAATGGCATTATTTCATTCTTTTTTTATGGCTGAGTAATATTCCATTGTATTTATGGACCACATCTTCTTTATCCATTCCTCTGTAGATGGACATTTACGTTGCTTCCATGTTTGGGCTACTGTAAATAGTGTTGCTATGAACATTGGGGTGCATGTATCTTTTTGAATTATGGTTTTCTCAGGGTATATGTCCAGGAGTGGGATTGCTGGATCATATGGTAGCTCTATTTTTAATTTTTTGAGGAACGTCCATACTGTTCTCCACAGTGGCTGCACCAACTTACATCCCCACCAACATTGTAGGAGGGGTCCCTTTTCTCCACACCCTCTCCAGCATTTGTTATTTGTAGCATAGTGCACTAAACTTCTTATTGCTGCTCTAACAAATTATCACAAACTCAGTGGCTTAAAATAACACAAACTTATTATCTTGTAGTTCTGAAGGTCAGAAGTCCAAAAGGAGTCTCACCGGGCTAAAATCAAAGTGTTAGCAGGTCTACGTTCCTTTTAGAGGCTCTAGGGAAAATCTGTTTCCTTGCCTTTTCTAGCTTCCAGAGGCTGCCTGGTCTCCCTGACCCTTGGTGCCTTTCCTCCATCTTCAAAGCCAGCAATGTCAGGCTGAGTCCCCTTGCTGCCGTCTCTCTGGGTCTCTCTCTTCTGCCTCCTCTTTCAACTTTTAAGGACCTTGTGATGACACTGGACCCACCTAGATCCAGGGTGATCTTCCCCATCTCAGTGTCAGCCTATTAGCAACCTTAATTCCACCTGCAACCTTAGTTCCCCTCTGCTATGTAACCTAATATATTCACACGTTCCGGGGATTAGGACACAAACAATTTTGAAGTGGGGGGCAATATCCTGCCTACCACACATACCAATTAAAAAATGGACAAAGATGGGACTTCCCTGGCGGTCCAGTGTTTAATAGTCTGTGCTTTCAACACAGGGGACGCAGGTTCGATCCCTGGTCGGGGAACTAGGATCCCGCATGCCGTGCAGTGCGGCCAAAAAAAAAAAAAAAGGACAAAGATATGAGCAAGCAATTCACAAGAAAAGTGCAACAGCACATAAATCTATGAAAATGTCATCAACTTTCTCAATAGTCAGGAAAATGAAAGAACAGCAAATGAGATCCCTTGTACACCCTCCAGATGGCAAATATTAAAAAGAGTAAGACTGTCCAGAGCCGAAAAGGATGTGGGAAATGCGCATCCTCACCCCCGCTGGGAGGAGGGCAACGCTAGAACATTTGAGGGAAAGTAATCTGATGGTCTGTTAAAATTAACATGCACTCATATTTTGAGTCCGTCACCTCACCTTTAGGAATCTACTTCTTTCAGACGTAACACATTGTCACTCCATTCCAAAAATGACAATGTGTCAGGCACTGAGGGTGTAGCCAACGAACTGGACAGACAGGGCCCTGCTCTCATGGGGCTGACTGTCTTGTGGGAGAGGCAGACCGCAGATGAACAAAGAAACTAGAAACGTACTGGGTCGGGATTAGGGCTGTGTATTAGTTTCCTAGGGATTTGTAACAAATTACCATGAACTGATTGGCTTAAAACAACTGGGATATACGCCGCCACAATTCTGGAGACCGGAAGTCCAGAATCAAGGTGTGCAGGGCTGGTTCCTTCTGGAGTCTCCGAGGGAGAATCTTGCCTTTCTCCTCGCTCCTGGTGGCCACCAACAACACTTGGAGGCGTTTGGCTTGTGGATGTGTCACTCTGATCTCTGTTGTCACATGGCCTACTCCTCTCTGTGTCTTTGTGCAAATGATCTCTTCTTATATGGACACCAGTAATTGGATTAGGGTTCTTCCGAGTCCAGTCTGACCTCATCTTAACTTGACTACATCTGCAAAGACTGTTTCAAAATAGTCCCTTTCACGTGTACCAGGAGTTGACCTTGAACCACACTGGTCTGACCTGTGTGGGTCCACTTATACGTGTGTTATTTTCAATAGTAAAGAACAGTACTACATGATCTGAGGTTGGCTGAATCCATGGATACAGAATCTTGGATTTGGAGGAACCACGTATACAGAGGGCTGACTATAAGTTATACATGGATTTTCAACTTTGTGGAGGGTCCTGGCCCCCAGCCCCCGCATCGTTCAAGGGTCAACTGTATCTTTTTCTTTTAATTTTATTGGAGTATAGTTGATTTACAATGTTGTGTTAGTTTCAACAACTGTATCTTTTTAAAGGACACAATCCAAGCCTCAGAGGGCTGTGCGGAGAATTAATATCAATATAAGAGAGTGAGGGTGGGTACTTAAACTTGACCAAGCAGGAGGGCTTCTCGGAGGAGGTGACATTTAACCTGAGCTCTGAACAGTGAGGAAGAAGTCACTGATGATCAAGGAAGAGCCTTCTAAGAGAGAACAGCTGGCACAGGGGCCTCAAGGCAGGATTGGGTTTGGCAAGGTTAAGGCCTTGCAACTGAGTGGGCGTAACTGGTGCTGATGGGCACGAGGGTGATCCAGAGTGAGCTCAGAGAAGGCGGCAGGGTCAGATCATGCTTGGAAACCCAGGCTGAGGAGTTTGTGTTTTATCTTGGAGGAGGCGAGTGATGTGATCTGACCTGTGGGCTAGAAACCACAGTATGTGAGAATGTATGCACGAGGCTGTCTATTACATCACCGTTGGCAAAACAAACAAACAAACAAAAAACTGGAAATAACCTCTATGTGCATTAATGGGGAACTGGTTGAATAAACTGTGTTATATCCGTTCCATGGATTATGAGCTTGAGCTCTCTGTACCCCCCGGAGGGATGCTCCTGACGTCCGAAGTGAAGAAGAAGGTTGTGTGGTGAGGTGTCGAGTTTATCCGTGTGTGTGTGTGTTTTCTTCGAGCCATAAAAGCCATCTTCAGTGCTTGACCATGACAAGTACAGCTCACAAGGGCAGGTCTGAGTTTATCTGGGCTCTCTCAACTGAACCCTTGCTAGCCAGTGGGTCTTCCTGAAAGCCTCTGGTTTATAACACCCAGCCCTGATCATAAAAGTCTTCTCATGTAGGACAGTCTCACTTTGGAGGCCTTCTCCACCCCAGAGCATGTACAGAGCCACAGAAAGTTGGAGAGTGAATGGCCCTTAGAGGTCTCCTACTCTGCTCCGCATTCCACAGAGTGAGGCACTGAGGCCAGAGAGGGGAATGGTCACTCGCCAAGCCGCAGTCAGAGGTGGGACGCAAATCCAGACCCTCTCTTGAATTTGTCCCTCTGGCCCTGCAGGATTTTTCAAGTCCCCATCCTCTAGCTATACAGACCACATCCCACGCGTTTACACGCAGCATCAGTAGAGCCCAGCCTGGGAACGCAATCCGATTCCCATCTTTGAACCCAAGCACCCAAACTCTCATCTCCAGGAACTCAGATTGGACGGCACTGTTGCAGGAAGTTCCCGAGCTGGTTTGTTTTGTGCACCATCTTCTCTGCGGGGGCTGCCAGGCGACAAGCTCCATCCTGTGTGGTCCCCACCCACTGGCCCCCATTGCCCTCAGGTGCAGACAGTGGGTTCCAACGTCCAGATAGGTGTGACCAGCTGCTCCTTTGGATGGGGATGGAGGGGTTTCCTCACCCACCTGGCTTGGGAAGACAAGGAAGCCAGGAGACTCAGACGTTTCTAGGGGTTTCTGTACAAACGACTGAAATAATTTCCAGCTTACTCTAACTGAATCCTCCTTCTCAGCCCATCCCAAAGACTGCTTCCTCTTGGAAGCCTGAGGCCCTGTCCTCCTTGGCCTCCTCCCCTTCTTTTCAGACTCCGCGTGCTCAAGAAATCTGTGTTGATTTCTTGGCCCAGAAAGTGAAATGAATCTGAATCTCCATTCCCTAAGAGGTCCAGGATCGGGTCCCTCAGAAGGATTTCTCTGGATTTCCCCACTTTCAAGTTAGCTGCTATGTCCTCATGTTCAAGTTGCTTACTGGTGGTAAAAATGAGAGCTCTTCTTAGGACACCTACAGAAATTTGGGTGGTAGGACAGGAAGGGTGATTTGTAATAGTCTCCACCTGGAAACAACTCCCACGTCAGTCAGCAGGAAGACGGAAGCACACGCTGCAATGTGGTCCACGGAGCCATCCACAGCCCTGAGAACGAACGGGCTAAACCACAGGGAAAAAAACCGTGATTTAATCTCAGAAACCATTACACTGAATGAAAGAAGCTGAACTCAAAAGAACACGTAGGTACAATTTATTTCTGTAAAGCTGAAAAGCTGGCAGAATTAAATTACAGTGTTTAAGGTCGCGTGCTTGGGTGGCTCTATAAGATAATAAGGAAAAGCTGCAAGGCCCGATGCTGGCCACCTTTGCCGGGAAGGGCTCGCTGGGGCTGCAATCTCCATTCTCCAGCTGGCCTATGATTTAGCTCACCAATAATTTGTTAAGCTGAAGAGTTATTTTATGCATATTTCTCTCTATATATTATTTTTCAAAATACAGATGCCTAAGAGAATAAAGTCCATACTTTTTTTAACATGGTAAGATTTCACGTAAGGATTTGTGGGGACTGGTACTGGGACCCCACGGAGGGTATTTTAGGGGGTTGGGCTCTCTCTCTCTCTCCCCTCCTGGCCCCCTTCCTCTCTCCCTCCTTCAGCCTCTCTTCCTCTCCCACAGAAAGCCCCTGCATCCCCTCATCCGCACCGCTTTGCTAAGCAGTCCCTCTGCATCTAGACTTTCGTTTCCTGGAAAATTCTGTCGGAGTTCAGGTACATAGAGAAGAGCTTACGACTGACTACTGTTGGGTACCGGCCACCCATGGGTCGGCTGCCCTGGGCCAGGCAGGTCTGATCATCTCTGGCCACGGGCCAGGGCAGGGGATGAGGAGGGGCAGCCCTGGCCAAGCCCTGGTGGCCTTGGTAGAGGGGCTGAGGGTGGCCGGTTTCTCTGGGCGGGCTGAGTGGACAGGACTGTCCCTCCAACACAAGGACTGCATGGTGTGACCTGGGCACACCGTGGACAGCTAGGTGGCCGAAGGGAAGCAAATCATCTCAGGGCCCAAAAGGAACAAGAGGCCTAACCAGATAGGGAGAACCCAGGACCCCTGCTGTCCAGCTCTATTCACCTGCTTTGGGGACCCAGGGCTGTGGGGCCCCCAGAGCCCGCTTATGCCCCGTGACGTGGCCCTGGTCCCCACGCCAGGCCTGCATCCACAAGGGAAGCCAGGTCCGCCCCCCGCTGTGCTAGCGGCCATCTCCAGCAGCCAGGCCCCCAGCCCCTTCCTGGGGGAACAGATCCACAGGTTAGCAAACACTGGCATCTCCCCCAGACCTGTCATTTGTTTTTTGGGTTTTTTTGCCTTTAAAAGATTTCTCTTCTTATTGCCTTGCCAGCATCTCCCTCCCATCCTCCCCATTGTTGGGAGTCAGCTGGGGAGGAAAGGGCTTTCCTCACAAACCCTCGGTACCCCTCTGGAGCTCCGCGGGAGCTTTTATCACCTCAGCCCCTCTCTGCAGCCTGTACCCTCCAGGTCAGCCGCGCCTCCACGTTCATCACTCTGACCTTCCAGACCGCCAGGGCTGGAGCCGGGCCTTCTAGACAAAGATCCTGAGAGCGGCAACAGGGCGATCACCATTGCTGAGCACCCGCCCCACACCGGGAACCTGGGTCTATGTTCACAAACCCCTGCCAAGGAGCCCCTTCCTTTCCCAGGTTTGCCGCTGAGACTTGAGGGGGTCAAGCAGTGCCCTCAGGGTCCAGCAGTACCTAAGTAGCAGAGCCGGAGCTGGACCCTGTCGCTGTCTGGATTCAAAGCCCTGGGTTTGTCCACTCTGTGAACCACGGTCTTCTAGGCTTATCCTCCTGTTTATCCTTGACAGGCAGAGCCTGCTATCACCATTCCCTTTCTACGCAGAAGAAAACGGAAGGTCAGAGAAACTGAGTCGCTCAGACCACACTGGGCCCTCTAGGTCAAGCCCTGAGCCTTTGCTTTGCAGGTCTTCCCAGCTCTCCTGTTCTTTCAGGGACGAGGACTGCCCTGGATTCTGCCTTCCTTCCTTCCGTGTTATCTGAGTCCTATCTACTATCTATCTGTCTATCTATCAAATGACCATCCTGGGGTCATAAGGGATGAACAGCTGGATCTGTCTATCTATCCATCCTTCCCTCCATCCATCCATCCACCTACCAATCTGCCCACCTACCCGGTTATCCATCTATCTATCTATCTATCTATCTATCTATCTATCTATCTATCTATCTATCTATCTATCTATCTATCCGTCTATCTATCTATCTATCTATCTATCTATCTATCTATCTATCTATCTATCTATCTATCTATCATCTATCTATCTATCCGTCTATCTATCTATCTATCTATCCGTCTATCTGTCTACCTATCTATCTATCTATCTATCTATCCGTCTATCTATCTATCTATCTACCTATCATCTGTCTATCTATCTATCATCTGTCTATCTACCTATCTATCTATCTATCCGTCTATCTATCTATCTATCTATCCGTCTATCTATCTATCTATCTATCTATCTATCTATCTATCTATCTATCTATCTATCTATCTATCTATCTATCTATCCGTCTATCTATCTACCTATCTATCTATCTATCTATCTATCTATCTATCTATCTATCTACCTATCTATCTATCTATCTATCCGTCTATCTATCTATCTATCTACCTATCATCTATCTATCTATCATCTGTCTATCTACCTATCTATCTGTCTATCATTTATCTCACAGCCCTCGCTGTCAAGGCACTCACAATCCAGTAACAAGGATGGGTGCCCGCATGCGCACACACGCACGAATACTCGCACACGTGCATTTCACATAACCGCTCACCCATAAAAGAGGTGTATGTCCTGCTCAGGAGACTTTGACCTCGCACCCAGGGTTAGTGAGTCAGAAGAGCTGCTTCAGCAGCCCGGTCCCGGTCCCTCCTCTGGCCAGACGCAGCGCTGGACGCCAGGAGGACGGAGAAATGAAGCAGACAGCAGCCCAGCTCCCAAGGAGCTCCTGCCTTTAAGAGAGACTCTCAGATCTAAGCTGTTCAGGGTTTTGTGGGGGAGGGGCAGGCGGCAGGGCTGGGGCAGGGCCTGCCTTTCCCGGTGAGAGGCTGAGGATGCGTCTGCTCGTGAGATGGTCCAGGCCCGCCCTCCGTTTGCTCCGTTTGCTCCGTGGCTTGGGAAAGGGACACAGCATCTCTGGGCTGGGAGCGTCCCTTCTGCAGAAGGACACGGTTTAGCAGCAGCTGCCACCGGAAGAGCTGGGGCTCCTGCACTGAGGGGGAGTTGGTCCCCTTGGCAGCCCAGCCATAACGCAGGCAGACAAGGCACTCTGTCCTTGTGCTGGAGCATCACCCAGCTTGCTGGAGTTTCCCCTCCAACGGGGAAGGGGGCCCAGTGTGGCCCTGTGTCCCCCTCTCCAGCTCGGGGCTGGAGGCCTGTAAATTTCCAGCTTCCTTCACCACCTGCTCGGCACCCTCTCTCCACCAGAAACAGGACCCAGCGCTTCTCCCACAGGAAAGGGGCTGTGGTTTCCAAGTCACTTTACCAACACCGAGGACTCTGGGTGTAGAGGGAGGAGCCAAAGGGTGAATGAGGAGGGGAAGCCCACTGGCCTCGGGCCTGGCTCAGACCCAGCATGTTTGCTTCCTGTGTTCGCTGGTCCAAGCAAGCCTCCGGCCGGCCTGGATCAAGGGCTGGGCAGCAGACACGTCTCTCCCACCCCCTGGGGGAAGGTGCTGCAGCCTCATTGCATGCACTTGGAGACAGGACGGAAGAAAGCTTTCGCCTGCTGTTTGCGATCTACCTGTGGTCACAGGGCTCTGGGCCAACACCCACCCTTGCTCCCGTGTGCCCAGAGGGTCAGGAGCCAGAGGTGCTACATGTGGGGTGGAGGGTCGGGTGGTCTGTGCCAGGTCCTGGTGGCCCCAATCCACACTTTCCCAGACTGGGGTCAGCAGCTTCTTCTCGAGGATTAAGACATGGTGTGTTTTCATGTTCACTTTAATCTAAAAATGCATGTAAACTTGTTCTGAGCCATCTGCATGGCCCTGAGTCCCACAAGGAATTTCACTGTACTCAGGTCTGTGTTTCTTCCCCATCCGTGGTGCTGGGGGCCAAGCAGCAACATGGTGATGGCACTGGGGGACTGAAGGAAGGGATAGCCTGATGCCATCGGGGCACAGGGCACGCACGTGGCATCTCGGGCATTCAGAAAGATGAGAGCAGAGGGAAACTGAGTTCTGATGTGGCCGAGGTGACCTGGGGGAACCTTCTCCCAGCAGCTGGAAGAGTTTCCCGTCATCAGTGGCGATTTCACATCTGCCGACGACATCACTTGCTGTCTTGAAGTCGTGCTGGGGGCAACGAGGCTGGGAGCAAACTCTGGGTGGGCAGTGAAGGTACCTGCTGGGGTGGAATCAATCTGTGAAGGAGGTTGAAAGTGGTGGGTGGGTCTCCAGAACATCTGAGTCCCCAACAGCCTGACCAGATGAGGACTTTGTTACTAACAACAGCCACCTTTGCCTGGTCCTGGGTGCCAGGCCACCACTGTTTAACCAACAACCCAGTGGAGGAAGTATTGCTATTTCCACTTAGCAGATGACGACTGGTTCAGAGAGGTTAAGTAAGCTGCTCAGAGCTGCACAGCATTCCAACCAGCCCTGTCCTCCTCTGCAGCCAGGACCCTTCCAGCCCCGCCTCGGCCTTCTCCTCTAGTCTTGGGGAGGGCGGCCCCACTCCTGAGACTTCTCAGGGTCACGTGAGAAACAAATGCATTTGCCCCACCTTGACCTTTGCCAGCCTGCCAGGCAACCCAGTTCATAATTAGGTAATTAAGTCTTTGAGTAAACACTGGAGAAGTCCAACCTGTTTTTGTCTTGCTTCAGGAAAACAAAGTCCCAGGAGCTTTCCAGTAAGTTCAGAGAGTTTCTGGCTTGGCAGTGAGTAAACAGGGACAAGCGGCTTCGGTCCTGTCCCCCCGCCACCCCCCACCCCGCCTTCCGCCCAGTGCGCTGTCTGTTCTCCAGGGCGCGTGAGCCGCGCATGGTGAGGGCAGCTGGCTCCCTGGGGTCTGGTGTTTCTGGGAGTCCCCAGGCCAGGACGCCAGGATTTAGGAACGTCCGTGAGGGTGCGTGTGACCCTTCAGGCCGGGGCCCGCTGGCCAGCGTGGGGCTGGGGACAGGCAAGGCCTGGGGCTTTGTGAGTTTCTGGATCCCCAGTGATGAGCACATGGTCAGAGAAGGGTTTCTTGAGCAAAGTGTGTTGAAGATGCTTCACACTGAGCACCTTCCAGGGCTGTGAAAACCCTCCTGGGCTAAGACCTCAGACAGAAGAGATAGGGGCCCCTTCGGAGACCCTCCTCATCTGCCATCATTTCTTTTCATCGGAGACAGAGTCTGCCTCACCCCACGGAGTGCTCCTAAAGGGGGTCTGGGCACAGAGTGGCCAGGGCAGACAAGAGGGGGCGGGCATGAGAACATCAGGTCCTGGCGCAGGAGGAGGGGGCAGCAGGGGGGCCAGTGTCACCCCCCAGGACCGTTCAAGGCTGGCACTGCACGGAGCTCTCAGCCCGCAGGTTCATTCCAGGGCCACGCTGGAGACATCGTAAGGGTCCGCTGAGAGCAGATTGGACATCTTAAGGGTCTGCTGAGAGCAGATCCGGGCAGGCTATGGAGGGTCCACTGAAAGCAGATTGGGGCAGGCTATGGAGGGTCTGCTGAGAGCAGATTGGGGCAGGCTATGGAGGGTCTGCTGAGAGCAGATTGGGCATCATAAGGGTCCGCTGAGAGCAGATTGGACATCTTAAGGGTCCGCTGAGAGCAGATCGGGGCGGGCTGTGGCGTGGCCACCTCCCCCGTCTTCACCCCTCTGATGCTGCACGAGGGGCTTCTGGGCCCTACGGGGGTCTGTGCTTGCTGTCCCTCCCCTGGGGCACTTGCCACCCCAGGTTAAAATTGTCTACAGACTTACCTGTCTTCCCACCAGACTGTGGACATCTTGAGGGCAAGCCCACGTGTGAAGTGGCCTTAAATCCTCACCATCAGGCCTGGCACCTGGAACGCAGGAGGGTCTTGGGATGCTCTGTGTGCGAACGTGTGAACATTGATGAAGGCATCTGTGCAAAGAGGGTGGGAGCAGCACCGACAGATGAATGGATGAGCTGTGGTACAAATGTACTGTGGAATATTACTCAGCCATTAAAAAAATGAAATAATGCCATTTGCAGCAACATGGGTGGACCTAGAGATTATCATACTAAGTGAAGTAAGTCAGACAGAGAAAGACAAATACCATATGATATCACTTATATGTGGAATCTAAAGAAAGATACAAAAGAACTTATTTACAAAACAGAAACAGACTCACAGACATAGAAAACAAACTTACGGTTACCAAAGGGGCAAGGGGGGAGGGATAAATTAGGCCATGTGATTTCACTGTGGCTAGTGGATATTAGTGGAAGTGTGCAAATTCGGATGTGTTCTCATAGGGAAGGGGCAAACTCTTCTGTCAGTTCTTGCTTTATGAGAAAGGGGCTGGATGAAATGCAATGTGATAGCTGGAGCTCCAGCAGCCATATTGGATCATGAGAATCACTTTGAAGATGGAAATCACACATGGTGGAGCAACGTTGGTCTGTGAGACCAGGGGGCACCACACAGGCCCTGGGCTGACTCCTTCTGGACTTCAAGAATATGAGGGAGAAAGAAGCTATCTTGTTTGAGCCCTTGCTACTCAAAGTGTGTTCCAAGGACCAGCAGCATTGGCATCTCCTGGGAGCTTGTTAGAAATGTATTACCTTGTGTCCCACCCAGAACCGCTGAATCAACACCACAGGTTAATAAGATCCCTGAGTGATTTGTACGCCATTTAAAGTTTGAGAAACACTGGTGTAAGCCACTTTTATTGGCTGAACCTAATTCTGACTGGTCATGGCTGCGATGGCCTTGCTGATGGCCTTGCTTGAGTTCCCCATTATTTAAGGGTATTGAGGCAATGGCTTCTGGGAAAGCCACCCATGAGTAATGGGGACCTGTTCTCATCCTGATGTTGCTGGGAGAGCTCTGTGTGAAGAGTGGGCCTGTCCAGAGTACCGGGAAAGATCAGAACCCCCAAGCCTGTGTGTGCATGTCTATGCATACGCGTGTGCGTAGCTGTGAGTGGCCCCGTGTGCTTGCCTGTGTTTGCAGAGACACTGGCGGGGCCAATGGACTGTGCTTACCCACTAGTTGTTGTTGCATCTGTCAGGAAAAGAGAGGCAGACAAGAGCAGGGGTACATCCAGCCTATGGAGACATGATTAAAATCAGAGTGGCCCTGGGAATTCCCTTGTGGTCCAGTGGTTAGGACTCTGGGCTTCCACTGCAGAGGGCAAGGGCTCGATCCATGGTCGGGGAACTAAGATCCCACAAGCCACATGGCATGGCCAAAGCCAAAAAATAAATAAATAAATACATAAATACGAAAATAAAGTAAAAAAATAAAACCAGATAGGCCCTGTGGTATGTGCCTAAATGCAACCGTTCTGGGAATCAGGCACCTGGGAAGGTGCCATCGTGACAAACAGACCTGGGGTCCCAGGAAGAGAAGAAGCCAGCCTGTCCTGAGGATGGAAGCCATGTGGGCTGAGGGCTGATGCCTGAGGCTCCCTTGTCCCCAGGCGTGGGACCAGCCACCTGCCTGCACAGACCGTGGGCGGTGGCGTCCGGGTAGAGGGGGCTGACGTCAGGGCGAAGGTCCAGAGCACGGTTCATGAGGCCTGGCCCATGTTTCCCCTGTCACTCCGTGTCGTCTACAGCTTTCTTGCCTCTCCCTGGTCCCTCTCGGAAGAATTCCTTCACGCCTGAGAGCCAGGAGAGCGTCCAGTTCCGAGAAATGGGGGAGGTTTATTTTCTTGCAGCTGGAGGCTGTGCCCTGCCGTCACCCGCCCTCTCTAGGAAGGGAGGGCAGCAGCTGGGGAAGCAGAGGCAACATCACCTGACAGGCATCACTGCCGTGCCCGCCACCTGGCGGGGGTTCGTGGGCCAGTGTGCACTCTTTGCTGGACAAACATCCCCTGGACTCTGGCCCAGAAAAACACCGTGAAGCCAGGTGGGGAAGGCCCGCTGGCATCTGGACACCCTCCTGGGCAGGAAGGGAGTCAGACCTGTCAACAGTTACAAGAGTTTTCTGCTATAGAGGAAGTCGCTGTGTGACTTCGGGCAATGCACTTAACCTCTCTGTGCCTTGATGTCCTTATCTCGAAGATGAAGATGCTAATGTCTCTTTATAGAGTTAGGAGGAGGATAACATGAGTTAATATCTGATACCCTTATTACGCTCACGTCAGGGTCTGGGAGAGACCAGAGGAGGGGCCCCCCCCCATGCCGTGTGGTGAGGGGCACAGGGGAGGTGGTGCTTCATAGAGAGGCTGAGGATAAGTTGGGGTTTGCCAGGCAGAGACGGGGGAGGAGCATTTTGGACAGTACCGGCCAAGGCACCAAAGAAGAAAGCTGTGGAGGGGGAAGGGTTCAGTCGAGGCTGGAAGGGGTGGAGGGGGAGGCTGCAGCGGTGGGCGGGGCCTCGTCCGGAGCCTCCCAGACACGCAGGCCCACCCGGGAGCCCTCCGGCACCCCACCCGCACGAGCGCTCGGCTGGGACCATTCCCTGGTCCGGGCTGCTCGCTCCTGTGTTTTCTCAGGAAGCTCCTGAGGGCGCAGTCCTGCTGGCCCCTTGTGGTCGCATCCTCGGCCGCAGCCCGGGGCCTGGATGCAGGAGACCTCCCTGGAGTTTCGGCCAGCACATCCGTGAGTCTCATCCTGGGTACCGCCGTCCCCGGCCTGCTCCCCAACTCACCCTGAAACTCATCCTTCTTTGGGGCTCGTTGCCCCTTGCATGAAGCCTTCGAGAAGACAGCTCCAGGCTCCCTGTTTGATGCCCCCCTCTCCTGTACGCACTCGGAGCCTGGGCGTGGCCTGGGCCGGCCTAGAGCCCCCGCTTGTGTGCGTCCTGCGGGGAGCGGAGGGCTGGGCCCGGAATGCGGCAGCCCTGCACCTCCATCCCACGCAAAGCTTCAAGACAGGAAGTGACGGGAGCCGCTGAGGACCACGTCTGACTTTCGCTGCAGCCCAACGGGCAGGCCAGCGTCCCTGCGCTGAAACGCGCGAAGCCGGGTTCCCACCCTCGGGCCTTGACTACAGGTGGCTGTGACCGCAGTGCCCGCGCTGACTGCTGGGCCCTACGTTTAGGGCCATCGGGCCCTGCAGCCTGGCCGGGTGCCAGAAGGAACGAGCGGAATCCTCCCAAGCCACCAGCCTCTGGCCTCGTCCTCTGCTTCCTAGGGAAAGTGCTAGGTGTGGTTTTCTCAAACCCAGCTCTGACGGACAGACGGACGACAAAGAGGACAAGGCTTAAAGAAGCAAGCCCTGGGCTGCAGACAGCGGTCCCGAAGGGCTAATTTGCTGGCCTGTGATGGACAGGCGCGCTCCGCGGTGAGCGCTGGGTGGTCCCAGGGCAGGGCTTCGCCATCTGGTCGCTGTCAGTGGGGTGGGAGTGCTGTCACTGAGCTCTGAGCCAGCATCCAGCATCTCCTCCTTTTCCTCTCTGCACCGGCCGCAGGCCTGGGGTCACAGCCAAGGCTAACAGGAGGGAATTGGGGCCTGCAGGTTTCCCTATACAGAGGGCTTGTGGGAAACAGCGACCACCTGGGCGGGGCCGTGTTCCAGATCGCCAAGGGGGGAGTTACAAGGAAGAGGGTCGGTTTAGAGAGGTTTAACTCTACAACGCATGGCTGTGCGCGAGCAAGTTTTGTTGAATCTTTAACCACGTGGCAAGCGGATTGAGCAACTTTTGGTTAGTAGAAGGTTCTGGTTTCAACCTCCCATCCCAAACTCAATACATCTTACTCTGCTCCCCGCTCAGACTTGACGTCATAGCAGGGACGCCCCAAAAGGGGTCTCTTCTGAGACATACACTCCCTCTCGCCTCACCCCAGCCTGGCTTCTGGACGTGGCCACCCTCAGGGTGCGGCCAGGAGAGGAGGACGAGGGAAGTTGTCCCTGGTTTCTGCAGCTGGCAGGGAGCTGACGTGGTGGTCACACACCCAGTGCAAGGGTGTTTCCCGAGGACCGTTTCCCCTTCACGCGGACCCCTCCCTTATTACAGGACTTGGTCCCGAGATCAGGGAGGCCCGGAAATGCCATGATCTGCCACCTGCAAGGTGAGGGACCAGAGAGTGGAGTTCAGCCCGAGTTGGAAGGACTGCGGGCCAGGGGCGCCCGCGGTGGAGCTCGCCGTCTGAGGCTGAAGCCCTGTGAACCTGTTACGGGGGGTGAGGTGCTGATGCTGTAAGGCCAGGGTCCACGGCCCTGAGAACCCAGGGAGCCGATGTGGAGGGCAGGAGAAGATGGTCCCAGCTCAAGCAGAAAGAGCAGATTCACCCCTCCCCCATCTTTGTGTTCTATGCAGGCCCTCCGCAGATCAGGTGATGCCCACCCGCGTGGGTGAGAGTGGTCTTCACTTGGGTCAACTGATTCAAATGCTAATCTCTTCTAGAAACACCCTCCCAGACACACCCAGAAATAATGTTTTTAACAGCTTTCTGGGCATCCCTTAGTGCAGTCAAATTGATGTATAAAATCAACCGTGGCAGGAGGCCATCCTTTTCTCCATGGGGAGGGGAGGGAAGAACATTCCATCACAAAACCCTTCCCTCCCACCAAATCCACAAGCCTCGCGTCCGCTCCCCTCCCCCGGCCCGGCCCTCTCCATAGGACTGGGCGGAGCAGGGGCTGGCACTTGACTGGAGCAGGCCTAGGCCTTGGGCCTCCCCATTAACCCTGGCAGCAGGGGTCTGGCCTCTGCTGTTGGCTGCTCTCTTGAAGTCGTGGCGTGGGCCCTGGGCCCCCACCCCTGAGCCACAGGAAATGTCCCCTTGGCCATAGTACTCACCAGAGTTGCCCAGCCGCTGAGCAAGAAGCCACAGAAAGGACTGTGGACAGTTGATTTTGCATTATACCCGGGGAAGCAAACTTTTCAAAGAACTTTCACAAACCCTTTCTCTTTTGATCTTCCTAATAGCCTGGTGAGATAAAGCATAGGAGCTAGCACCAGTCATTTGTAGATTTAAGCAGTTAATTAGCATGTCTGCACTTCAGTTCCCTCATCTGGAATATTGGGGATGATTGAATCTACCTCACAGGGCCGCAGAGAGCATTAAGTTTAAAAAGTATTCGAAGTGCTTAGCTTGAATCCTCCAAACGCACAGTCTAGAGATGGGCAGGCCTGGGTAGGAGACAGCCAAAGAGGCGGGGGAGCAGGAAGGGGTGGCCAGGGGCAGGGTGGGCTCAATCCTACCCTGTTGGGGCTTCCCTGGTGGTGCAGTGGTTGAGAATCCGCCTGCCAATTCAGGGGACACGGGTTCGAGCCCCGGTCCGGGAAGATCCCACAGGCTGCGGAGCAACTGAGCCCACGCGCCACAACTACTGAGCCTGTGCTCTAGAGCCCGCGAGCCACGGCTGCCGAGCCCGCACGCCTAGAGCCTGTGCTCCACGGCAAGAGAAGCCACCGCAATGAGAAGCCTGTGCACCCCAGCAGAGAGTAGCGCCCGCTCGCCGCAACTAGAGAAAGCCCGTGCATCAACAAAGACCCAACGCAGCCAAAAATAAAATAAATTTTAAAATCCTGCACTGTTACTTAGCAGCTGTATGCTCTCAGTCAAGTCGCTTACATCCTTGAGATATTTGTTTCCACTTCTGCAAAGTGGGCATACCAGCAGCACTGACCTCAAACCTGCATCCCCGTCACTTTACCCGTGTCACCAAAGGAGAATGCCATCCACCAGCTGCTCTTGACAAAACCAGGGAGTCATCTCTGAAATCTCCTCTTCCTCAGACTCCAGGGCACACTATCAGTGTGTTTTGTGGGCTCTATTTCTAAGCACCTATCAAGCCTTGGGCTTTACATCGGGGGTACCCCAGGGCCTTCCCGGAGATGCGGGTCCAATGTGCGTCCCAAGCAGCTGAAAGCAGCTCTCTTCTCTGGCTGGTGACAGAAGCCTGAACTCAGTGGTGGCCACCATCGAAACGCCAGAAGCTCCCAGTAAAATTCTGAAGTGAGTCTGTTACACAGGAACCCTCTCTTAATTTTGTTCTCTAAGAGGCACCTCTTAGACCAGAAACACATTGGTGAGGGGCGTGCTAGCATCTTTGGAAAGTGCTGTGATGCTTGTTCTCTGAAGACCAGGGATGCGGTCAGAGATGGTGTGGCTGAACAGGCACTGACTTCAAGGATGGAGGAGCCTGCGGGGCAGAGGCCGGGCAGTGGCACTGGACCATCAGAGGCAATGGGCGTGGTCACCCTTGGAGAGGGTGGGGCTGGCATGATGGTCGTCTGACCTGCAGGGATCTTGGTTGTGGCTTTGATTTCGGGGACCTTAGGCTGAAATAGACAGGTAGTCTGCTAACAGCCTCTCGGACCTGGGTTGGGCCATCAGGACAGAGAGACATGGCCTCTTAACCGATCAATCCCTAGACCTGATTCAATGCACAGACCCAGAATCAACAGAAAGAATCCATCACCCTTAAAGCAGGACCTTGCAGGAATGTGAATCTGCCTCCTGACCTCCCACAAAGTGACCCGGGTCATTGGCCGGGTAATTCTGCACTGGAGAAATGGCTATTGAACATTGGCTCTGAGCTGAGACTGATTCCTGGAAACTCAAAACATCACTGTGGCCTACCAGCTAGAGGATTTTGCGGCTAAGGTGATAATTGGAGTTTTGACTCAAGTCCACCTCAGTGAAGGCAATGGGAACCAGAATCTACCCCATGTTTATTTGCCAAGGTTTTGAGTGACTAATTTGATTGGACATGCTTGGGAATTGACAGAATCTCCATACGGACTCCTTGGTTTGTGGAATAGTGACAATTATAGTAGGGAAGGGCCATGGGGAAGCTTCCAGAATTCCACCTCCCTATCAAAGCTATCAGCCCATGCAATGCCACATCCTTGAAGAATTTCAGATATTTGTGCCAACGTGGAACATTTGAGAAAACTTCAGTGAAGTGATTTCAGTTACACTCTCATACAGCTCGCCTGTTTAGGCGGTACGGAACACATCCATCTTGGAGAATACAGGTCATGTAAGCTCATTCAAGTGGTCAGTTCAATCTCAGCTGTCATTGTAGATGAGCTATCTTGACAGGCATCAGAGCTGGCAAACCTTTTCCTTTTTGCAGTCCCTCTGAGCATAAAGGCATCAGGAATTCAGTAGAGTTCACCTGAAAAGGATCGCGGTGCATCTTCACCACCTGCTGTCTGGATTACATCAGTCTCCTGGCTCTGTGGTACAATTCACTCTAATGCTCTCATCACCCCACACGATATAACGCTAGTGTACTGCCTTGCTGACCTCAAGCCCACAGGTCACGGGGGGTAGAAAGTAACAGGTACTTACATGCTTTTGCAAGACATACATGTGCTACAGGATCAGCAATAAATCCCGTTAAAATTCAGGCTACCTCACTGAAGTTTCTGGATTCTGGTGGTCTCGGACATATTGAGATACTCCCTCCAAAGTGAAGGATAAATTGATTCACTATATCCTCTACTACAAAGAAGGAGGCATGATGCTTTGTGAACTCCTTTGGGCTTTGGAAGGAACATGGAAAGAACCAAATGTTATGTTTGGTTGTGCTCTTCTGATTCATTTACTGAGTGAGCTGTAAGGCTCCCAGTTCTGGGTGGGGCTCAGAGCAAGAGAAGCCTCTTAAGCTGGTCCAGGCTCTAATGTAAGCAGCTCTGTACTTTGGGCCTAATAACCCAATAGATCCGATGGTGCCAGGTTGCTTTAGTAGATCATTGATGGGAGAATCGGCAGAAACCCTAAGATTTTGGAACAAGGCTATGATCTGTTTAGCAAGCAACTCTTCTCGTTTTGACAAGGAGCCCTTGGCGTTACCCTGGGCCTGGTAGAGAAATGGTACACCCGACTGGAAGATGTCAGAAGGTCATGCAGCTTGTGCTTCCCTGGTTAGCTGGGTGTTATCTGCTCCACCAAGCCATAAAATTGAGCATGGCCTGCAAATTCCATCACTTCTTTAAAGGGGTATAGACAATGAAGTATCACCTCACACTGGTCAGAATGCCCATCGTCAAAAAGTCCACAAACAACAAGTGCTGGAGAGGGTGTGGAGAAAAGGGAACCCTCCTACACTGTTGGTGGGAATGTAAATTGGTGAAGCCACTATGGAGAACAGTAGGAGGTTCCTTAAAAAGCTAAAAATAGAGCTCCTATATGACCCAGCAATGCCACTCCTGGGCATATATCTGGAGAAAACTATAATCTGAAAAGATAACATGCACCCCAATGTTCATTGCAGCACTATTTACAATAGCCAAGACATGGAAGCAACTTAAATGTCCACCAGCAGAGGAATGGATAAAGAAGATGTGGTACATATATTACAACAGAATACTACTCAGCCATAAAAAAGAATGAAATAATGCCATTTGCAGAAGCATGAATGGATAGAGATAATCATACTAAGTCAGAAAGAGACAAATACCATAAGATATCACTTACATGTGGAATCTAATTTTAAAAAATGGTACAAATGAACTTATTTACAAAACAGAAGCAGACTTACAGATACCAAAAACAAACTTTATGGTTACGAAAGGGTAAATGTGGGTTGGGGGGCAGGGACAAATCAGGACCTTGGGATGAACATACACCTACTACTATATATAAGACAGATAACCAACAAGGACCAACTGTATAGCACAGGGAACTCTACTCAATATTCTGTGATAACCTTTATGAGGAAAGAACCTAAAAAAGAATGAATTTGTGTATATGTATAACTGAATCACTTTGCTGTACACCTGAAACCAACACAACATTGTAAACCAACGATACTCCAATAAAATTTTTTTTAAAGGGGGGTATAGAACAGACGGGTCCACGCAATTCCTGAAGATCAGTGGTGTACCTAGTGTATTTGATACCCAGAGTCAGAGGTGTACTGGTATGTATTTAACAACCAACTCTCTTGGCGGCGTGGGGGGAGCCCTGATTTATCGTGTTTGCATTTCCCTGGTGTAAATACTACCACTGTGGCTGATTTCAAGCTACCAACAGGATGTCACTGAACACAGAGCAGGAAAGAGGTTTCACTGTTGGCTCCCATGAGCCAACACGAGCTGGCCCAGCAGCCTGCCACTCAGAGTGGATCCTTCTTTCAAATCCCCTTCCTCTATGCATTAAGATTATTTTCAGAAAATAATCAGGAAATGAAATGAATAATAACGGCCAGAAAGGAAGCACAGACAGTGAAACAAATTTTTCTTGTAATCATGCTGGTAAATATTTTTTAAATAAAAAATAAAATTAATTTACAGTGCAAAAAGAGGAGAAAATGATAGGACATATGGTTTCTGGGTCAGAATTTAAGGAGCTTAGAAGTGCCCACTTCATTCTAATAAGTAAAAAGGCTGAACACACTAAAAAATCAACTACAAATTGCAGGGAGACCCACTCAGGGGGAGGTGGCGGTGGGGAGCACATTTCTGTGAGTTTTTCCTCCAGAGTTCCACCAGGTCCTCAGAAAAAAACCCTTTCCTGCTTCCAGCAGGGGGAAGGGAAAAGAACCATTTTGAAATACTCTAGAGCATTCTGGTTTTCTTTTTTTTAAAAAAATTTTATCTTACATTGGAGTATTGTTGATGAACACTGTTGTGTTAGTTATAGGTGTACAGCAAAGTGAACCAGTCATACGTACGCAAGTATCTGTTCTTTTCCCATTTAGGTCATTACAGAATATTGAGTAGAGTTCCCTGTGCTGTACAGTAGGTCCTTGTTGGTTATCCATTTTATTTTTTTAATAATATTTATTTATTTATTTTGGCTGTGCCGGGTCTTAGTTGCGGCATGCAGGATCTTTGTTGCGGCACGTGGACTTTTTAGTTGCAGCAGGCATATGGGATCTAGTTCCTCGACCAGGGATGGAACCCGGGCCCCCTGCGTTCTCAGTGTGGAGTCAACCCACTGGACCACCAGGGAAGTCCCCTGGTTATCTATTTTAAACATAGCAGTGTGTGCGTGTCAATCCCAGACTCCCAAACTCCCAAGAGCCCCCCACCCTTGTTCTTCTCAATAAGACCTGCCCTCAGGAGAGACGATTTTACCACGGCCTAAGCTTCTGCAGTTTTCTCAGCACCTAACAGATGTGGGAGACAGGAAAGGAGTAGAAAAGTAATGGATTCATACTTTTAAGTCACATCAGTGAATTTTCTTTTTTTTTAAATTAATTTTATTGAAGTATAGTTGATTTACAGTGTTGTGTTAATTTCTGCTGTACAGAAAAGTGATTCAGTTATATATATATATATATATATGTATGTGTGTATATATATATATATATATATATATATATATATACATATACACATTCTTTTTCATATTCTTTTCCATTATGGTTTATCACAGAATATTGAATATAGTTCCCTGTGCTACAGAGTAGGACCTTGTTTATCCATTCTCTATATAATAGTTTGCATCTGCTAACCCCAAACTCCCACATCAGTGGGTTTTCTATTTTTTTGAAAAAGGGAAAATACTTTTATCTAAATATTGGTCAGTCACAGTAGTGAAGAACATTACAGTTTCTGATTTTGAGCCTTAGCTTCTGCAAGTTCGTCAATGATTTCATCAGAATTGACTTTCTTTGAATATTAATGTTCAGTGGACAGTATGGTGAGATTTGACAATCTTTGTTCATAGTTGATCAAAGAACACTTTTTGCTCATCTTAACTCCAAAAACTGTCTTACACGTGAAGCAACATATATACAGATCATTTTTGTACAAACAGTTTTAGTGGTACACAGCCACACACATTTATTTACATTTTATTTATAGCTGCTTTTATGCTGTAACAGCAGAGTTGAGTAGTTGGGACAGATTATATTGCCTTCAAGCCTCAAATATTTATTATCTGGCCCTTTAAGAAAAAGTTGGCCAGCCCTGACCCGAAGGATTGAAAAGAAAGTGTAATAGTATTATATTTAAAGTGTATAAAATTTGAATATATTTCCATCAAAAAATCTGAATTATGATAAATATAAGGACAAAAAAGTTTGTTTCATGTTTTCAGAAAAGTATTTTTTCTCTAAAAAATTCAAAAGGATCTATTACAGTTGTGTGTGTGTGTGTGTGTGTTTGTGTGTGTGTATGTGTGTTTCATATGTAGGCCTCTGAAGCATGGAGCCCAGGGCTGTGGCCCCTCTTGCTGGGTCTAAGGCACCTGGTCTGGCAATTGTCCTATGACCCATAGGCTGTTTGTTGGCTGTCATGACTGTCATGTGGGACCCGACTACAGGAAAAGATCGAAGAAAGGGCAGACGTTTAACCCATGCTGCCCAATCGTGTTCTCTCTCTCACAAAAAAAAAAAAAAAAAAAAAATTAGTTTTTTGGAAATTTAATCAAGGGACCAGAAACCAAATCAAGTTAATGACAGAGTTCTGGACGGAAGGCCATGAACTTCCACCTTTGGGGTCCTCAGAGCTGTCCCAGACATTCCTGGATTCTGTCCTTCGGGTCTTCCTTTTGGGATTTCTAGTTCCTTCCTCAGATTCCACCAGGCCTCCCAGCATCCTTCTAATGGATTCTTTTTTTCTTTTGCTGGTTTGGTCTGTGTTACTTGAAATCAAAAGAACTCTAACACATCCCATGTGAGGGATGATCTGCGTGCCCAGATTGTATGACTCAGGGATAAACCAGCCGGGTGGAGTCAGATAGAGCTGAAATTGTGTCCTGGCTGTAACCACCTACCTGTGGTGTGACCTTGAGCAAGTTACCTAACCTCTCTGAGCCTCAGCTTCTCCCTCTGTAAAACAGCACCATTCCTCTGAAGGCACCGCCAACCTGTGGAGCATCTTTGTAAGAATGAGAAAAACGCCCCTCTGGGCACAGGGCTTGCCCACGCCCCCCCAGCTGGGCATTTTGGTGCAGTGCCCAGTCTGTATATCGAGGAGTGGTACCCTGGGTGCCGTGGACCCTTCATAAAGTCCACAGATCCCCTGTGCGCACTAACCAAGTCTCCCTTTTCCTCCCCCCTCCCCCCACCCTGTCTCAGCCCAACCACAAACAGCAGAGAAACCAACACGCAAGATGTGTTAGGACAGAAGGAATGAAATAATTATGGAGAGGAACGCCACACGAAGTCTCCTAACAGCTGGGCTAGATTCCATGTCACGCTGACCCTCCTATCTGTCCGTGTGCCTTTGGGCCCTTGGGAGAAAGTGAACGGGTGCTCGCCGATCCTTTCAACCCTGAATGCATTCACGTGGCCAGCTTTGGTGAACACCTGTGTCCAGGCTGGTTCTGCCGGCTGGCGGGAAGCCCAGCTACCTGAGCGCTCTGGGGGGCACCCCTATGGAGAGGAGGTCTGCCTGTGGGACGTTTATTGGGAGCGCTCTGGGGTGCACCCCTATGGAGAGGAGGTCTGCCTGTGGGATGTTTATTGGGAGCGCCCTGGGGTGCACCCCTATGGAGAGGAGGTCTGCCTGTGGGACGTTTATTGGGAGCGCTCTGGGGTGCACCCCTATGGAGAGGAGGTCTGCCTGTGGGACGTTTATTGGGAGCACTCTGGGGTGCACCCCTATGGAGAGGAGGTCTGCCTGTGGGACGTTTATTGGGAGCGCTCTGGGGGCTGCACCCCTATGGAGAGGAGGTCTGCCTGTGGGATGTTTATTGGGAGCGCTCTGGGGTGCACCCCTATGGAGAGGAGGTCTGCCTGTGGGATGTTTATTGGGAGCGCCCTGGGGGCTGCACCCCTATGGACCGGCAGGGCAGACGCAGGGGTGGGCAGCTGCCAGGCAGCCTCCACAATGGCCTAGGCCCACCCTGAGGGGTCCCTGAGGATGCAACCCTAGCCGCTGTATCTCTGCGGCTGTCCATCACTCACTGCAGCAGTCCCGCTGAGGAAGGGGGCGTGTCCTCGGGGAGGGGGATCCTGCAGGGGGTTAAGGTAGAGAGAGGTGACTGCGGGCGGGGGGTGGGGGGTGAGTGGGGGGCGGAGGCACTCCCAGCGGCTGCAGGAGGCCTCCCTTCCTGAAGTGGGACCTAGCGAGGCATCCGCGAAGCCACCTTGTTCTCGTGCTTCTTTGCGCATCTCTCCTGAGGACCTCAGAGGAGGCGGGGTGATGGGCGGAGCCGGATCCTGCATTGCTGGGTCCTCTACCCAAACGCCAGGACGGGGCAACAGAACCTGCCCTCAACTCTGATGGGGCGCGGGCACAAGCCACGGGCAGGAGTGGTTGTTGTGAGCCCAGGGCTTCCTGGGGGATGGGGATCTCGGAAAGGCCTGGAGGGTGGTGATGAATTTGGAAGAGGAGCAGTTATTTAGGAGAAGGAGGACACGATCCGTGAGGCAGGCTGGGATGAGAGCAGTGGGTCCAGGGGCTCAGTGGGGTCCTTCCATAACAGGAAGCCCTGCCCCCTCCTCCAGGGAGGCCTCCAGCTTCTGCCACCCAGGAGGGCTCGCTGCGGGCAGCAGAGGCCTAGCTCAGGAGGAAGGCCTGGGGACCATGAAGCCGCATCCCTGCTGGAGCATCCCTGCTGGACGGGGTGCGGGAGGCCCTCCTGCCCTCCCCCTAGGGAGGCCCGTTGCTGTTGTAGGGATCCGAGGGGGTGGTAGGGCCACCGCTCAGGGATGGAGTGGGAAGGCCAGGAGGGCAGACACGGGGCGGGAGCCCAGCTGCGCTGGGGGCCGAGGGGTCCGGGAGAGCGGAGGACCGCGGGGATTCGGGGCAGCCCCACCGGCGTTGTCTAGCGCAGGTTTTTCCACAGCGGAAGGCAGATAGGGATGGCGGGGAGCGCTGATTGCCTTTGGGATCCCTCCGTGACTCAGAGCACCCTCCAGCTCGTTGAACCGGGGCCGTGCTGTGTGCCGTTCCCCCTGCGCTCTGGCGGGTGCATAATGAAGAAGGGATTTACCCCATATGTGGTGACTCCTTCACCCTGAACTCGCCCGCAGGCGGCTTCTCTGCAGCCCGGTGATGTGCAGCGGGACCGCAGCCTTTTCATGAGCTGCTTTACGCTCTCTCCCCACCCCTCCCCACCCATCACTCCCCTTTTATGTGTAAGGAACGGAAGTTGTTCTCTAAATGGACTCAGGCTTTGAAAGGTTCAAGTCCTGAATTCTCTGCTCGTGGGACTCCGCCTTGGCCACCTGGTCTCCTCCAGCCGGGGACCTGGCTTTGCACGCACGGATCCCAGGCCAGGGCGGAGCGGAGTTGGGGCGATCAGGACACGAGCCTCTGGTCCTTTGCTCCTCACCCCCCATGCCGGGAGCTGGCCGAAGGCAGAGGCAGCGTGGGGGGCGGGCGGAGGGCTCGAAGACCCCGCCCCTCCCCAACCCCAGTGCCTCTGCCGTCTGCGACCGCACCCATTTTGTTCATTCCTTTGGGCTAAGGCACTTCTCCCAAATCTCTAGTATCGCTGCAAATATTTATGATCTGGGCAACCCACAACACGTTACGGTGGGTTCACTTTTCAGCTGGGAGACCATCTCGGGCAATGGGACCCAGGAGGCTAAGTTTAGATGCAAGGAGAGGAGCCCCTCTTGGGAAATAGAGTGCGGGGGAGGGGAGGAGATGTCCGGGATTGAAAGCAAAGCTCCTGGGGCTGGGGGGTGGGGGGTTGGGCCTGGCCGGGGGAGCAGAGTGGGGGTGGGGCGTCCACCATGATTCCCCCAGGAAGAAGCTGGCTGCGAACGGTTTTGCGGCTTAGGCCGGGCGAGACTTCCAGTCTGGAGATGGCGGGGCTGGAGATCCGGAGAGAGACCCCGACTGGAGATTCAGATCCAGGGGTTGTCCGCACAGGGGTGGGATTTAAAATCTTGAGCTGGCCCTTGACGGTCCTCGAGGGGGCCCAGGATGGGGGTGGGGAGGGGCTTTGGCCGGGCCTCACAGATAGGCGTTGAGAGAGACGGAGGGCCTTGAGAGCCGACAGGGAGACACGCTGGAGTGAGCTCGAGGCAGGTTTTGTCCCTTTGGGATGATGGCTTTTCCCCAGAGTCAAGGGCTTAAGGAAAGGAGCAAAGCACAGAGCACCTATAGTGCTGCCTTCCAGACTGGTGGACCCAGAGGGGAAGGCTGGGGTTCCTGAGCAAGAGGGGAGCCCAGGGCTCATCCTTTTCACAGGTCCAGACGGGAGGGGCACACGCCCATGGCAGAGACCAAGGCTGGCCATGTTCTGGTGGCTCAGGTCCCAGCAGGCACTGGGGCAGCCCCTCACAATGGGGTACCAAGGATGCTGGAACTGGGTCTTGCCTTATTGGTCCAAGGGAGCACACGTCCTTCAGAAGGTCAGCTGCCCAACAAGTGCAGTGCCAGCGGGCTGGGCATCTTGGGGCTCTGGGCACCCCAGAGAGAGAGACTTTGTGTCCTTTCTGCTGATGGAGCCAAGTGGGCCAAGTCCTGCCTCGGTTATCTTTGACAAGAGAAGGTGTCAACCGGGCACAAGTGACTCCCCTGCCTCTGCGGATCCTCTGCAAATATATTGCTAAAAATCAGCCACAATCTTACGTTTCAACCATGGAGTTGGTAGCTAAATTCAAAGCATCGCATCACCACCAAGAGTGCATCAGCCAGCCTTGTTCGTGAGGCTTCAGCCAACTGAAGGGACAGCCTGGTGCCTTGGGAAAGTCTCATGAAAAGGAGGCGTTGCTGGAGGGGGCCTGAGTGGAGAGGACAACCTTGGGCGCCCTCCCAGTGCAGGACCAGCTCACCCACAGAGCATCCTGAGTGGTGTAACTGAACAGCCCAGGGCTGGGAGGATTCCTTTTTTTTTTTTTTTTTTAATTTATTTTATTGAAGTCTAGTTGATTTACAAGGTTGCGTTAATTTCTGCTGTACAGCAAAGTGACTCAGTTCTACATATATATACATTCTTTTTCATATTCTTTTCCATTATGTTTTATCACAGGATATTGAATATGGTTCCCTGTGCTGTACTGTAGGACCTTGTTGTTTATCCGTCCTATATATACTAGTTTGCATCTGCTAATCCCAAACTCCCAATACATCCCTCCCCCACCCTTCTTCCCCTTGGCAACCACAGGTCTGTTCTCTATGTCTGTGAGTCTGTTTCTGTTTCGCAGGTAAGTTTACTTGTGTCATATTTTAGATTCCACATATAAGTGATACCATATGGTATTTATCGTTCTCTTTCTGACTTGCTTCACTTAGTATGATAATCTCTATGTCCATCCATGTTGCTGCAAATGGCATCATTCCGTTCTTTTTTATGGCTGAGTAGTATTCCATTGTATATATGTACCACATCTCATTTATCCATTCATGTGTCGGTGAACATTTAGGTTGTTTCCATATCTTGGCTATTGTGAATAGTGCTGCTATGAACATAGGGGTGCATGTATCGTTTTTACTTATAATTTTGTCTGGATATATAGGTCTGGGAAGATTCTAATATCAGTTCTGTCACTCACCCAAAGTGGGACTTTGGGCAATTCATTCAATTTCCTCATCTGTCAAATGGGCATGAAAATCCCCAGGTCGCCTGCCTTACAGGGCTGTAAAGCGAATTAGATGGTCTCATCGATAAGAAACTAATCTGAAAATTAAAAAGAGCTTCAGCTTCCAGCTTTCCTCGACTCCTCCGCCTGAGTCCACCCTGAAATCTCTGAAGGCTGCAACATCATGGCCCGAATGGGGGCTGTTCTGTTGCCTTCCTGGGCTCCTCCAAAAGGTCAAATGACACTGCAGCTGGGAATTGGGAAGAACCAGCCTTAGCTCAGCCCTGAGCTAAGAGCAGATGACAAGATGGGAAAACTGGCTCTAAAGGCATGTAAGTTCCTCCACGTGCCACCTCCCACTCAAGGGTCATTTGACTTTCCATCAACAGCGGCTAATGATGTGGGGAGATACGACCCCGGACGGGGTGGGGGGGTGGGGTCCATTTCTTCCCCTTCCCGTGCTGCGGAGCCTCATGGCGGGCTGAGGGCCTTGGGAGTCTCTGGGAAGCCGCCCGCCTGTAAAGGGCCGAGAAGATTCTTCGGCAGGAAGTGGATGCAGTCCCAGAGGGTGGGGTTTTTCCCTCACTGACCATCCGGGGAGGCGCCTGTCTTTCCTGGGAGCATGGGAGGTGCCCACAGCTGCTTGGGCTGGGTGCTTCTGGAGAGGTGGGGGTCCCGGTTTCTGAGTCGAGGCCAACCCCATCAGCCAGAGTTCATTCCCTTCTGTAGGCGCTCCTTTGACAAAAGGTTTCTGGAGCCCAGCGCTCCACACCGGACAGCATCGGCCCAGAGGATCGGGCATCCAGTCTGATTCACAAGCTCCCTTGTCTGTTAATTTGCAGTTCTGGCTCTGGCGGGGGTCCCCACGCAGTTGTGCTGTCACCTGGGAGCCTAGGCAGTCAAGGGCTGCGTTTCCAGTCTTCCACACACCCATCGTGCGTGGGGCCCGTGGGACTCTGTGGTTTTCAAGGCCCCCCTTGTTCTCTCTGTCCTGGAGGCCAGTCCCTTCCTCAACAGCTGTCCACCTTACTGGTACGACTTGGATATGCTGGTGTCCATGCCTCCTCCACTTGTGGTTCAAGGGTAATCCCAACTATTCTCAGCCAAACATGGTAATCCCAAGCTCCTTGTCAGTGATTGGTGTAGAGTAAGCATGTGACACAATTCTGGCCAATAGGGTGTGAGAGGAAATGATCTGGGGGAGGAGCTTCCGGGAGAGGTTTCCCACTGACTAAAGAGAGGCGTTAGAAGAGGTGCCTTCTCTTTGCCTCTGTGGTGTCTGTGTGCGATGCCTGGAACATTGGCAGCTGTGTTGAAACCATGAGGGGAGCTAGCATGAGGACAAAGCTCACACACTGAGGAACCGAGCTGAAACACGGAAAGAACCTGGGTCGATGTCACTGAATTGCTGAATTGATCAACCTGGTGCTGCCCTTCCTCAAGCCTTCTTGATCTGTAAAATTTTCTTCAGTGCCTTTTCTGGTTGGTTTTTCCTGCTCCTTGCAGCGGAAGCATCCTTACTGATGGGGTCCCTGTCTCCATGTGCTTACAGCCTCTTTTGACCTCTTTGGGAGCCATAGAGATTGGAATCAAGTGGTCTCATACTCTGAAAAAACTGAGCTAAAGCTGCCGAAGTGTCCAGGCTGCATTGCTGGATTTTCCCAAAGCTGTGTGCTTTGGTGACGGGGGTACTGAGCCCGAAGGCCTTCCCTAGAGGTGAGGTGAGCCCGTGTCCTCCGCACCCCTGGCCCCCAGGGCATGAGGGCTGGAGGTCTTCATGCTCATCCCTTGCGTGGGTGGGGGTCATCCCTCCGCTGCCGGCTCACACCGTGCCCCACCCCCTCCAGGGCATCCAACCTCCAGGGGCCACAGCTGTTGCCCACCCTCCACAGCGCTGAGGGTCCTTGGGCTCTGCTGCCCCAGAGGAGTCTGTCCCGTCCCTGCCTTTCAGTCCGTGGCTGCTTTCACCCGAGGTCACTTCCAGCCTGGGAAGAGCAGGGCTTCCGGGAGCAGTGGGGTCAGGGCCTCAGGAACGTCTGGGCAGGAGCCCCCGGAGCTAAGCCGGACGTGGAGGGGCCTGGGGTGCGGGGGGCAGCCTGGAAGTAAGAAGAAGGCCATTTGTCAGGGCTGAGGTTCTGGGTCGGGGCCAGGCTGACAACAAAGGTGACCCCCAGTGCTGGGAGCTCCTGGGGGTGCGGGGGGAAAACCGTGTCCTTTTCATCTGAGCTGCCCTGTGCTGGAAAGTTCGGTAAGTGCTCAGGGGACGTGTGTCCAGTAGATGCAATCATTCATTCATTCAACAGAGACATTGTGCCATTTTGTGCTAAGCAAAGAGATACAGTGCTGAGTAGGACAAGCAAGGTTCCGGTCCTCTGGGTCCTACGACCAAGTTGTGGGTGGGGGGGGGGCGGACATAAACCAGGAACCGAATAACTGATTAAGCAGCCAGCTAACTAGCTAATAAGGAACGAGTATTTGTAGTTAGTAATGTGTGCTACAAAGCATGACAGCCTGTGTATAGTGTGGGAAGGGAATACTGGAGAAGGTGGACGGGGGTCTAGGAAGGGCCTCACCAGGGCAGGAGGGGTCCTGGGGGAAGAGGCGCCAGATCAAGGACCCCGGGGTGGGGGGAGGGGACCGGACAAGTTCAAGGCCAGGTGTCTGGGAACTTCTGGGGACGCCGGTGGAGTTGAGGCTGAAGAGGATGTTGATGAGCCAGCCTCCTCAGCCCTGTGGACCACGGTCAGGGGGTCTGGAGAGACAGCTGAATGGTTCTGAGTTCCAGAATGCTTGTGTGGAGCATCTATATCCTTCTCTGGCTAAGGTTATCATTAGTCCCAGAGACCTAACCGGAAGTGCGTCTACATTCAGGGACAAAACGGCACCGATGCAGAAGAGGAGACCAGCGCAGGTCTGAGAGCAGGTAATAGCCAAGCTCTGAGGCGTTTGCTTCCACACTCATGTGGACGTGACCTGTGATGTCCAGGGCTGCGGCTCTTCCTGCTTCGCCCTTCTACCTGCTCCCACCCACCCCTCACCTCAGTCTGTCGGCCAGAGCTTAGGTGGTTTTGCCCTGGAGGCCCTGCCACACACCTCACCCCCAGTGCTCCTTCCACACGGCCCTCCTGGTGGGGGGAGATGGTGGACTCCAGCCAGGGACGACACCCAGCCCCGCCGTGGGAAGCCGGGCCGAGAAAGCTTGGCCCTGGGACGTTCCTGTCCCCGTGCTCCCTCTCTCCCAGGCCCCCCGACCTGCCAAGCGCATCTGTGTCTGCCCAGGCCTGGGTTCCCGGACCTTGTGCATCTGGCCTGGCTCTCTTTCTCCAAATGACCCCTGGCCCAGGTACCCTGCTTGCCTCTGCTGCTGGCTGTACCCTTCCCTCCCGAGGATGGACAAGGATGGCACTAGGAGGCTTTGGTTTGGCACCTCTTAAGGACAAGAGTTAATAAAGAAATGGAAAGAGGCCCGGAGGTGAAGGCAGGCCTGGCTGGAATCTCAGCGTTCAGGCCCGTGGGACGTGGAGCCTTCCCTGAGCGACACGTCTCAGCACAGCCTGGTGTCATGAGCCCTTGGTGAACTGTGATACTGTTTTGATGTTGTGGGGTCGCTCCTTGCCTCCCCGCTTCTCTGAGTCCCTGCCCCCTCTCCTGGGATAGCCCCCCTCTTCTCCCCTCCTCCACACTGAGGGTCTCCTTGCCCCTCCCTGCTGCCTCTCAGCATGGGCCTCGGGCCCAGCGCTGGGCCAGCCCTGACAGCTATGCCTCCTACTTTGGCTCGGGGCTCCCTCCTCGCCCTGGCCAGCTCTGCAGACCCTCCCGGGCTGTGATGAGGCACGGGTGCCGTCACCTGGGTGACCCACTGTCGCCGTCTCCCAAGTCCAGGGAGCAGTGTGCAGCCGAAGGCTGAGCCTCTGCTGGTCCAGGCGGCGGCAGGCTTGCTGTCCTCTGCGTGGCCTCCCCCGCCAGCCGGTGACCAGCCTCCGTCCCCAGCTCCTTCTCTCGAGCCTGCAGAGGCACTGAAGGAGTCCACAGTGGCAGCTTTTGGGTGTGAGGCTCCAATGAGGTGTGCTCGGATGCCCGTGGAAGGCTCCCTATATGCCAGGGTGTGACATTGCACGTTAGTGGCTATTAAGACCACAGGAGAGGGCTTCCCTGGTGGCGCGGTGGTTGAGAATCCGCCTGCCAGTGCAGGGGACACGTGTTCGAGCCCTGGCCCGGGAAGATCCCACATACCACGGAGTAACTAAGCCCGCGAGCCACAACTACTGAGCCCGCGTGCCACAACTACTGAAGCCCGCGTGCCTAGAGCCCGTGCTCTGCAACAAGAAAAGCCACGGCAATGAGAAGCCTGCACACTGCAACAAAGACCAAACACTGCCCAAAATAAATGAATTAAAAAAAAGAAAGCCCACAGGAGTGAGAGTGCAGTGTGGGGAGTGTGGCGTGGGGGGCCCCCTGCACCCACATTGAAAGGCCAACAGAAAAGAAAGACACATGCCCACCTGCCCACCTCCGCCTAAGACACCGCATGTACCAAAGGCCACCATCAAAGACTCCCAATAACAGAGCGAAAGCTGCCCCTTCCCAGGGGCCTCCGAGGCCCCGTGATCCCACCGCCCCCCAGCCCCTACCTGGAGCACACGACCTTCACGCTGTCCTTGCCCTGGAGGAGCACGTCCGCTTGCTGCTGTCTCCATTCTGAGCATCTTCCCAGGCAGCCAGGCGGCTCCTCCCTCATGTCTCAGCATCTCTGGCTTTGGCTGTGTTCTGAGAGAGGCCATTCCTGACTACGTTATTGAAAATATCACCTCCGTGTTAACTCTCTGTCCCCTTGTCCCATTCCCCGCCCTATTACCTGAAGTCGCATTAGCTAACCGCATGTTTGTTCGTTTGCCACCTGTCTCCCCCACGCAGACGTGACCCCTGTGAGGGCAGGCCCTGCTGTATCTTCAATGTTTGGGGGCGTAGTGAAGCCTCAAAACACTGTGGAGGGCACGAGTGAAGGAATGGGTGGGTGGGAGAATGGGCCAGTGGGAGCATCTGTGTGTACGCCCGGGCTGGACCAGGTTTCCCAAAAAAGGGAGTGTCACACCACAAAATACATTGCAGATGGATCAAGCCTGTAAAAGGGAAAAACAAAGCTATAAAATCACTGGATGAAAAGAGAGGAGAATATTTTCAAGATCTTGGAAGATCCTCCCAAGCAAGACAAAATCCAGAAGCTAGAAAAGCAAAGCCCGACAGATTTGACGCCATAAAAATAAAAAGCTGACGCGTGGCAAAATTACACGAGAAACAAAGTTAAAGGACATTTGACTGTGAGAAAATATTTAAAACATGTACAACGGACAACCGATTAATGGTGTGACATCTAAAGAGATTCCGTGAGCCCATAAGTAAGACACATACAGCCCAGTAGAGAAAACTGGGCAAAGGAGAGAAAGGGGTAACTCAGAGACTAAGAAACACTCCTGGCTGGTGAACAGTTGACTAGGTCCCTAACCTCAGCAATCATGGGAAAAACCCACGGCGGGGGGGCAGAGCTGAAAGGAGGGTCAGGGATGCACCTGTGCCACAGACACGGGACGAGCGTAGTGCCTCGTTCAGCGGGAAGGTGAGCTGGGCAGGCTTAGCCACATTTAAAATGCACGCACTTTGTGACCCAGAAATCCCACTTTTAGGAACATATCCTTGCCAAACGCCGAAGGTGTCCCATGCCTCGTGGTCTGTACTAGGGCAAGAAGAAAGCAGAGCCACCTGTGTGTCCTGCGGCAGGAAGGCGGCTGCATGACAAAGAACTATACAGCCAATGACAAGACTCTGCTCTGGCCCTGAGAAAAGTTCTCAGCTTAGTAAGTGAAAACAAAAGCAAGATGCAGAACTACAGTATTGGCAGGACCCCCTTTGCATCTTTTTTCCCCCTTTGCAGCGTTTCAAGTCCTGCACGTGCATTCACACAGATGTACACACACACCTGTGCAGAGAACCGTCAACAGCAGGGAGCTCTGGGGGAGGTGGTTTGAGGACTGACTTTTCATCTTTCCTGTTTGTTTCTTTATCATAGAATTTTAGCAACTAAAATATACCACTATTGTAATTTCCCAGTAAGGAAAGAATAACTCATCGAGGAAGGATGCGGCTGGGGTGTGTGATGCTGGTAGGTCAAGATGGGAGGCCCGAGGATGGTGGGCCGGCTGGAGCCCTTGGGTGACTGCAGGGCGCCTTCAGGGCAGGTTTGCTCTCTGTGGAAATCAAGCAGCAGACGCCGCAGAGGCCTCGCTGGACTCCCGGGCGGTGGACTCCTATAGCCCCACTTTTCTTTTGTCTGGAGAGACATGAAATCCAGGTCTCCAGGGTGGGAGTCACAGAGGCAGAGCTGGCCCCAGCAGAGAAGCAGGGACCCCTCTCCCGGCACAATCGGGGGCAGGGGTACCCTAGCAACAAGACGTGGCAGGACGCCAGCTCCGGCGTCACCCTTTCAGCTCAGCGATCGTGGGGTGGGGGGGTGTTCAGCAGTCCCTGTGCAGTCTCCTCCTACCTCCGATGATTTCGGGCTCCCCTTCCTAGGAGGCCCGGACCCCCCCTTCTCATAGATGCATCCACAGTACCTGGTCCATACCCAGGGCGGCCGGAAGCTCAGTTCTGGACGCGCTGATGTAGAGACGGGTACCAGACCTTGGGGCAGATGTCCAGCTCACAGGGGTGTGTGTGTCTATGTTCGGGGGGAGAAGCCCAGCTGGAAGCAGACCTTGGATGGGACTAGAGTCATGAGCTGGTGAAGACACCCGGCGGGGGTGGGGGGCGTGTAGAGAAGAGTGGTGGGCCCGGGACGGAGCCCTGAGCCTCCTACATGTACAAGACTGATAATACTAAGGATCGTAGTAATCACTGCTGTGTTGAGCCCAAAGGGCCGGGCCCCAGTGGGGGCAGGGGCTCACCCAAGGCTGTCCAGATAGCACCTAGGTCTGCCTGGTTTCAAAGCCTGCCATCTGCCCCCTGGTCACTCTACTCTGTGTTTCTGTATCAGACCTGATATCTCATCTCTGTTTTACTGCCCTTCCCCGCAACAGCTAATGTGACTGAAGACAGCTAAGCTGTTTTGTCTTTATTTCTGCCTCCGACCTTGGTCCTTGAGCTCAGGGAGCTGATCAGCTGGAGATTCGAAAGGTTGGGAAGAACTGGAAGCAACTGCCAGAGGCCAGAGGCCGGGGAGACCCAGCGGGGGCAGTGGGCAGATGCGCTGGTGGCCGAGGCTGACCGGGCAACGGGGCCGGGACGGTCGTGCCCACTCGCACCGCCGAGGAGGACGAGCACGAGGGTACAGGGGAAGGAGGCCATGCCCGGGGCCAGCGGGAACTCAGTGGCCGCTGCGCATGGACTGTCCTCTTCCCTCATGTACCCTCCCAGCCCCACGAGGTGGGCTCGTGGCTGTCCTGCATCTGCGGAGGGGTTACGGACACGGGCTGCCAGGAGTTGGGCCAGGCCTGTCTGGTGTCCCCTGTCAACCTCTGAGCACCAGATGCGTAGAGGCTCCCATATTTGCTAAGCATCAACACTCACGTCTTCTTTCTACACATTTTCCCTGAGGCCTCACAACGACCCTATGAGTTGGGTATTGTGGGCCCCGTTTCACACCAGGAGACAGAGGCCCAGGAAGGTCAACGAAGGGCACCCAGCCAGCAGGACGCAGCGCTCACATTCCGACCCCAGTGGCCACCCAGGGTCTTGACACAGCCCAGCCAGCCCGCCTGGGGAAGAGCCCAGGGACCGGTCACTGCCAGGCTGGTCTCTCCTCAAGACGGCACCCACCCTCCTTCCTTGTCTCGCCGTGTTTGATGGACTCTACGATGACCCTTTCTACATTTTGGCATCTTCGCAATCTGGGGGCATTGTACAGTCCTCGTCAGGCCAGGCTGCTGTTGTGACTCTTGCCTTTTCCCGGCACCCACATCAGAACTTGCAGGACGGGCATCAGTGGCTCAAGAGAAAACGCTGGAGCCAGTAGCAGAGCATTCTTGAGAAAAGGTGCTGAGCCGCTGTGCTTTGGACGGTGCAGAGGGCAGGACCAGGTGGAAAATCCCAACTCCGACAGCTCTTGGGTCCTAAGAGACTCTGAGGAGTCGGACTCCGAATGCCAAGCGATTCTGGGTCTGCTTGACCTGGGGTGTCCCCATTTACGTCTCATGGGGGGCTGCGCATGCTCATGCCCCCCCCCAGTCCTCCTGCGGGCTGGTGGTCCTGGGAGACACACCCCAGAAGCCACATGGCCAATGTACAGCATCCCTCCCAGGGGCTCCTGTCTCATCCCAAAAGAGGGCAGGAAAGAGCACGTGGGTGCTCACAGGTGGCAAAGAGGGGGAGTCAGAAGGTTGGTCTGATGGTCTGTAGGGCTGACAATCGTCACCACCTGACTCTGAGCCAAAGCGGAGAGGAGGGTGAAGCCTGGGAGCCGGATCCTGCGCCCTCTGGCGAACGGGTACCCACAGCCCTTCATGGGTGTGGCTCATGGCTCTGTTGCTAGGGCCCCATCCTGAGCCCAGCCCAGGGCAGGCATCTAATTGGTGTTCGCTGAATGGATGGCAGTTGCACATGGCTTTGGAGTCTCTACGACACGCGTTCAAATTATGCATCAGCCACTGCTCTGAGCCTCAGTTTTCTCATCTGTAAAATGGGGATATGATGTCTTCATGGTAGAGTTATTGGGAAGGTGAATTAAATGACGTTCATAAAGTACTGGGCTTCGTGGCCGGCAGGGATAGGTGGGAATATTTCTGAGGAGACCTGTTATCACGATTTATCACAGCACAAGGGTGGGACGAAGAAGTGGGTCAAGTGTGAACTTTAAGTCCTGTCTTGGAAGGAAATTTCCAGAAGCTCCACGCAGCACTTGTGCTAACCTCCCACTGGCCAATCGCACGGCCACACCCAGGTGCCAGGGCGTCTGGGGGAACGTAGTGTATTCTGGGTGGTTCTGTGCCCAGTGAAACCCAGGCTTGTGTTACTGGGAAAGGTGGGAGAATGGACATGGGGGGGGGTCCCCACATGCAACCTCAGCCACGGGGCCTCACGTCCTCACCTCACCTGTGTCTTGCGAGGCATGAAATACTGGCTTGGTGGCTTGGAGAAGACACTGCAGTCCAGAGAGTCTCCACGCATGTGTGCGAAGCCTCAGCCCGGGAGGGGCTAAGCATCCACCGCCCTCTTGCACTTGCCCCACACCTGCCCCTGCTTCGAGACTCCCCCTGGGTCTCAGAGAAGTCCAGTTGCCCGAGACACCCTTCACCTTCAAGATTTCTTGCCACTGGATGGACCTGGCAGTTTTCCCTCTTATTCAGGATGGGAGCAGGGTGTGATTTGGCCCCCGAGACAGTGGCTGAGAGCACCTAGGGGACACCAACATCAGTGGAACTCCAGGCCTGGGGGGACAGCATCTCTGGAGCAAGGAGGAGGTGGGCTCAGGAAGGGATCCCCCAGGGGCGGAAGAGCCGCTCCAGAGACAGAGAGACCCCCACAAAACAAAACAGCTTGATCTCACCCATCAGCAGGTTACTTATCAGCTGCACCGCCCGCAGCATCACCCTGAGCCTGAACGCGGAAGCGGCTCTGCTCACAAGTGAAGACGCATCTGGGGTTGATAACGCCGCAGCCCGGGGTATTCTGGTTCTCCCTTATTTAGAGGGAAGATCTTGCTGCCACCCAGCCCCACCTCACCCTCCAGACTGGAAACTATGTGACCCCCACGACAGGGTTTCGGTTAGACACCTCTGGCCAGATTTCCGAGCTGAAAGGAACATAGAGCTTCCCCGGGGCCAAACACACGCTCTGCACAGCTGGGGATGATGTTTTGTCCCGTCCCTTCAAAACAAAGCTGAAACTGAGCAAGGCATTGCTTTCAGATCAAATATTTGTTGGCTCACGCCTGTGTCCTGTGGGTTAGAAAACATGTTTTTTTGGTTTTAAAAATAGATTTCCCTGGAAAGAACAATGGCAAAATCAAAGAAAAGTGTTTGGTGTGGCAGAAAAAAACAAACTCCTTTGCCCAAAAAGTCTTGAGGTCTGGCGAGCACCAAGCGGCTCGCAGCGTCTGTCGCCCTGGCATGGGTCAGAGGACGGGGCTCGTGGCTTGTCGAGGGCCACGCAGTGGCCGCCTGAGTCCCTCAGAGGCCCCGAGGCAAAGCATCCCAGGGGCAGCGTCGCAGACGGGTGTCTCACAGCTCCTGTCAACCTCAGTTCCTGCGGGGCTGCAGCACTGCCCGAGGCTGCTCCGGGGGGGTCTGGGATCGCTGGGTGATCTTGGATGGAGGGCTTCTGAGAATGCACCCCCCATGCACGCCGGACTCTCGTCGCCCTTGTGCTGCCCCGAGGAGGGCCAGCACTTCCATGCGATCCTAGGCTCTGGCCTCAGCTGGGGACACCAGACTTGGAGCCTTGACCCCGGGCAGCTGTCAGTAGCCTGGCTTGAGCGCATGGCCCAGAGCCCAGGGTCTGTCCAGCAAAACAGATGCTCTCTCTTGGGGCTTTTGGATGCAAAACACACAGAGAAGGGTCCAGAGAGCAGAGAGAGGGAGGGTGAGAGTAGGCCGTGTGCAGAGACTGTGGGGCAGCTCTGCTCCTGGGAGCAGGGGGTGGAAGGTGCGGGGACTGGAGGCTTAGACGCACAAGAGCTGGGACACAGCAGCGGAAGCGGAGGCCCAGGGGCAGCCAGACGTGTGGCCGAGCCTCCGAGCTGCTGCCAGGCCGCCCGGGATGCTGCCCCATGGACCACAGCCCCCGGGGCCGCTCCCTTGGATAAGCTGAACCCTGTGCGCTGAGCTACCCGTTTAGCTGTAACCCTTAAATGTGCTGAAGGGGACATTTTCAGGGGTTGAGAGCAGCAGGCACGTACACAAAGGACAGCTCATTCCTTTCAGAGATGTGGTCCCTTCCCCACCTCTTCCAGGAAGCCCTCCCTGACCACCTCTCCACCTGCAATCCTCAGCCCTCTCCCTCCTTGGAGCATCCACAGAACTTGTCCCTGAAGGTCCCCACCTCCCACTGCAGCCCAGCTGTCCATCTTCATCTTCCATCTCCCCAGAGGCAGGGACTGCTCTGGACTCCGTGAGTCCCTGCCGCTCGGAACTTGAGGCCCAGAGCGTGGCTGATGCTCAGTACTTAGCGTAGGTGGGCTGGAGGGTTCACTGCGCAGCCCGCGGGTGGGTCCTGTGTGCCACCTGTGCCCCCAAGCAGAGAACACCAGCCCTGAGGGCCTCCTGGGACAGCGAAGAGAACTCGCTGTGGACTTTGCTCGTGGTGGAGCCAGCGGGGCAGCGTTTAGCCTTGGCCTGAGCACTGGAGGTGGGTGGCAGAGGCCGGCTAGCGAGAAGGCTGGTACCTAGGAGACGGCCAGATGCACAGGCCAGGCTCCAGGCTGGACCCACTTGGAAAGGTGGGGAACCTTTCTTACCTCTCAGAGCTCAGTTTGTGCTATTAGCTTGGACAAGCTGTAAAAGAAAGGCAAGGCCCTTGGGCTTGCCTTGAACAGGGAAGGGGTGGCTAGAGACCCCAGCTTGGGAGACGAGACACTGAAAGCTCCCCACGGCAGCCCAGACCCTCCCCTCTGCATGCCCTGCCTCGCTCCATGCTCTGGTGACCCCGCCCACCTCCCCTGGAGGCTCTGAGGCTCCTGAAGGCAGGCAGGGCCCGAGTCCTGTGTTTCAGGGTCTGCCAGCAGGCAGCCCCAGGCCCGGCATGGAGGAGATGAGGTTTGCCCTGCAGAGACAGAGATAGGGCAGGAAAGGGGGGCAGTCTGATCTCAGGGGTCCTGCTGGGGGCAGAATGGGGTGTGGGGCCTGGGCTGGGCTGGAGAAGGGCCTTGGGGAGTGTCCCCGAATAGCGGGACTCCAGGGTTGGTGGAGCTGCCAACCTGACATCCCCGCCGAGGTTCACACACACACCTGCTCCTGGCCCCGCCCCCTCACCCTCAGCGCGCATGTACACACACACAACACACAGGCATGTGCACACGTGGGCGGAGAGAGCTTGGGCAGAGGTCAGGAGCCATCACTAAGCTTCAAGGAAGGAGGGGCATTGAGGGCTGGCCCCTGATGCCACGAAGGAAGCTGCCATCACCAGGGGGTGAGTGAGATGAGAGTGGAAAGGCTTTGTCATTCTTAATAGTCACATGTCTGGTCCGTGGCAGATGCTGGAAACTTGTAGTTAATTGATTCTCACAACAAGCCTGTGTAGTGAGCATTCCTCTTCCCCTTTTGCAGATGAGCAAACTGAGGCCTTGGGAAGTTATGACTCTTGCTGACGCCTAGACACTTACTATGTGTGGACGCAGTTTCGAAGCCAGGGCGCTTGGGTTCCGGTATCTACGCTCTTTCCACCCAGCCCTCAGCCGCCTTCTGCAAAGTGGCCTCGAGAGGGACACAGAGATGGGACTCGGGAACATCTGGGGCCGTGAAGCCTCCTAACTTGGCTTTGGAGTGACCACCAGCCCTGCAGACTAACACGCTCAAGCTCCATCAGGCCGAAGGGGTTGGTTCCCCCAGTAGAGCCCCCTCAGGTCAGGTCCCTGGGATGTAAAATCAGCACCTTTGTCATGTTTTTGTCCATAATTTTGGGGGGAAAGGAATGAATAATGAAAATAAAAAGCAGCTGCGTAGGGGCTGCTTGGAAGCCCATCAGCTGTAAGGACCTGGCCATGGGGTGTCCCATCGCATCTGGCCCGACATCATCCCACTGCCCAGGCTTGCCACTGCAGCTGTGGTCAGCGTGGGTGATGTTCTCAGCTCCCATATCCATCCACACACAAGCCTGTGATCCCTCCCTCGGCTGTGAGGCTGGCCACAGCCATTCCCACGCAGGGCTTTGTGACAGGGCGGGGCTGTCACAGGCCAGCAAGAGCGGGAGAGGCAGCTCCACATCTTTCTTTCCATTTGTTTGCCTGTTTTTTCAAAATATGCATCGAGTGCTTTTTTTTTCTTGTGCAAAACCTTTTTTTACCATTTCTATTTTATATTGGGGTATAGTTGATTTACAATGTTGTGTTAGTTTCAGGTGTGCAGCCGAGTGATTCAGTTACACACATACATGTATCCATTCCTTTTCAGATTCTTTTCCCTTATAGGTTATTACAGACTATTGAGTAGAGTTCCCTGTGCTGTACAGTAGGTCCTTGTCGATTACCTATTTTATACTAGTAGTGTGTATATGTTAATCCCAACCTCCTAATTTATCCCTCCCCACACCTTTCCCCAGGCAGCTCTGTTTCTGAAGACCCAATGGCTTTGCCTTGCAGTGTTCTGGCTTTCTGAATCCTGGAAACCAGTGTCACCAGCCTCCATCTACAGAAGCTCTGGGGGAAACAGAGTGAGCGGCTGTCCACTCTGGAGGGCAGATAAGGGGTTGTCCAGGTCCTGTGTGTGAGAGAGACACAGAGGAGGGTGGCCAGGGTGCTCGGGTGGGAACCTGAGCTGCAGGAGCCACAGGGCCAGGACCCAGCCCCCCGCAGGGTGGGACATAGCCAGGGTGTCACAGGGTTGGAGGGTGGGACGCCACCACGGGGTCATGGCGTGGCCACTCCTGGGCCAGTGGGCCCTCACGCCAGCCTCCCACTGCCTGGTGAGGACCTTTTGTCAGCAGGCCTGTCACCTGTGTGTGCACCGCCTGCGTGCACATCCAAATTCTCAATAGCCCTGGGCAACCGGACATCCCAAGACGGAAGTCTGCTCTTGAAGATGGTAATAGTTAGGGCAGGCTGACCTGCTGTAGCACAGAGACCCCAAAATGTGATGGTTTAAGTCCAAGAGAGACATATCACTCTCTCGTCCAACAGTCCAGGATGCAGGTACTAGGTTGGCAGGGGCTTTGCTCCATATAGCCCTTTGGGGATCCAAGTTGCCCACAGCTCTGAGATCTTCAGCTCTTGGGGCCTCAAAGGCCACCCGGGGTTGCCAGCCAGGTTGCCAGCCTGGTCAGCTGAGAAGAGGAAAGAGCTGGAGGGTCTGCGTGGGCAGGCGGCCCCATGCCCCTCCCTGGCCAGGCCCGCTGCCATGTGCTTACCCTACACCCCAGGGAACACAGAAACTGAGTTCTGATCTTCCTTAAAGAGGTGCCAGTTTCAGCAGCTCAAGCAGCCAGTCCACAGTGAGCACCTGCTTTGTCCCGAAGCGCGTGCCAGCCCCACGCGTGGTCACAGGGGGGCACTGTGGGGAAAGAGCAAAGCACCGCAGTCTCCGGGTGTTGGCTGCATCGGAGGACTCCGGGCTCCGGGCTGCAGGCTGGGCTGGGCTTAGGGGGTGCAGAGAGAAGATGCCAGACAGATGAGCCCAGCAGACAGAGCAGCAAGGAGGATGCCAGGACTGCAGTGGCCCGAGGGGCAGTCAGGGCACGAGGAAGGGGCAGGTGAGAGGTCACCTGGAGGGCAGGAAGGGGGCCTGGGGGGAGGGAGAGCCCAGGCTCCTGTCTGAAAGGGCAGCTGCTATTCGACGACAGCTGCTTGGTACCCGGCAGGAATTGGCACCTAGGTTGGCCCAGTTTTCTGACTTATCTAGAATAGACAGAAATGCAAGGTGTGTGTCTGCGGATGTATGTATGTGTGCACACTTGAATGTGTGTGTGTGTGTGTGTGTGTGTGAGAGAGAGAGAGAGAGAGAGAGAGAGAGAGAGAGATCTTGACTTTTTAAATACTGGCTGGAGGTTGAGTCAGCTTTGCTGCAGGCAAGTCTGAGGTCTGAGTCCTGGGGCCAGCCCTGAGCCCTGTGCAACGGAGACACACCAGGAACTAAGTGATGTGATTCAGAAGCAGACAACCAGGCAGCAGTGTCTGGAACCGGGGTTTGTGACCAAGGGGCCCGTTCACTGTATTGAATGGGTCAGCCTCTTCATTCCAGGTGCCTGTCATTGGTACCTCATTTTAATTTTCATAAAAAGCCTCCGAGATGGATTGGGAGTTTGGGATTTGCAGATGCAAACTTCTATATATAAAACAGATAACCGGGACTTCCCTGGTGGTCCAGTGGTTAAGAATCCGCCTTCCAATGCAGGCGATGCAGGTTCCAATCCCTGATCGGGGAACTAAGATCCCATATGCTGCGGGGCAACTAAGCCCGCGCGCCTCAACTAGAGAGCCCACACGTCGCTACAAAGATCCTGCGTGCCGCAACTAAGACCCAGTGCAGCCAAAAATGATAAATAAATAAAATAAATAAATATTTTAAAAATGCAGATAACCAACAAGGTCCTACTGTAGAGCACAGGGAACTATATTCAACATCCCGTAATAAACCACAATGGAAAAGAATCTGAAAAAGAATATATATTACTGAATTACATTGCTGTACAGCAGAAATTAACACCACATTGTAAATCAACTAGACTTCAATAAAATATATTAAAAAAAAAAAAGAAGTCTCTGAGACAGCTGTGGTGATGCTCCTCTTTCCACGGCTGACAAGGCTGGAGCTCAGAGAGGTCGAGTCACTTGTGCAAGGTCACACAGCTCATAAGCAGCCCTGACAGACTTGATCAGCCTTGGGGGTGGTGGAGACCAAAGCCTCTTCAGGAAGGAAAGCGGAACTCAGAGCAGGGCAGTGATTTGCCTCAGTTTACTCAAGAGCAAGGTACACTTGGGGGCCAGGCTCCAGGCCACAGATGCTCACTTCCTTCCCACGGTTGCTCTTTCCCACTCAGCCCCGGTCCCTCTGCACTGTTGTGACTGCAGATGGAGCTTCACCTCCCCGGCAAAGCCTGCTGTGAGCTGAAGCCTGGGGATCCCTTCGTATGGTGAGACTTGCACAAAGTACACAATCGCCTGCTGAGTCATCTTCTGGCTGAGCCGGCACTCTGGTCTACCCAGTTTCGGGCCTGGCGCACCTGCACTGCATCTCTGGCGGGATGTGGCAAAGCCAAGCCACGTGGGATCTTCCTGAGCTCTGGCTTCTGTGGATAATTCATGACACGTGTGGCCTAAATGTCGGCCTGTGCACGTCTATCCAGCTTGGCCCGGGTGGATCTTTGCCTTGAGGCAGGGAGCTGGCCTCCGTGGCCTCAGGGAACCCTTCCCGCTGGGCACAGCCATGACTGGGGGAGCCTCGAGCCACCCCCCAAAGGGGATGGACCTAGAATCCCTGATGGGGTGGAAGGACTGCCACATGTCTTTTCTCCCTGGCAAAGTAGGTGTCGGTGCCCCATTCTTCTGTCAACCTTTCCCGAGCCCAGCTTGGGAAGGAGGTGACCTGCAGCTTTGGCCTCCCTCCTCGTTTTCCAGTCCCCACTCCCTCCCCCTCCTTCCACTCAGACCAGCTCTGGATCAGCTCAGTGAGCTCCCAAACCCACACCCACTGAGGTACAAATCACTGAGCATGGTTACAGGATGCCCGCCCTGTAACAGGTTCTCGGGACTTCAGACTCGGATTGGGACTCACACCATTGGCTCCCTGGTTCCCGCCCCCTTGGGCTTGGGCTGGGGCAGCACCACCAGCATCCCTGGGTGCCAGCTTGCAGGTAGCAGATGGTGGTACTTCTCAGCCTCCATAATCACATGCGCCGATGCCTATAATAAGTTTCCCCTTAGGTATATCTCTATATATCCCATTGGCTCTGTTTCTATGGAGGACCCTGACCTTGACATTCTCTCTTGTCAAAGTCCCAGCCGGCATGTTGCTCAGGCCCCTCTGCCTTGTCGCTCGGCTCTTCTGGAGTGAAGCCCCTGTTCGCATGGCCCAAAGGGGTCCCTGCCTTACCCCTGCATCCCACCAGGGGAAGAGGTGCAGGAGGATGGGCACAGCTGGCTGTGGTACCCATCCCTCCCACTCATATCCCGTCGGGCAAGAACTCGGGATCATGGCCATGCCCGGCCGCAAGAGAGGCTGGGAATGGGGTCTTTATCTGGGGTGAACACCGGCCAAGCTAAAAATCAGGTCTGTCACTGTGTGTGAGAGAGAATAAATGGTGGGGGACAACTAGTAGGTGCTGACAAAATTGGCGAATAAAACAGACGTGCTCCTGCCTTGAGGGGACTCACGGCCAGATGGGGTGATGGACATCAAATGACAAATGACCCTAAGAGTTATGCTTCCCACTCTGCTGAGTGGTACCATGGAAACGCACATGGAGCGCTAACGAGGGTCGGGCAGGGATCAGAGCAAAGACCTGGAGGAGGATAGGGTGGGGGGGGCAGTGAAGAGGTTCCCACCGGGCAGAGAGTGGCAGGACCTTGTGTCCGGCAGGAAGGTGGCACTTAGAGGATTAGCAGGAAGGTTGCTATAGTCGGAGCCCTGTGAGCGATGGGGGGGAGCAGGGGGGCTGTGAGATGAGAGGGGTGACTCGGGCACGCAGGGCCTTGCATCCAAGGGTAGGGGCTTCCTTCCCAGCAATGGTGGAGGATTCAATGGAGGGGGTGACACAGCTGCACTGCAGCTTCAGATCATTCCATGTTACTGCCTGTTTTTTCTGGAAATGGGGATACTGGAGCTCAGCAAAGATTACAGGGGTGCCGTGGGGGAAGTGGTCCCACTGGGGACAGGGGGTGGACAGAGGGCTTGCTGGGCTCTACTCCCTGCTGGGCATCTTGTGCCTAATGAGAATCACAGGAGGTTGGACTTGGGAAGATGGCAGAGAGCATCCAGCCCAAGTCCTCTGTGGTCCGGACGAGGAGGCTGAGCACAGAGAGGGAAAGGGGCTCAGCCAGGTCGCCCAGCAGCCAGAGCTGGAGCCAGAACCGACTCCCCGGATGGCAGCAGGATGGAAGCAGGCTGGCTGGGTCGGGGTCACTGGGTTGAATGGGTGTCACCTGGCCCCTGGGAGCTACCTGTCTGAAGCAGCTCCAGAAACTTAAGTCTGCTAATTAATTTCTAATTCCAGCCCTAAGCCATAAAATCAAACCACATACTGATCTGCCCACAGTTGCCTGACAGCTGGCCTGTCTGATCCTGGCCGTCTGCTCACAAATTGGTATTAGTGGCACCAAGAGCAGATTAACATGGTGACCAGGCACCCAGCAACTTGATGCCACCAGCTGGGCTGCTACAGCTGCCAGTCTCCCCCAGCTGCTAAGTGGTCCAGGCACCTACATTTCCCCAACCTTCGGGTGGAGAGCAGTCCAGGGTCCAGCAAGGGATGGTCCTCCCTTGGCAACCAAGAGATGCTACTGGTCCAGGATAAGATATAGGAGAGGATGCAGGGAAGCATGGCCAGGAAGGCCAAGATTTCAGGGTTAGTACAGGGCTTAAGAATCAGTGGGGGGACTTCCCTGGTCGTCCAGTGGTTAAGACTTCACCTTCCAATGCAGGGAGCGCAGGTTCGATCCCTGGACGGGGAGCTAAGATCCCACATGCTTCAGGGCCAAAAAACCAAAACATAAAACAGAAGCAGTATTGTAACAAATTCAATAAAGACTTTAAAAATGGTCCACATCAAAAAAAAATCTTTAAAAAAAAAAAAAAGAATCAGTGGGGTCCATGGACGTTCATCACCTGAGCCAAAGCCCACATTGCAGAGCCAGAGAACTGAGCCCAGAGCGGCAGGCGCTATGCCCACAGTCACACAGCACAGGCCTAAAGCTCTGACTCCCTCCCTATCAATCTAATGTTTTTCCTGTTCCACCACTTGGAGGATGGGCCTTTTCCACCATTACTAACCTGAGTCTCTCTTTTATGGATTTGTCCACTTCGTCAATTACCATCTTCTAAGCACCTACTGGGTGCCAGACACTATACTAGGCACTGGGATGCAGGAAGCAATCACTGTGGAAAAGACTAGAGGCATGACAGGGTCATTCACTGAGGTGAGGGCAATGTACGTTATCTAACAGTGAAAGGGGAGGAGTGATGGAAGGGAAGATATCTCAGAAGGGATGAGTGATGATGTGGGTTGCATTAGATAGGGTTGGAAAACATCATAGTAACAATAGAGTAAGCAAAGCATCTCTCTCTTGTGTAAAATTCCAGAGCTAGTACGGCGATTTTGATCTGTAAAGACCTGGGGGACCCAGGCTCCTTGCACCTTCCTGCATCATTATCCCTAGAGAAAAGCCCTGGTCCTCATGGGACAAGATGGTGCCTAGAGCTCCAGCCATCACATCTGCACTCCAGGCAGCAGGATGGAAGGACAAAGAGGAAGGAGGCAAACATATGGTCGCCGAAACATGCGTTACAAGAATGTTCAGTGTCAAGAACTATGAAGGGGCTGAGGTTTTACTCAACATGAAAGCTAGTGTGTCAGCCTGTCACTGTTTTACAGAGGTTGGCAGAAGATGCGAGAACCATGGACTTTATTACTCACAGCACAGCAAGTAGCAAGAGTGTCAGCATATTTGCATCAGTTCCTCTTGTTCCCAAGTCCCAGGAAGCAACATGGATGGGCCCAGATGGATGCTGCACATGCAGTGAGGTGTGTTACAGGGGAGGAACCCTGGGATTAGGGAACCTGGAGCTTTTATAATGGGAAGTAAGCACACCCACCATTTGCTCCATTGGGAGACATGTTTTCTTCCAAGACTCTTCACAATAGAAACATCCTTCAAAAGATGGCTTTATTCACGATAGCCCAAGCCTGGAAACAGCCCAGGGTCCATCAACAGGGGCATGGATATATTCACACAGTGGACTACCACTCACCGATAGAAAGAAACCACTGATAACAGTAACAACAAGGACGACCCTCAAAAACATGATGCTGACCCAAACCCATGAGACACAAGAGTATATATTGTGTGAATGATCCATTTAAATGAAATTCTAGAGCAGGAAAAGCTAATTGATGGTGGAGAAAATCAGAACAATGGTTGCCTAGCAGTGGGGAGAAGGTGAGGATTGACTGGGAAGGGGTGTGGGGGAATTTTTTGGACTGCTGATTCTGCATGTATTTGTCAGGACTCACCAAATGTACACTTAAGGTTTGTTCATTTCATTATATGTAAAAAAGTATATATACACAAATATACACAGAAGTATTTGGAGGGAAGTATACTGGTGCCTGCAATTTACTCTGAAATGAATCAAAAATAGGAATGTTGATGGAGGGATAGAAGGATGGATAGATAGATGATAGGTAGATAGATGGATGATAGATCGTATAGAATCTAGGGGATGGATAGGTGAGTGTTCACTATATAACTCTTCCAATTTTTCTGTATATTTGGAAATTTTCATGATAAAATGGGAGAAAAAGAGGGGGCAGAGGTCATATACCAGCTGTCTTTTTAGAGGGGTCCCAGAAGCTGCCACATGACCCTTCTGCTCCCACCCTATTGGTGAGAACCTAGTCACATGGCCATACCCAGCTGCAAGGGAGGCTGGGAAATGTAGTTGCAGGGGAACCTGGATCCTGGTACAACTCCTAACACTGAGAAAGAAGGAGGGAACAGACATTAGAGATCAACCCGCAGCCCCTGCCACGAGCAGGATTGCTCTCAGCCCACACGGTGCCTTCATGGGAATTAGAAAAAGGCACCCCCTCCTCTGGGCTGGTGGGCCTGGGGCCTGGGCGCAGCTCAGAGGGGCTGGTGGCGGCCCTCGCTTGCCCCCAAGGCCAGATGTCCTCCAGTAGGTGGAGGGTGTCAAATCCCAGGTCAGACCCTTGGGGCCAACAACAGGTAGCACTGTGGGAAATCACCCACCGTAGCTGAGGCCAGAAGAGGTGAGCTGTGCTTTCTTAGTGCTTCTGGAACTTCTCTGGAGGCAAAAGAGGAGATATGGAAAATGGAAATGCTTGATGAGCATTGCGTAACCCATAGTGGACGCTAGGCAGGAAGGTCGTCCGTGGGCTTTTCACATCTTGCGTGTGTGGTTTATGTCTGGGCTACACATAGGATCGAAGGGGCCTGGGATTTTTGTGGAAGGCATGGCGTAACCCTATGCTGGCTTGTTTGATGCCGGAAAGGCTGAATTGCTCTGGGCCTGGCTCAGAAACAGAGCAGGAAGCTCTGAAACACGGAGGGTGTGTGTATAGGGGGCACGTGCGACCTGGAAACCCTCCTTTCTTCCCCTTGGAGATGTGCTGCCCTGGAAGGAGGGGCAAGACACAGAACTCTCAAAAGAGTTGCGCTTCTCAGCCCACGGTCCTTCCGTTCACCAAGTAGCTCAGGTTAGAAATGTAAGCGTCATCCTTCACCCTCGTCTTTCTGGGTCTTTCCAGAATCTGACACTTTCCCCATGGCTGCACCCATCTATTGCCGGGTGATTGCTACAGTCCCCTACCTGGTCTCCCAGGTTCTGCTTTTGTCCCTCTACAACATGGTCTCCACACACAATCAGAGGGATTGTCAAGAAAACCCTGTGTCAGAAGAAAACCCAGGGCGTGTGGGGTGGGAGGCTGTTCGTGGGTGACACCGTGGGGCTGGAGCCAGAGCCTCTGGGCCCTGTCAGCAGATGCTGACTGGCTGACAGCAGAGGACAGGAACCAAGTTATACCTGACCTTAAAGCAGCAGGCTGCTCGGAATTGAGTGAGAGATGCCATCTACAAAGAGTCCTCCTTCAAAAATTGTAATCAGGCTTTTGGCTTAATGTCCCGAGTTGTTGTACAAGCAGAGAAGATGAATCATCACCCGGATGGTTCAGTATGTACAACGAGGTCCAGACAACTCTCCCCTCGCATGACTGTGGTGGATTGACCGACAGAGATGGGAAACCGGCCAAGCATATTGAAAAAGCAGCTGCTTCTGTGTGCTTTCTTCCAACGCACACGTAAAAACGTACACACATCTTAGCTGCAATGTATTTGGAAGGCAATTAACATGAACAAATTCAGTTGGAAATGAAGTTCCCCTTTGGAACTATCGCATTTTGTAAAATCAGTGCTTAAAGACAAAAGGATTTAAACTTGAAATGAAGAAACATTTATGTCAGGATGGCAGGTCGTGTCAGTTCTCTGCTCAAAACCCCAGCAGAGCCAAGTTTAAACTTTGAGCCATCCTGACTGCCAAGGGGATCCCCTGGGAGCTTGGCAACCCCTGACATCCAGACTAGGTGACCCCAGCGTCAGCCAGCACCCGGTGCCCATCCCGGCCATTCACGCCCCCTTGCGCTCCTACACAGCAGCCTCACCGGCCTCCTGGGTGGCTGCCTCGGGGCCTTTGCCCTTGCCCTGACGGCTCCCTGGCTTCCTTCAGCCTCTGCTCCCATGTCACCTCCACAGAGAGGCCAGCCTCTCAGCTCTACCCTTTCTTCCTGCTCACTTTCCCTCGAGATGTGGGTGTCCCCGGTTTTGTTCTGGAACCCCCAGAGTCTAGAAGAGCTCGGGCACAGAGTAAGAGTTCCGTTAAGTTTCTCGAATCAGGAGGAATGAGGAAGGGTTGGACAGTGCTTGGGTAGCAGAACTTTGCCTTTGGAGGTGATGTTCCCCGGTGGAGGGAGCTGACTAATAAAATAACAAAGGCCTGGGAAGCATCCAGGTGGATACGCGCTGGGTCGGCCCGCCAGCTTGCCTGTGTGAACTTCACGGCCTCAATGACTTCGGCTGTACAATGGGAATAACCGGGCTTGCTTCTGAGTGTGAGGAAGTGAGGCTTTGGGCCTCATTCAAGGCTCAGTAGCATAATTATGGGTCATGAGCAAGTAAGCTCAGATCAGAAGCATTTAGGAGTCTTAGTACTCTCCAGTTACCTGATTTCCGTAACAATGAACTCCTAGTATTACGGACTAGCAACGGCGGCCCAGAGAGGTGCGGTATGTGGCCTCAAGGTGCACAGCTACACCTGAAGGATGGCATTAACTCCTGTTTTGCACATTAACTGAACTAAATGCCACCCGTTCTGGGAACAACGCAGAGGTCCTCGGGTGCTGGGCCCCCTTGGGGTAGCCTCCGTGTCTCCCCACCATACCCTCACTTTCCAGATGAGCTTGACCAACTCGGTGGGGGGCGGGCCGGAGGCATGTCACAGGTGGAATCTGCCTGCTCCGCGGTCGCTGGCCCTGCGCTTTCTCTCAGTCAGGCTGCAGCCAGGCCAGGGGCTCTGCAGCCACAGCCTTCCCTTTTGCAGACCTGTGCACACCCTCCGGCGTGATTGGTGGGGCTGAGATGCCCCCAGCACCGCCAGCCCCTTCAAAGCCTTCTTGCACTCGGAAGTCTACATGCCTTTCTAGGGCCCCCAAAGCCCCATGGAATCAGCCTTCTTGCTATCCCTCGGCATATTCCAAACCTCTCTTGGGAGAAAATATTTAAGAGGAAACCTGATGGGTGAGGGGGAACCAGCCAGCTAAAGAGTCAGGGGAACAGCGTGTCAGGCAGAGGGAACAGCAAGAACGGGGGCTCTGCGGCAAAAAAGCCCCTGGCAGCTTCTGTGATGGCCCAAGGCTTGGTGTGCAAGGTGAGCACAGTGAGAGGAAAGGATGAGACATGAGCCGTGGCCACATGGCTCAGGCAAGAGGTGTAGATTTTAATCAGGAGTGTGCCCTGATCTGGTTTCCGTGTTCATGAGCATTTACCCGCCTGAGTGAGAATCTTGAGGTGCTTTCCTCGTTCCTCCTTCAAGAGTTCCCCTGCCCACCCCAAACACACACACACACAAACACACACACACACACACACACACACACACACACCCACACCTCCCATCTGTCCCCAAGCCTGGTGGATTCACACCCCAAATTGCCTCTGGCCAAGCCTATCCCTTCTGTTGCCTCTGCTATGACATCTTGCCTGAGTGACGACAACCTAGGAACTGCCCCCCATCCCCCCGCCTCAACTACAGCCTCACCCCTTCACCCCCAGCCCAGGGCTCCCAGCTCATGGGCCACCGTGCCCCTTCACCCGCTCTGGTCACTGGAGCCCACACCACATCCTCAGGGCAAAGGTCAGTGGCTCATTTGATTGTCCCGTGCAGTGCAGGAGTGAGGGCTCAGTGCTGCCAGACATTTAGACATTTCAGGGGAAGTCTGAAATCCCCATTTTTATGGGCAATCTCCCAGTCTTAAAATACTAGCTCAGGGACTTCCCTGGTGGTCCAATGTCTAAGGCTCCGCGCTCCCAATGCAGGGGGTCTGGGTTCGATCCCTGGTCAGGGAACTAGATCCCACATACCGCAACTAAGAGTTCACATGCCACAACTAAGGAGCCGGCGAACTGCAGCTAAAGATCCTGCATGCCACAACTAAGACCCGATGCAGCCAAATAAATAAATAATTTTTAAAACCCCAAAACATTAGCTCAAAGCCAAAAATGTTTTAACACTGGTAGAACCAAACAAATGCCATGCAGCAAAGCTAGTCCAGGCCTTCGGATCCGCAGCTGCTAGCATGGCATCTAGTCCAGAAGCTGACAGTCAATCTGTTATTCAGTCAACAACCCACAAGTGGGGACTGCTCACCGTTGCCAGGCATTGAGCTGGAATAGCGAGAGAGTCAGTATCTTCTGTTTTCTCCTGCTCCTTTAAGGCTTTCATGATTTCATTTAAACCTTCGGTTCATGTAGAATTTATTTTGGTGTAACATATGAAGTGAGGGTGTAAACTCATTTCTTTTACAGATGGGTAGCCAATTGTCCCAATACCAAATATGGATAAATCCTGTTTTTAAAATGCCAACTTGACTATATAGTAACTTCCTATATATATATTGGGTGACTTCCTATCATTTCTACATTATATGTCTATCCATGGACTTGCGCTATGCTTTTAATTATTTTAGCTGTATAATAGATTTTAAATACACGGAAATATCTGATAGAGTTATCTCTGCTCTTTATATTTCTTTTTCAAACTTCTCCTGGCTAATCCTGCTTGGGTATCTTTCCATATCAACTTTAGAATCAACTTGTCTGGTTCCACGAAAAATCCTGCTGGTATTGTCATTATGATTACGTTACTGTGTAGATTAACTTAGGGAGAACTGACATCCTTGTAATGCTGAATCTTTTTCCCATGAATGTGGTATAAGTTCACATTTGTATTCTTTGGTAGCATTCAAAAAGTTTTCTTCACATAGCATTTGCACTTTTTAAAAGAAGTTTATTTCTAGGTTGCTTTTGCTAATGGAGTCTTCTTCCATTGTATTTTAGTACTGGCTATTGTCTGTATATTTCAAAGCTATTGATAATAGAAAACTAATTTTGTATCCAGTTACCTTACTCAATTATTTTGTCATTTTCAATAAGCTTTTGGTTGATTCTTGTGGCATTTCCAAGTAAACAGTCAAATAATCTTCAAATTGATAGGTTACCTCCTTTCCAGTTTCTAGTATCTCCCCCCTGGCTTGGGGTTAAAATATATAAAAGTCAATTCATGGCATTATCCATCTAGTTTAACGTCTTAAAAACTTGCTTTTTTTTTTTTTTTTGGCTGTGCTGCGCAGCATGCAGGATCTTTGTTCCCCGACCAGGGATTGAACCCGAGCCCCCTGCAGTGGAAGCACGGAGTCCTAACCACTGGACTGCCAGGGAAGTCCCCCTTAAAAGCTTTTTTAAAATAAAAATAAACATTGAATTTTATTAAATAATTTTTTTAGAACATCAGAGATAAAGAGAAGATTCTAGAAGACTTCAGAGACTGAAAAGGACACATAATGTGGATCATTGGAGTTCTTAACATCAACCCAGAATACCAGATGCTAATAGAGAGCTGCCTTCAGAATTCTGGGGGAAGATGATTTCCAACCAAGATTTAGGCATTCAGCCAAACTGTCAATCAATTATCCAATAACTGAACTCCCATATGCAGTTTCCAAGGAAGCTACTGGCGTACATATTACAACAAAATGAAGGGAGTCAACCAAGAAAGAAGATGGCTTAGGATCTAAGAAACAAGGAACCAACACAAGAAAGAGATGAAGGGAAGTCTCAGGATAATGATGAACAGAAATGTCAGTACTTCTACTAGACAGCCAGCCAGGAGAGCAACTGGTCAGGCAGGAGCAGGAGGACAGAGGGCTTCAAGAAAAAAATAGAACTGATATGTTACCAGATGTGTCTGAATATATCACTAGATGTTTAGACATGTTGTGTGTGATGTCTGGTGGAGCATCAGCAATCTTACACGGGAGGAAGCCAATAAGTATCTAAAAAATAATGGTAAAGAATGATATTTAGAAATATAAAAGTGAATGTCAGAAGGAAGAGCTAAATGAGTTGAAAGTAGTTGCTGCTGAAGAGGGGGCTGGGTGGTGAGAGGAAAGAGAGGATTGCTGCTTTTTATTATCAGTTTCACGGAACCATTTGACTTAAAATTTTTTCTGCATAAATATTTTGATAAAACAGAAATTTAATTTTAAAATGTTCATGTGCGCAATACCTAAAGGCACCTTTTGCACCACTTCTGCTCTCGGCAAAATGAGCTGACCAAAATTTGGACAGACCAAGATGCCAGTCCCAGCTCTGCAAATTATTAGCTTTGTGACCCTAGGCAAGTTGCTCAGTCTCTCTGAGCCTCCATTTCTTTCATCTAGAAAGTTGAGATAATGCTAGTACCTACATCACCGAGTTACTGAGAGGATAAAATGAGATCATACCTGGCCCTGCACAGGGAAGCATCCAATAAAGAGGTCTGCCATCCTGGTTATTGTTGTTTCAATTTTGGTTCCTTCAATTCCCAAGCGATTAGCCTTAGGCAACTCACTTAACTACTCTGAGCCTCATCTTTGAAACTGGAACAAAATACTTGGAGCCTCTGAGGAGATAAATGGGATAATGAGTGTAGACTACCTGACTCCTAATCTCTCTAAAGCTCAGACTTTTCCTTTTTAAAACAAGAAAATCCTTTTAGGGTTTTCTGAGGATGAAATGAAATGACATAGCTGAAGCCTCTAGCACAGTTCCAAGGACACATTTATTTACTTTAAAAAGCTAGTGATGGATAAAACTAACAACGTTTTAAAATCACAAAAGAACACCTTAAACATATGCTATATGTCAATTATATCTCAACAAAAGGGAAAGAAAAAAAAAGTAATACATAAAAGTAATACGTGTTGACTATACAAAATCTGGAAATTTTAGAAAAGTTCAAAAACAAAAGCCACCCAGACTGCAACGTTTTCTGATGATATTTTTTTGCTTTTTTTTTTTGGCTCCACAGCTTGTGGGTACCTCAGTTCCCTAACCAGGGATTGAACCCGGGCCACAGCAGTACAAGTCCAGAATCCTAACCACTAAGCCACCAGGGAACTCCCTTCATATATTTATCAGTCAATATAGGATAGTTCATGCTGCTGGGGAAACCCTACAAAAATCTCAGTGGTTTAACAGCACAAAGGTTTATTTCTGCTCATACCCACACCACAGGAGTCGGGGTGACTCTCAGGGGTGCTGCTCCCCCCAGTGGTGGCTCCTGCGGCCTCCTGGCCCCTGCACACGATGCACTCGCCCAGGGCGCCTGAAGCTGCAGGAGTGTGAGCTGGGGAGCCGGGAGCCAGCAATTAAAGGCTGCCACCCGGAACTGACGCTTTGACTTCTCTCACACATCATTGGCCAAAGCAAGTCACGTGGCCACGCCTGATCTCCGCGGGTGAGGAAGTGAGATCCTCCAGGGCGCCTGGCAGGTGGGGGCAGGGGGATAGAGGTGAGCAGTGGTCATGTCTACCCCGCGCATTACAGAGTTGCCGTCACTTTGGGCATAGGCTTCTGCCCGCCGCTTTTGTCTCTAACCATTACGTCATGAAATATTCTTTGAAAACGTGGTAAACATGCAGCTCTAATAAAACATTTAAAGTGCTGTGGTGACGCGCTTTCCCTTTCCTTTTTCTCTTCGCCCTCTTACTTCTGGGGAGCTGTGTGCAGGGGGCAGCAGCCCAGGCCCCAGATCTTTGCCTGCCATCGCCTCCCCAGGCCGGCGCGGGACAGGCAGGTCCCGCTGTTGCTTCTCGGTGCTCGTGCAGCTCCGTTCCAGAAGCAACACGTTTGGAGGTGGGGCGGAGAGAACCTGCTGAACAACTGCCGGATTAGCAGCTCCACACGTGGGGTGCGGCTGCACGCGGCTCTGCTGGGGCCTCGCGCAGTCAGCCGGGGGTGCGAACGTTCAGTGTTAAAAGTGACACCAGCGCGGTAGAGGCGTCGTTGTCAGTTGTTGCAGGAGATGACACCCGGGCCTGCAGGGCTGGGTGAGAGCTCGGGAGCGGCAGCCCCTCCTCGCCTGGTCCCAGGATCCGGGGTCCGGGAAACTGAAGCCGTGGGGCTGCTGAGGACCGTGTGGGACCAGGAGGCTGCGAGCAGGACGGGAAGGAGCCCTGAGTCCGGAAGCCCCGCTGTAGGAGGGCTGCTCCGTTCCGTTTCCTCTAACAAACTTTTGCTGGGTGCCCGTTCTGGTCACGCAGACAACAGTTGTGATTTTCACAAAAGAGGTTAAAGACAACCTCTCAGGTTTATAATCCAGTTGTGAAAATGTTACTGATGCACTTGAAACATTAAAACTGGAATGCAAAATGCACCCTTGTCTGGCATTGGGCTGTGCGGGCAGATGGCCAGAGTGTCAGAGGATTTTGGAAGAGGGAGAGTTTGGTGAGGATGCGGAAATGTTTCCAAGGGCTCCTTCCTTCCCAAGGGCTGCTACCAACCACGGAACCCCAGACAGGAAGAGAGGGAAGAGGAAACAGAGTTAGTTCATCCTCCAGCAATGTGTGAACGGGGCAAGGATTCTACTTTGCAGATGGGGAAACTGAGACCCGGAGGGCCTAACCAGCTTCCCCGGAGGCAGAGGTGCCACTGGAGCTAAGATTGTGCAGCCCGGTGCATTCTGGAAGAAACCCTGTACGCATTTTCTCTCATAGGCTGAGGATATAGCTCTAAGGTCTGACCTGTGTCCGGCGTCGGCTGGGGGTGGACCAAGGTTCATTGTAAAATATAATAAAACCCCCAAACATTCACTCCCTTCGGTATGAAATAAAACGACTGGCCTCTAGTTTTGCGGTTTACAAAACACTGTTCATTATGTCATTTTCTCTTCACAACAATCCTGTGACGAACGCATTATTACTACCATTTTGCAATCTAGGAAACTGAGGCTCGGAGAGAGAATGCACTGCGCTCACAGAGCCCGTTAGGGCCAGGATGGAGCCCAGGCTGGCTGATGCCACTGCCAGGCACTCCTCCATCTCACACGTCCCTCAGGACGACCCAGGCGTCAGTTAATTTGCTTGTCTTGTGCCATTTCCTCTCCCCAACCAGGCTTGCCCTCCGCAAGCCCAGCCTGGAGCTGATTGGAGCAGGCGTTGAGAGGGGCCCTCCCATTGGCTGGCCTGTAGCCAATCAGCTATGTCTGTTGGTCTGCCCAAGTCTGCTCGGGAGGTCCCGGGAGCTCGGGAACCGAGGCCTGACAGCGGCGGGGATGCCAGGGCAAAGTGTGTGTCTGCCTGTTCCTGAGGTCCCCTCTGCTGCCCTCATTTCTCCCTCACCCGCCTGCCCGCCACACCCCTACAGCCCCTGGAATCTGTGAGCCCTGGAGCCCTAATAACCTTTCCCTTTCTCCATCCAAGGCGCGTAGGGTTTCCTGCTCTGTGGAAGGAGCCCACGGCATCAAGGACAGCAACCCTGTGAATCCAGAGAGCCTGGGCTCCGCTGCGCGGCCCTAGCAAGACACCTGCCCGTTCCGATTACACTTTTCGGGGGGTGAGGGGGCACAATGCCTGCCTCAAGAGCTGCAAGGGCAGGGCCACTGGGCCCGACCCGGTCAGTGCTGTGACCCGCGGCGACATTTCCACCAGCTCTTGGCCTCACAGCCCCCGTGTCTTTGTATCCTCACTGTACTCGTGGGCACGGGCTTGAACGACGTGTTTTCACAAGTCTCAGCCTCCTTCCAGGGATGTACTTGACAAGTGTCTGTTGAGCGTGTCCATCACTACTCCACGGGCACGTGCTTCAGGCTCGCTCCCCGCTCTGATCCCGGGGTCTGTTTTCCTGTCGGCCTTGCTGTTTGGCCATGGGGCCTGGCTCCCCTTAGGCCAGACTTTTCACTTCCTTCTTCACATGAGCTTCAGACTGCTCCTCTGGCTTTGCTGTCCTTGCGGCTCTGGGTTAAGTGTCATCATCTCCAACAATGCCCGGGAGGCTGGGTTTAGGCCCATCCTCCGATGGGCCTTGTGTGTGCCTCGGCCCTGCAAGCGGAACCAGGACTTCTGCTAGATTGGGTCATATAAAATATGCGCATTCGCAGTATCTTCTGGTAGTGATTTGCCTTTTCCTTATTTCTAATGGATTTATTGGCCATTTACACATAGTCTTATATGACGGGCCTGTTCTAATCTCTTGCCCATTTTTTTCTATTGAATTGTTTATCTTTTTCTTTAAAAGAGTAAAATATAAGTGGGAAAAAAATATGCTCATTTGTAAGTGTTAGCTGTAGGCCTGGCTTTCAGATGCTGCTGGGAGAGCAGGGGTCCTGGGAGCCTGAAGTCATTTTCACAGCCTGCAGATAGTTCATCTTCCCCATCCTGACCATCTTCCCCTCTGTATCCTCTCCCTCCTTCAAGCTCTCCCCTTTCCTTCACCACCAGATAACCTTGAAAGTGGGACTTCCAAGGCCAACTCTATCTTCACCCCATCCCCTCCGCAGTCCCAGGGCTGCCCCCTCTGTTTCTCCTCCCAGGTCTCCCTCTCTCAGCTTCAGCCTTATTCCTGGACTCTTCCCTTCTGCTAACAGCATCTTAATCTTCCCTGGAAGCACGTCCTGACCTCGCTTTACAGATGAGAAAACTGAGGCTCAGAGAACAGAAGTAAGCTGCCTGCAGTCATGCAGCTGGGAAGTGACGGAGCAGAGATTTGCACGGAGTCTGGCTGAAGGCTCACCCCAGGCTTCACCCCTGCACAGCCCATTGAACTCACCAGGAGTGACCCGCCATCCGCTGAACTCAGGATGCAGTCCTGGCCTTCCATCCAGTGGGAGCCACTCACAGCCCCTCCCTGCGGTCCTTTTCTCCCATGAGACCACACATCTTGATGTTTCTCTATCAAATTCACACCACCATGTCATTTCCCCCCTCCACGTTTGTTTCTGTCATTACGAGTAAGGCTGCACATCTCATTTCTTTAGCAGCCGTTTGTGCTTCCTTTCTGAGAGTGGCCTGTTGCTATTTGCTCGTTTTCTTTGGGCTTGTTGATTTCATCCTACTGTAGTAGTGCTTTAACATTTAAGGAAACTCACCCTTGGCCATATGTGTTGCAAATATTTTTCCAGATTTTTATTTTTTATAGCAGGATTCTAATTTAATATGCAGTCAAATTTTCAATATTTATTTTTTTGGCTTGACATTTACTGTCAATCCAATTGGCCTTCTTCGGCAGTATTCTTCTGGGCTTTGGGGGTGTGAGGTCTCCCCTCACCCTGCCCTGAACCATGTAGGCTGATGATGTGTATACCCAGCTTTGCCAGCCTTCCTGTTAAGGTCACTTTCAGCTTCCTCAAAATCAGGGTGAAACCTACATGTGATCCCATCCTCCTGAGGATGTCCTGGTGAGGATGCAGGAAACGGAGAGCAGGTGGTCCATCACGGTCCATCTGCCCAGGGCTGTCCGAGGGGCAGGGCAGCAGGAGGCCTTAGGACGCCCACTGGCGGGGAAGGACTCTCCCTCGGGTGGGTGAGTGAAGGCTGGGGGAGGGGAGTAGAAGGAACTGGGATGAGAGGGCGGAGGGCAGGCTGGGGACCCGGGCTCGCGGGCTGCAGCAGAAGCGATCATGGTGCGCACAACGGCGGGAGCAGTGACGCTCCCTCCCGCAGCGGGGGACAGGCTCCGGGGTCCCTGGGGTCCGGGGGCGGGTTCTTGGCGCGGTCTGCTGATGCCCTAATTAAGCCGCGGGTACATTTCCCAGCCCAACTGTCACCCGCGCGCTGCGCAAGCCAGGAATGAATATTCCCAAAGCGCCAACAGAAGGAAGTTCTTCATAAAAACGGAGCCCGAGGGCGTGAAGGGAAAACAAGCCCTGTTCACACGCAGGCGGCGCATCCGCTCGGCACAGCCCGGAAGAGGCGGAAGCGCGGCCGGCGGGGCGCCGGGGCGGGCGCTGTGAACCCCCAGCGCGCAGATGCCGAGCGCCCCGGTAGCTGGAGGCTCTTTTCCTGCTGCGCCCGCGCCCCTCGGCGGCTCCTCCCGGGGGCTCAGGGCGCCGGCCACCCCCTCCAAGGACCCACGTGGGGACCCCCCCATGGCAAACAGTCGCCAGCCGGCGGCTGGCCTGAGCCTCTCTCCCTGCTGGGGCGCCCATGCCCTCGGGCCCCCAGATGCTCTCTTCCTGTGGCTCTGTGGATCTGGAGCTCACCACTCCCGCTCTCATGCTTCTGTTTCCTTCTCCGACACGTGGGGCTAATAACAAACACGCCGGCTGCTTGTAAGGATGGAAGGAGATTCATGGTCAAGGCCCGGTAAAGGAGGGGAGATCTGGGGGTGTGGAGAAGAGAAGATGTTTTGAAAGCAGTTTCTCTTTCCCTGCTCCTGGGAGTTCCCCTTGCTTTCCTCCAGGGGTTGCGGTAGCTGCAGTGAAGCTCTCTCGGACAAGAGGTCATCACGCAGAGGCCTCTGTCTAACCCCCTGCAGGGCTCCCTTCACCCACAAAACAGCCATCAAACTGAGCCGACGGAGCCCGTGCCCCTGAGCCTGTCAGCATCCTTGGCTGCGGCTCCTCCTGGGCACCGGCGCCCCAGGCAGGTCCAGAACTCGTGGTTCCAGGACCAGGCATGTTGCTTTGTCTCCCTCCTTCCCTCCCCCCTGGTGCCTCTGCAGAGGCTTTAGTGGGGGTGATGGGGGCCAGATTGCCTGGGTTGATCCCAGCTTGATGGGCTGCATAGCACCTGGACCCACGCAGGCCGACGTTGCTCTTCCCTCTGTGCCCAACCTGCCCCCGCGAGATCCCTGTAACCTCTCCCGTCACCTGCCAGTCTCTCGTCTTGATTGGCAGCTCCAGGGACAGGTGCCATGTCTCCTTCATTCTGCTCCTCCGGCATCTAACACAGTGCCCGGCGCACAACAGGTGCCCAGGGAATTCATCTGGCGATGCAGATGGCGGTCTGGGAGCTGTGGATGAGCAGCCCCCCAAGGAACCTCTGTCCACAGATAACCAACATCTGGAAAGCCTAAAGCTCCACCGTTGGTCAATTCTTTGGGCAGGACTGGCTACATCATTTACGGTGCCCACTGCAAGTGAAAACGTGGGCCCTTTGTTTAAACGTTAAGAATTTCAAGATGGTGATGACAGAGCATTACATGCAGCATGCAGCCCTTCCGAGCACGGGCCCTGCACTCCTGCTCGGTTGCACACCTGGGAAGTAGCCCGGCCTCTGGGTCCTGGGTGACAGATGCCTTGAGTGTGTCCTGTGAAGACATTATGACCACTACCCTTTCCGGGGCAGTGCCTGTAAGGTGGTCATGCTCAGCCGAGGAGCAACATTTCCCTTATTAGGAAAGACCTGCTGAAAAGTCTGGAGTCAGTGGGCAAGGATGTGTCCATCCATTGAGACCAATGAAGCTCTGATTAAAAACAAAAGTGAGACCTTAAGTAGATTCTCCTTCAGCGTGATTGTTAAGTCACAAGGCTCTCAGCCCCGTGCCCTGCCCTTTGTCCTGCTAATCAAGTCTTTCTTTTATTACTGTGACTCTGTATTGAGTACTTGCTGTGTGCTGGCCCTGCTCCAGGCCCCAGGGATATAGCGGTGTCCAGCGTAGATGAAGCCCTGCCCTCCGAGGGCTGGCATTGTAGTGGGGAAGACAGAAAATAAATATAAATAAATGTAATGTCAGGTAGTACCAAGTGCTATTTGGCAAAAGAGGAAAAAAAGGCAGAATAATGGGACAGAATGGGGTGGGTATAATGATACGTAGAATGGTTAGGGAAGAACTCCTGAGGTCGTACCTTTGGAGCAGAGACCTGGATGAGGTGAAGGGGGACCACGCCCAGGTGTGTGGATAGAGTGCTCCAAACTCTGGGAATAGCAAGTGCAAAGGCCCTGAGGCAGGAGTGTGACTGGCAAAAGCAGCAACGGGGCAAGCAGAGGTGGTGTGGGCAGAGGTGAGATCAGAGAGGTCCCAGGGACCCAGAGCAGGCAGGGGCTCGCGGGCTCCAAGAGGAGTTTGGATCTGACACCAGCTGGCCACAGGCCAGCAACTCATTCGTGTAATTGACAGCAGGCTGTCATTTCCCTTCCCAGAGGTGATTCCCAAACTACTTTTCCTCCGAATAAATACTGAGCTTCTGTGTTTCAGCATTGCCTCTCAGGAGCCCCGGCAAGACGCAGGGCACGCAGGAAATGAGAGGGTGCCGGGTTCGAATTTTTCTTCTGCAGTTACTGCTTTGGGACTTGGGTCCGATGCTTAAACTCCCTGAATCTCAGCCGCTTTTATTGCATCCTGTAGCTTTGTTGGGAGGGCTTAGGATGCAAAGCACCTAGTAGGAAGCCTGGCACACAGTAGGCGCTCAGATGTACTTGGTAAGTATTAGCTACAGTTATCACCCTTTTACCTTTTCCAGGTGGGGTTCACTGTTGGTTTTCATCACAGCATCACTAGAATTCCACCGTCCCCACCCTCCTGGGGAACAACAGAGCTTTGTTCTGTGCAGTGTCTTCAAGTTTCCTTCCTGAGGGGGCCAAGGAAAGGAACTTAATGTTTGCTCTGTACCAATCCCATGCCTGACACTACTATGTGTGATTCCATATCATCCCCTGGCAAGCCCTGGGATCCCGTCTCATGGGCACGGAAGCTGGGGCCCAGAGGGCCTCAGGGAAGTAGCGACACAGCTAGGAAGTGGCAGGCCTGCGGTCAGCCTGCTGCCCCTTCCCTGGTTTTCCCGGGAAGGAAACCCAAGGGCCAATGGTTATGGGCTCAGCTGCGCTCTGGGGCCCGATGCTGGTGTCTGCCTCTGCTTCTTCCTGGCAAGTTATTGAGACTACTGCCTAACTGTTATGGACCTTGGTTTTCCCATCTGTAAAATGGGGAGAATAACAGTCCCTACCCCATAGGATTATTGTGAGAAAGAAATGAGATAACCTGTGTGTACACCGAGGACTCCTTGCCTGGCACACAGTTATTGCTCGGATCATCTTAACTATCACGTTATTGGAGAGTCATAACCCAGCGCTTTCTTAGCAATACTTTGTGAATCGGGCCCTCCAAACCTACCCTTCCCTAGGCTGCCACAGCGGCAGTGACCTGGGTGAAAGCTTGGCTACAGGGTCCCCTTTGGTGCCTGCTGGCCACAGCTGTATCCTACCCTACGTGTCCTTCTGCACTTGGCCCTGCACTCCCCGTCAAGAGGTGAAGTTGGATTCCAACAGCCCCCCACCGCCCCACTTGAATCCAGGGCCAGAAGTGACATTGCCCGGGTTCTGAGCCTGCATCAGAAAAGGCCAAGTGACTTCCCCTCCTTCTCCCGGGATGTTCCCTCTGGGAAAGCCAGTCATCCCAGAAGAAGCCCAAGTACCAGTCACCCTGGAGAGACCCTGAGTTTGCACCCAGACATGCCAGCGTGCCAGTGAAGTCCTGTTGGACCCTCCAGCCCGGCCCACCCATGGTCAATGCCGTGCAGAGTCTTGCCCGAGCTCCCCACCCGAGGCCTCCCTGAAGCCAGCAGGGGCTTGCTGTCCCCCAGCAGTGGGGAGGGGCAGGGGTGGGCGTGGCCACTGAGGGCGGGGCTAGGCGGGCCCAGGAGATGCCTCGGCCTGCTCTGAGGGCTCCGACGCACTCACACGGGGTCTGAGCTGCAGAAGGGGAGGCCTCGCTCAGGCTGCCTGTGAGGACGACCCCAGGGCCGCCCCCAGCCTGCTGCGCCCGCGACGTCTCTTTCCAGCTCCATGTTCCCTGACACCCTGGTGGCTTGGAATTGGCCGTGGTGGGGATATCCACACCATAGAAATGGACAAGTCAGGCTTCCCCCGACCCCTGGGCAGGGCCTCTGCCCTCCAGGATCTCCCATCTCCTTGAAGGAGACAGACCTCATGGGATCACAACACCCCCACAGACCCCCGGTCCTCAGTGCTTGGGGCGGGGCGGCCAGGCTTATCAGGGAGGTGGTCCATCCATCTCTTGCTACTCTGACCATTTGCCTAAGTCCCAGGCTCTGCTTTCTCCCACAGACCCAAGTTAGCAGCATTCCTCCCATTTCATAGTTGGGCAAACTGAGGCCTCTGAAGGTCAAAGGTCTTGCTGGACTCTGTACAGCTTCTTGGGGGCAGAGGTGAGATTCAATTTCATGTCTCTCAGGCTGAAGGGGCCTCAGAAATCCTATGTCCAGCCTTCTCCTTGTTCAGGCTGCAGAAGCCCAGGGCAGGGAGGAGATTGCCTGCAGGCCCACAGCAGGTTAAAGTTCAGGACCCCTGACCCCCAACCTGGGCTCCCCCCACACCCCTTCCCTGCCCCGGGACCCCTCCCGTGGCCACTCCCACCTTCTGACACAGACCCTGGTTCCTAGAATGCAGCCCACAAGCCCCTTGCTGGTGGTTTGTGTGCAGGTTCATCTAAAGGCGTCACCGCCCACTCTGTCCCTGACCCCGGGGTCCCAGCTCTGAGACGGCCTCCCACATGCTTGGCTTGGCTGGGAGTTTGCCCTGGTGCTTCTGCACTTTGTATTCTACTTATCTCCTTGCAGGGTCAATATTTGCTATTTAAATGATGCTATTTGCTTGTGTTTGAGGTTTTGCATTTTGCCCTGTATCCTGGGTCCTGGAAGGGAGCACCTGGGGTCAGTGAGGTGGCCTGGAGCTCCCAGCAGCCACTGGGAGCTGAATCCACTGCCCAGGATTCACTCGTTTTTTCACCACTTCATCCATGTTGATAGACACATGAACTTACTCGTGTTCATATCTATTCATTCAAAAAACCTTTCTTGAATGCCAGCCTCCTGCCAGGCACTTGTAGGTCTGGGAAGCACGGAGGTGATCAGTAGGGTGTGGGGCAAAGGCTGCTACGTTCTCGCCAAAACTCACTCCTCTATCTCCAGGGCGCCTGCGAGATTATAGCTCCAGGGTCCGTTGCAGGTGGATGTGGTCAAGGCATGAGTTTCGGTCGATGGAACATGGGCAAAAGAGGCAACTGCCACGTCCCAGGCCTGTCTCAGACTGATCTCCAAACCTCCCCGTCTTCCAGCTGGAATCAGAAGATCCAGCGAAAAGCTACAAGGCTGTACCAGCCCAGATGGCAGCCACTTAGATACACGTGGCTACGTAAATGGAAATTAAGCAAAATGCAAAATTCAGTTCCTCCGTTGTGCTAGTCATATTTCAAATGTGCCCTAGTCACTTGTGCACAGGTGTCTGAGAAGGCTCCCGTGGCGCTGCTGCATGACCCAGTGGAAGGCCCCCCACGCCCTAGGAAGAGCCATGTTGAGCTGTGTGTGAGAGGGAAACAAACTTTCACCAAGTTCAGATGGGGGTGGAGGAAGGTGTTCGGTATTTATTCCGATACACACCCCTGGGCCTGGAGGGGCTGCGGCTAGTGGGGGAGCAGCCCACAGACAGCCAGGCTGGGCATGCAGCAGTGCCAAGACAGAGGGGGGCCCGGAGACTTCCAGAGCCTGAGCCTGGAGACAAGGCGGTTAAGGCTCACAAATGCCCTTTTAGACTTGAGCAAGGTTTTGCTGAGCGTTGTGACTAATACGTTCTTCCTTTTATCAAGGTATTTTCTCAGGTGGAGCTCTGCTAAGCTCATTTATACAGGGGTGCCAATTCATTCCGTCTGTCCCAGTTGAATGTCAGGTGTAATCGGAGCCTTAGGCTAAGCTATGGAATAAGCACTGATCGCTAGCCGTTGAGTGGGACACTGGGTGTTATTTTCAGGGTGGGAGCTTTACTGTGTCCACACGCAGGTGAGAGAGAGAAGGGGAACAGGGCATTCTGGGCCCCTGGCCAGCCCACTGCTCTCCCTTAGAAGGGACAGAACCCAAAGATGAAGTAACGTGGCAGACAGCTCAGAGGCAAGGTGGAGATGCCCTACGAAAGCCTCTGAGGTCTGATCGGCCACCAGCTTCTGGCTTGGGTGGGGACAGCTGGCCCGTGGCAAGCGAGGGCCATCCCCTTCACTCCCAGGACTCCCAGCGCCCAGCGTCCACTGCTCCTGGGTCTGGGGTTTCCTCTCCGCGGGCAGACTGAGCGCCCTTCTCCCCCTGGGACCAGAGAGCCTGAGGGGTGAGGAACAGCACAGGAGGCGGGAGGCCCACCTGGGCCACTAACTCATGGGCAAAGTTGGGCAGGTAGCCACCCATCTCAGGGCCTCTAGCTCTGGTCCACTAAAACCTTTTTGTTTGGGTTTTTTTATTGCAGTGGTTTTGTATATTTTAGCTACCGTACCAGTCAGGGTAACAGTAGGAAACAGATCACGCGCTCAAAGTAGAAGGATTGGAGAGTTTAATAAAAAGAGCTCTCTGCAAAGTTAAGGCCAAGCTGTTGGTCCCCACAAGGCATCTGTTCCCACCTCCAGGCCTAAAGGGAAGGGGATGCGGGGAACATCACAGATCCCAGCGAGCGAGCCGAGTGGAGAGAGCCTCCTGACAGCAAGGGACGCATCCAGTGAGCGGGAGCATCCCTCCGTCCTACCAGGGCACCCCACGGGCCCCCAGGAGTGGTTGGTCCAGGCCCGGCAGGTGCAGAAAGACCGGTGTGTCTGAGTGACAGGTCAAGGTCATCGGGAGAACACATCTAATGACGACGGGACAAACGCTCCAAAGCCAGGTGCCTAGTTTCCAACCCTACTTCCGGGACTAAGTAGCCTCTGTTTTCTCACCTGTAAAATGGGGCTAATAGCAAAATCTGCCTGACAAGTCTAAGTGAGTTAATAAATAGACGGTTCTCAGGACAGTCTTGTACATATCGAGGCCTCAGTGTATTTCAGATGTTACCACTAGCGGTAAGCCCTGTGCCAGCCCCAAGACCCACACCATCTCACTCAAGCCCCCAACAACTCTGGGGCTGTCTGGTCCCAGAACCTGTCCTCAAAGCCACTGTCTCAGCTGCTTTCCTCTTGGGAGCCTACTCCACACTCAGGACCGTGTGACACATGCATTCTTTTTCCAGGCTGGTCTTTTGCTGTAAAACTGTTGGCTGTTTTCTTTAGAGAGAACAATCTGGTGCCATGGAAGAAATCTCCATTTTCTCATGTGAAAAATTTACTTGTTATGAAAAGAAGTAGAGTGATGTATGTTAATACTCTGAAGAGCACACTGGATGGCAAAAAGGCCAATTTTCTTTCGTTGTCTGGGGGCCCGGCAGCATGTCAGGACAGCTGTGGGTCCCTGATGGGCTTTATCATCACACTCATGTGTGTGGTGCTGGTTAAAAGTACAGATTCCTGGGCCCCGTCCGGGGTCCTGAGTCAGGTGGTCTGGTCTGTACCTGGGCTCAGCCGCACACCGACTGGATGACCTTGGGCAAGTCTCTTCCCCTCCTTCTTCCAACAAACGAGGACAGAACGGCCAACGTTGCAGGGCAGTTTATCGAGCGAGTTAAAATGAAAGGATGTATACAGTGTCTGGCACGGAGGCCCCTCAGCGCCCTTTAGAGCTCCCCGCGGTGATGAAGGGAATGAAAATAAAACCATTTTCCCAAAGGTGGCTGCTCAGCCCAGGTGCCCCTGGCCGGCTGGCAGCGGAGGGGTTAACGATGCCTGTGTCCAAGGAACAATAAGTGGCCGGTGGTGGAAACGCTGAACTGTGATGATGGGGCTGACAGGACTATTTTCGGAGCCCAACCGCAGGGAGTAATAGGATTGGAGCGGAGGGAAGCGTGACCAGAGCTGATGTTCTCAGCTACCGAGGCAACGCCAGCCGCTGCACCAAACAAAACACTCGCAGCTTCTCCCCACCCCACTCCCACCCCCCCATCGCGGGTTTTATCTTGACCTTCAGGCGAAGCCACCCTCGCAAGCAGCCAGAAGAGGATTGCTTTAAGAAAAAAAAATTTTTATTATAGTTGATTTACAATGTTGTGTTAGTATCTGCTGTACAGCAAAGTGATTCAGTTGTACACATATACACATTCTTTTCTATATTCTTTCCATTATGGTTTATCCCAGGATATTGAGTATAGTTCCCTGTGCTCTGCAGTCGGACCTTGTTGTGTATCCATTCTGTATATGATAGTTTGCATCTGCTAATCCCACACTCCCAATCCCTCCCCCACCGCCTCCCCCTCGGCAACCACAGGTCTGTTCTCTATGTCTGTGGGTCTATTTCTGCCTTGTATATAAGTTCATTTGTATCATTTTTTTAGATTCCCTATATAAGCGATATCATATGGTATTTGTCTTTCTCTGTCTGACTTACTTCACTTAGTATGAGAATCTCTAGGTCCATCCATGCTGCTGTGAATGGCATTACTTCATTCTTTTTAACGGCTGAGTAGCATTCCATTGTACAACCGTGCCACAAGAAGAAGACTGCCTTTGATTTCCTACCTGGGGTGCGCTGCAGACCCCCTGCTCCCCCCTCCCTCTGGCCCCAGATGGGTGCCCACCACACAGGGAGGAAGCTGAGGCAGGGGTGGGGCCCGTGCAGGGTGGCCTGGTGGGACGTGAGCGCCAGCATCTGCCTTCAGCGACTGGACTCGCGGGATTCTTCATCCCTCAAAGACTCCCGCTTTGGGAGGACTCCTTTCTGTCCTGCACTCCTGGGGACAGTGTCCCTCTGCCTCGGCATTGCCACCAAAGCTTACTTTGAGGGGCAGGCAGGGCAAACTCCTGCCGTCAGGGCCCACGTGGTCTAGCTGGGCGTTAAGATCCGCCCAAGGGAGAGCAAGGCGAGGGGCATCTCCACATGTGCCCAGGGGTAAGGGGTGGACACCCTCTTGAGGCCCCTAGTCTAGTTCAGGAGTTTCATCTCTCAGTCCTCATACCTTGGTGACACCGGCCTTCTCAATCCCACTCGCTAAGTGGCAGGGCTCCTTTGTCCTCTAGATGCCAGGAGGTCCTTGGGCTCAGATGGGGCCACCTCCACACACTCCTGCGTTTGCCGCCTGCCCTCCCAGCTCCTCCCCGCAGGGCAGGTCCACATACATAAAGGGATCATACGTCTAGAACAGCGGCGATGTGCAGGTTTTTTCTTCTTTGCTTCATATGCCACCTTCCCACTAGCCTGCCTGAGGCAGCAGGTGCCTCAGGAGGACGAGGGCTGTTACAAGGCACAAAGAGAAAGTGAGCGTGGATCCAGACTAGGGTCTCCAAGCCACAGCACGAGAGCTTTGGAAGCGGGCTCTGCAGCAGGAGAAGAGGTTTGCTGAGCTCTGCACGTTGTCCTTCATGTATCAGGTACAACGCCTGGAGGTCTGAGCCCTGAGGGTTACTCTAAGCTGGCGTACGGTAGAGCGGACACAGAATGTGACAACAAGGTGAGCTGGAGCTGGGCAAGAGAGGGGTCAGGAGGGGGAAGACGCAGCTGAGGGTGCTGCTGGGTTCCACGGGACCTGGTGCCTCTGGCAGCCCAGGCCCAGGAGAGGGGGAAGAAAGAAAGTCCATAGGCTAAAGGGGATACTACACTTCCCCCCTTCCCTGTCCCCTGTGCTTCTGGAACCTAGGGCCAACCTTCACAGCAGGGCTGCCCTCCAGAGTGACACAGGTTCAGGAAACATGAGAGGGGCTTGGACCAGCACCCCCAGGCGTTGTGGAAGGGAACCAGCAGGACGCTGACGAGTGGCTCGGGAACTTGTCAAGGGGTCAGCCGTCTAGCCAAGAACTGCAGAGCGGCCAGCCTTACCTCAGGTCCTTAGGGGTCATAGCTGGACCTCTGGGCAGCAGCCCCCAGAGCGGGGAACCCAGAAGCAGAGCCCAGAGCAGTCAATCCCCCTGCATGGCTTAGGTGCAGCGAACAGACCCTGAGACCCCGGCCACAGGACTGCGGGGGGCTGAGAGCAAGATGGCCTGTCGCCTGCACCCCGGGGACCAGGAGCCTAGCCAAGAGGGAGAGGGAGGAGGGGTGTCCTCTGGAGAGCAGGGGACAAACTGGCAGCTGCCCTGACCTTTGAAAAGGCAGGTACTTAGCTCAAAGGTGGAATGAACTTGAACCGGGATGTTTAACTCTCCCTTGCCCTGCAAGATAAGGGCTGGGGGGGGGGGAGTGTGTGTGTGTGTGTATGTGTGTGTGTATCCAGCTGGGCACTGTGTACATTTGGAGCCCCTGCTCCGCTTGTGCAGGCCAAGAGCAGCCCTGCCCCATGGGGTCTCAGACAGGCCGCGTGGCAATCTCCATCAGCAGCTGGGCCCGAGTTTAGCCCAAAGCGATTTCCGAGGGTCAGGTTTGCTGAGCAAATGAAGAGTATAAACAGGATTGCAGGGGTATTGTTTAAGTGCTTTGGGCAAACAAAGTCCGCCCCCCCTTCCCAGCTCCCCTGGAAGCACCTATTGACTGGCAAACAAAGGATGCGCTAATTTATCCTTTCACGGAGGCCCCGCCCCTTGGGACACTTGTCCCTCTCCTGTGTCCTCCGCCAAGGTCACTCGGTGAGGGAGATTTAATGAGGTGTCCATGTGACCCGCCGCCTCTTGTTTAATACACGGCAGAGGTCAGAGTCTCCTAAGAGCGGTCCGTGCCGTCTGGGCTTGTCCAGAGGGGGGAGAAATGGCTGATCGGGGGGTTTCTGTTTCTATTCATACCCGAACACAAACGCACTGTGACTCAGCCTCATCCTGTCCTGGTGCCCAGGAGCCTGCACCCCACCCCCGCCCAGCCTGGGACCTGGCCCCGGGGGTTGGGGGGTGGAGGGGGTCCAAACAGGTCTGGCCCTGCCCACTGAGGCAGAACCTTGGGAGTGGGTCTGAGATTAGCGTTTTGGTAGCATTCCAGGTGGTGTTTGTGTTGGATCCTGGACTTTGGGAAAGCCTGGCCCAGTTGGATATTGGACATCTAGATTCAGGGACTGGATGTTGACTGAATAAATGGGAGAAGGAAAGACCCAGCCTGCCACCCTTGCTAAGTGGGGTCTGGAGCCATCTCTACCTCGGAGCAGCTGGTGACCTTGAACGGGGCCTACACCTTGCCTGCCGGTGGAGTGGGTTTGGGGGAAGGTTTAATGAAATCGTGGACTTGAAAAACTCGCAGAGTGCTGGGACAGGAGAGCACCAGAGTAGGAGTGAAAGAGGACCTGTGTATACACAGCTGCACCGAGGTGTAATTCACATACGATGAAATTCACCTCTTTGAAATGTACAGGTCAAGGATGGCAATGTATTTTTGTTTATGACATGCATGCAGTATTATGAGTCATAGTAGCGTTGGTATTCATCTCCCTTCCCTCTGCTGAGGTTGTCCAAGCTGAGACCCACAGGAGCCAGGCCCCTGCTTGGCAAGGTTTGAACACTCTTCCTAACACAAAGGCCAGTGTGGCCCCCGAGTGCTGGCCTCTCCTGCCAGCCAGGTCCCTCATTCCCGCACCCTGGCCTCCCGCCCACTCCCTGCCGTCCTAGGACCACAGCAGTCAGCCAGGCACAGCGGGGACGGTGGGTCACCGTGTGCCTTTGCCCTGCGGTCCTCAGACGACTCCAGGGCTAAATGGGCAACAGCAGGGCCCCTGAATGCTGGGCTCCCCCCACCTCCAGCTTTCCAGCCATCCCGCCCGCGCCCTGACACCGGGGACGAGCTGGGGGCGTCCTGCCCTTTCACTGCGTCTCCTTCGCGTGGCATCTGGGCTGCATGAGCAAGTCCTCAGAAGACCTTGGTTTGGAGGCTGGAGGGGTGGGTGTGCTGGGGCGTCAGGGCCACCGCGCTGCCCAGCACTCCTCCGGGCAGGCCCGAGCTGGGCTGTTTTTACTTTGCGATGTCCTTCAGCAGCTGACAACGTCTGCTCTTCCCTCCCTTCCTTGGGCCCTCATCTCTGAGCTGACCACACTCACTGGTCTGGCTCTGGGGTTTGCCAGCCTGCTTCTCTGTACCTGCGTGTGTGCTAGAGGCATGGGATCCCGTGTGTGTGTGTGTGTGTGTGTGTATGCGCGGGTGTGTGTGCGCGTGGGGGCAGGGGTGTGCACGTGTATGTATACGGCATGTGTCTGCAGGACTCTGCGTGTGCAACATACATGAGATGCACGTGTGGCGTGGTGAATGTGTGCATGTATCTGGATGTGCAGGAGTGCATGCAAAGCCACTTCTGTAACAGAGTGTGGTTTCCAGTGTGCAGGCAGGCGTGTGCCCAGATACAGGCTGATGCACCTGGATATGCAAGAGTGTGTGTGCGAGACGATTCTGTTTGTGCAAATTCTTCAACCAGGACGGTAGCCACAGCCATCCGATCGGTGTGCAGAAATGCAGAGACGTTGAGCCACCCTATGATCCAGCAATCCCACTTCCGGGCATATGTCTGGAAAAGACAAAAACTCTAGTTTGAAAAGACACATGCAACCCCAATGTTCATTGCAGCACTATTTACAATAGCCAAGACGCGGAAACTACCTAAATGTCCATCAACAGATGAATGGATAAAGAAGATGCGGCACATATATACAATGGAATACTATTCAGCCATAAAAAAGGATGAAATAATGCCATTTGCAGCAACATGGATGGACCTAGATATTAACATACTAAGTGAAGTAAGTCAAACGGAGAAAGAAAATACCATATGATATCACTTATATGTGGAATCTGAAAAAAATGATACAAATGAACTTATTTACAGAACAGAAACAGACTCACAGACATAGAAAATAAACTTACGGTTACCAAAGGGGAAATGCTGGGGGGAGGGATAAATTAGGAGTTTGGGATGAACATATACACACTACTATATATAAAGTAGATAATCAATAAGGACCTACTGTATAGCACAGGGAACTATATTCAATATCTTTTAATAAACTATAATGGAAAAGAATCTGAAAAAGAATATATATATATATATATAAAACTGAATCACTTTGCTGAACACCTGCAGCTAACACAATATTGTAAGTCAACTATACTTCAATTTAAAAAAAAAGGAAAAAAATGCAGACTGCCAAAGGGGCCCAACTGAGTCAGTGGGACAGGCAGCTCCCACCTCCAGAGCCGCCCTGTACCCTCTAGTTCCCTCATTCCTCATGAATATGAATAAATCTATTGAGTCCCGATCAGACAGCAGACTAAGTGCTTTGCTGCACAATCTCATCTAATCATCACAACCTAAAGATGCATTATTAGCCCATTTTACAGATGAGGAGTCCAAGGCTCAGGGAATAACTTGAAGTAACTGAACCAGATCTGACTGGTTCCAAAGCCTCTGCTTTGTGTGACGCCAGGCGGTCTGCCTATTGGAAATACACACACCACACACACTGCACGTTTTAATAGCTCAGACCCAGTGGCGGTGGGGTGCTGTTGTCTGTGGGAACATCCGCAGTGAAGTCTTTGCTGGGGAGGTTGTTGAAGGACATACCTTGAGTGCAAACGCTCAACTTGGAAAACTTGTTGGAAAGAGTAGGCAGGTAGATGGGTGTCATGGCCCTGGCGGGACACCCTGTTGAAGGCTCCCCAAGATGGGAATGGGCAGACATCTCCCTTCATTCACAAGCTTCTGCTTTGAGGACCCCCAATCTAGCCGGAGACCCTTGGCAAGAGAACAGCCCCACGTGGGAGCCTCGCCCTGGCCTGCCAGCCTTGGAGGGGCCCTGTCCTGCCCTGTCACACCCTTGTTATCCAGACCCAGCAGCCGTGGGGAGGGAGGGCGGGCGGGATGGAGGGCCCCTGCCTGGGAGAGCTGCGCTCTGTACCTGCCGGAGCCGAGACTTGTCAAGCCACTTCACCAACCTTCTCTCCCGCTGGTCATAAGATGAACTAGCCCTGGAGGTGGTGGGACGATAAGCCGGCATCCAGAGCCCCCTGGGAGAGGCCTCAGGTCGCCCCAGTCATAAATCAGCGTGTGGGGAGCCGGCACGCAGGCCCCGGTGAGGCGTGGTCAGATGGTCCCAGGCAGCAGCCCCAGACGCCTGGCCGGGAGCTCCCCTGCAAGAAAGGGGCTCTCTGCCCGCTGTGGACGAGAGAGGCTGCCTCACTCGGCAAAGTCCATGCAGGGGTTGGGGAGGGGCTTCCCCCTCCCATCCCCCGCCTCTTGCTGCCCGTCTGTGCTCTGCTCCTGGAGATGCGGAGGTCCGGCGGGAGGACCTCAAAGGGTCCTTGCTGCTTCTGCCGCTAGGGATGGACCCGCAGCTTCCGAGCCTCCCAGTCTCCTCCCTCCTCAGGGCTGCAGCTCCGGGTCAGTTTGGCCAGGCAGGAGGTCCAAACTCGGATGGGGCTCGGGGACCTGGGTCTGTGGCCTTGGCTCTGTCACTAAGCAGCTGGTGACCTTGGGCAAGGCCTTCACCGCTCCCCATCCTCCGGCCCGGGTATCTTAGCTGCTCCCCCATCAGCCTAGGTGGAAGTGAACCCCCCACCCCCCGGCGCTCCAGGGCTCACAGAGCCCAGCCCCACCTCGTGTCCTTCTGAAACCTCCAGCCTTTGCCCTCAAGGCCGAGCAGTGGTTGGAGCGGTGGTTGTGATGGTCCCTGGGGGAGGTCTCGGCTCTCACCCTGGTCGGCCCTCCCCAGCAGGGCCAGTTCGGGTCCTCCGGGCTGCAGACACCATGACAGGCCTGGGACTGGGGCAGGTTTATGGAGATAAGGCCTGTGGAAGACAAAATCTGGAGGGAGAGCCTCAGACCGACATGCAGACACCACAGAGGCTCGGCCAGAGATTGGCCAGAGACCGCGGGGCAGAGATGGCCCCTCAGGGGAGTCCCCGCTGGGCAGGAGGGGTCAGGCCCTAATCCCTCCTCCCAACTCAGCCCCTGGCTGGAGCTGCCCCGGCAGGGCAGGGCTTCCCCCCAGATGAGGAGACAGGTCCTGCAGATGCTGCCCTGGGACTGGAGCCTCCTGTGTTCCCCCAGCTGAACAGCAGGTTCTGAGGGGAGAGCAGAGGGCAGAGGCAGCTCCATGGCTGCCACGCTAGCTGTGCAACCCCTGGCCTGTGCTTAACCGCTCTGAGCTCAGCCTTCTCGGTGTGGACCAGGAACAGAGCCGCCCTGACAGGGTAGCTGGAAACCGTGTTCCCAAGGCCCCTAACACAGCACCTGCTACAGTATTATTATTGCTATATATATTCTATATATATATATATATTTTTTTTTTTTTTTTTTAATCATTATTGTTATGCTTCCTCCCCTGGCTGTTGAGATTTAAGCTCCTGGAGAGCTTTTCACTCCTGCCTTCTCTCACCCTGGACAGTTGGCCCAATAACACAGGAGTCTCACCAAGAACTCCTACTGTGGGGGAGGATGGAGAAGGCAGTTTCCATGGCCTGGTCTCTATCTCCATCCCCAGGACCCAGCCTTGTGTGACGGAAAAGAATTCCACTGGTTGGGGCTTCCCTGGTGGCGCAGTGGTTGAGAGTCTGCCTGCCAATGCAGGGGACACGGGTTCGAGCCCTGGTCTGGGGGGATCCCACATGCCGCGGAGCAACCGGGCCCGTGAGCCACAACTACTGAGCCTGCACGTCTGGAGCCTGTGCCCTGCAACAAGAGAGGCCGCGATACTGAGAGGCCCGCGCACCGCGATGAAGAGTGGCCCCCGCTTGCCGCAACTAGAGAAAGCCCTCGCACAGAAACGGAGACCCAACATAGCAACCAATCAATCAATTAAATAAATAAATCTTTAAAAAAAAAAAAAAAAAAGAATTCCACTGGTGTTATGAGAACCCCCCAAATTCATATGTTGAAGTCCTAACCTCTAGTACCTCAGACTGTGACTGTGTTTGGAGATAGGGCCTTTAAAAAGGTAATTAAACTAAGATGAGGTCATTAGGGTAGACCCTGACCCAAGATGACTGGTGCCTGATAAGAAGAGGGTATTTGGACTCAGACATGTACGAGGGAATATGGTGTGATCACACGGGGAGAAGATGGGCATCTCTAAGCCAAGGGGAGAGCCTGGAAGAGATCCTCCCCTCCCCTGGCTCTCAGAAGGAACCAGTGCTGTGAAACCCTTAATCTTGAACTTCCAGCCTCCAGAACTGTGAGATAGTAAATTTCTGTTGTTTAAGCCCCCCAGTCTGTGGTGCTTTGTCAATGTGACCCTAGGCAACTAACCTATGTGGTAAAGGATGTATCAGTTAGAGTGCTTTTAGCTGCAAGTAACAAGATATCCAAATAAGAATGGTTTGACTAGAGGAGACATTTAATGATCATAAGCACGGAGGTATGTGATTCTACCATGTTGTCAGGGCTTCTGCTTCTTCCCAATTCTGAGCTCTGCCTCCTGGGTTGAGCTTTTGGTCTTTGGGCCACTTTAGATGGGTAGTCTGGGAGGACCTCACTGAGGCAATGAATTTGACTTTGACTTGCAGGTTGAGAAGATGCCAGCCTTGGGTGGAGCCAGAGAATGACCTGTTTTCAGGGCCAGGGAGCCAGCAACTGTGTCCCCCTCGGGGCTGGGGCTGGCGACCTATTGGCCATTGACTTTGACTCTGAGCCCAAGGCCACGTGGTCAGGTGCCTGCCTTCAGGCAGTGCCAGGCGTCCATCCAGCATAGATGCCTTATTCTATTTGACTGTTTTTCATTCCTGGCAACATCCGTTGAAGGATATGCAAATAAGAAAATCAACTGAATTTCTTTCACAAAGAACGGCATTTAATCAGCACAATAAATACTTACAGACCGTCGTTGGCTGCATGAGATGACAGTTCATGGAGAAAGAAAGGGTAGAAGGGAAATTTGAAGGGCAGAGAAATAGAAAAGAAGAAAAAGAGCGAGAGACCCTGGTGGTAATAGGGTGAATAAAGAGCCAAGGGGTCCGAAGACCTGAGGTTGTTCATCTATCCATCCATCCATCCATCCATCCAACCATCCATTCATTCATCCATCCATCCAACCATCCATTCATCCATCCATCCATCCATCCATCCATTCATTCATTCATCCATCCATCCATCCATCCATCCATCCATTTGTTCGTTCATTCAACAAATATTTATGGAGAGCCTAGTAGTTTGCAGGTACAATACAAGACACTGAAAATATGGGACTGATCAAAACAGATACTGCTTCTGCCTACAGGACACTTCCAGCGCAGTGAGAGGAGGAAGACAGACATGAAACAACCTCACAGATAAATATATAGCTACAGACTCTACTAAATGCTAGGAAGAGGGCAGGGGTAAAGAAGGGCCGAGGAAGTAGTAAGGTCAGGAGCATGAGCAGGAATTAACCAGGCAGAGAGGTTGGAGTGGAAGGCTGGTGCTTCCTACACTGGGAGCAGCCTCTGTGAGGGCCCTGAGGGAGGAAGAAGGAGGCCAGTGAGACATGAGCACAGAGATGGAGCAGGAGGGAGAAGGCGGGGTGGCTGCAGAGGCGGGGCCAGATCACACCGGGTCTACTGGGCCCCGGGGAAGAGCTTGGGTCTGCACGGAAGTACAGTAGTAGGATTGATGTGTTAAGATGACTTTGGCTTCTGGGTAGAGAAGGGTCTGTAGGAGCAAGATGGCGGCAGGAAGGTTGGTTGAGAGGCCCTTGAGCTTGTCCAGGCAAGAGATGGTGGTGGCTTGGACCAGGGAAAGGTTTCTCAACCTCAGCATCGTTGACACTCTGGGCTGGATGTGGGGCCGCCGTGGTGAGGCCTGCCCTGTGCACTGTAGGATGCTTACCTGCAGCCGGGCCTCTACACGCCAGGTGCCAGTGCAACCCCCCACACACCGTGGCAACCAAAGATGTCTCCGGACATTGCCAAACGTCCTCTGGGGAAGAAAAATGCTCCTTGTTGAGCACCTGGGACCAGGAGGATGATGGAGAACTGGCTCGAGGGAAAGGTAAGGTGGAGGTGAACAGAACGTAGCAATTGGGCGTGCAGGGTGAGGGAGGGGCAGGTGGGGCGGATGACTCCCAGGCAATCAGGCAGATGTCATTGCCTCTCATTGATGCGGGGAACAAGGAGAGACAATCAAGTTTGGGGTGGGCGTGGGGAGTGGGGCATACCTGGGTTCTACTATGAACTAGCAACGAGATCTCAGCATGCTCTTTTCTCCTCCTTTGGTCTGTTTTCCCATCCTCAGAATACAGTTTGTGCTGGATCTAGAACAGCAGACGTCAAAAGAGGCCACTTGTCCTTCCTGCGCCCCAGGCAGACATCGCTAATCGATTGTGGTTCTCTGAGCCTGGATACTTCTTTCCACGGTGCCCTGGACGACTACCTGTGAGGGCGGGGCATGAGAGAGAAAACCTGTTTGCCTTTCCTGACCTAGAGACTCACTTCAGTCCCTTCCAACTTTCCCAGTGTTGACATTCTCTTGACAAGTACCAAAGTATGCTTGGGAAATTCCGGGCAACGATGTCTGGAGCAGGAGTGCGGGCTGCCCAGCCTTCTGGCCACATCCTGTTCTTACAAAGTCACCCACCCCGAGGATAGAGCAACAGAATGGGAGCTCCCCACTCATGCCATTTATTGCAGAGATTCAGCGGGGCTGTGGAAATCTCTAGTGGCGGGCCCATCCTCAGCGCCCTCACCACTGTCTTCTCTCTCTTGCTCGCTGCATCTCCATGATTATCTGTCAGCCTCGGTCTCGGGGTGGCCCACACCCCTCTTCCCCTCACCCAGGCTCTCTCTGCTACTCTCCCCCATCGGATCATAACACAGAATGGAACTAGATATTTAATTGTTTTTTTGCTTTTCTTCAAAAGCATTTCTGCTTCCTGTTAGTGCTTGAGAAAGGCAGATGCATGAAATGTGAATTTTAAAATATTTGTCTTCCTTCCAATTCTAATGATGTAGGAAACCCACCATTAGAATAATCCCATTCCTGTTGTGGATAGAACTGTGCCCCCCCACCACCGCCCCCAAGATCTGGTCAAGTCCTAACCCTCGGTACCTATGAATGTGACTTTATTTGGAAACAGGGTCTTTGGAGATGTAGTCAAATTGGGCTGGGTCCTGATCCGATGACTGGTGTCTTTATAAGGGGAGGGCTATTTGCATACAGATGCAGGGGGAGAGCACCACGTGACATTGAAGGCAGAAAATCCGGGGGGGGGGAGGGGGTGGTAGCGGGGGCAGGGGGAGGGGGAAGGCAACCACAAGCCAAGGGTCCTGGGGGGTTGTCAGCAACCACCAGAAGCCAGGAGAGAAGCACGGAACAGATTCTCCCTCCCAGCCCCCCGAAGGAACCGACACCTTGATTTTGGACTTCTGGCCTCCAGAACTCTGAGTGAATAAAAATTTCTGTTGTTCTAAGTGCCCCAGTTTGTGGTAATTTGTTATGGTATCGCTGGGAAACGAATACAACTCCCAACCCCAATTCCCTGGCAGTGAGGTTGCCACTTCTCTCTGAGTTGTGGGTGGAGATTTTTACTCCTTGGTTCAGTGACTGTCGGTAGAGAAACTCTCGGTGACCACAGTTTCCTTCCTCAGTGTCTATGGCATCCATCCCCTTCCCTCCTGCCAGCTGCTATTGGTCCTTCAGTTTGTCTCACTTGGTGTGCCACCACTTCCAGGAAGCCTTCCTGAATGCCCCCGGCTGGGTTAAGTGCCCCTTACACTCTGCTGTCCAGCTGCACCCATTTATCTGTCATTCCTAGAATAGGCTTTTCTCTCTCCACCAACCCTGTCACCCCTCACTGCTCTCCTTGGCTGGAATGTTGCCCCTGTTTGCTTCTCATTCTTTCAGACTCAACTCAGGTGTCACCTCCTCCAGGGAGCCTTCTCTGATTGGACCCCACAGAGAATGGGGGCTCTGATGGCCCTCGCACCCTGAGCCATCCTCCGTCAGGTCACGTCATGGTTCCCTGATGCTGCCGTCCTGCATGGTTGCCCTGGGACATGGGAGCCTCTCCTCTTCCCAGTGCCTCACACCTGATGGTGAACAAGAAGTGGGGCGTGCTGGGGGATCAGGAGGAGAGGAGGGTGACATCTCTGCAGCAGAGATTCCCAATCCTGGGAACCAGTTGCTGCACTTTTGGAAGGTAGAGATCACGGTCTGGGAGGGAGACGTCTTCCTGCAAGGACAGACAGCACTTAGAGTTCAGGTTCGGGTTGGCACCATGAAAAAAAGGACAGCTTCAGCTAGATGATCAAGATGATATAGCAGATGCTGCAAGCTCAGCACAGAGAGGGATCAGGAGGGCGACACGGTTACTGATGTAGGGCAAATGGGCCAGGTGGGGACTGCAGCAAAATGCAGAGAGGAGCCCCTGCCAGCTCCCAGCTCAGAGGTGTGCGTGGAGCCAGATTCAACCAGGTCTCCTGTTAGAGGCTGGCTGAGCACCTAGCCCTTCTCCCTTGAAGCTCTTTCTATCATTGTAATTAGCTAATTGAGCGTATGATTCGTTTATCAGAGTTCGCCTCCCTGGCAGATGGAGACCTTCTCAAGGGCAGGACCGCGTCTGTGTTCCCGGCACCACCCCGTGCCTGGCCCTTGGAGGATGCCTTAGTATCCTATCTGCCGAGGGGATGGATCATTGAATAAATCGTGCCTAACTTGCAGGGCTGTTTGATGGAAGAAGGGAGGTGTAATTACATGTGAAAATCAATGCATGTCATACAAGTTATAAAATAAAATCACGCAGTGGAAGAAAACACCAGCAAATGAGCCCATAAGTCCGTGGCATCAGCTGCCTGCGTGGGCAGGGCTCGGGTTCTCTCCACGACAGGGGTTGCCGAGGGGTCCGCCTCTGCAGTTCCTGAGTCCTGGGGCTCTGACCTATGCATGTTTCCTATTTCTCCAGCCCCACCCCGCAGGTTAGCTAGAACCTACCATGTGCCGATTCACGCAGGTAAAGCTCACTTCCCTTCGTTGCTTCACTTACAGGCAAGGAAACGGAAGCCCAGGGAGGAGGCACGTCTGAGCGTCCGGCAGCCACCTCCCTCCCCAGCCATCGCCCATGACCCACCTGTGAGGGCAGAGTCCAGGAGCGGGGAGCTGGGGGGCTCCTGGTGACCCCTCTTTTGTCTCCTCCTCCCTGGGGATGCTACGTGGAAGGGACTCGTCGCTACCAGAGGGTGAAGGTCAGAGTCTGGCCAAGGGCCCAGCATTTCTGGCCCAGTTTCACCTGAGGAAGCCAACCGTGCAGAAGGTCGGGAAACGAGGCGGGGGGCAGAGTGGGAAAGTGAATGTTCCCAAGGGACTCTCAGCCACAGGATTTCCTGACATGGGACGATTACCTTTCTCACATTACGTGGCCTGCTATTGACTTCCTGCTATTTTATTCACAGGACGAACATGACAGAGACGTCTATTCAGGGGAAACAAGGGAAGGACTCGCCTGACCCTGGACTTGGAGGAGGTGGCGGGATCATGGAATTAACTCCAGTTGACCTAGTCCCCACTGTAGCCGCCTTTGCCATCACCTCTGCACCTCAGTTTCCTTTTCTGGAACAGGTGGGCGGGGCGGGTGGTGGAACATGTCGAATCAGACCCCACGGAGCTGCGGGCAGGCGAGCGCGGTGATTGCCGTGGGGGACGCTTTGCGCACTGGAAAGTGCCCCTCGGGTTCCATCCTCAGCTTTGCTCTTCTCCTCTGACAACCTAGCATCTCCGGCCCACCTTCCTCAGCCGCGAGGTCCTCAGTGCTCCCAGGAGGAGTGGCGCCCCGCCCCGGCTGAGTCCAGGCTCCCCTCCCACTGACTGCGGTCCAGCGGGGCGCTGCCCCCGCCCCCCTGACTCTTCTGCTTCTACACCTCTCTCCACTGCAAGCTCCTCTTCGGTCCTCTGCTTTCTCGATTCACAACACCATCTCCGGTCTGGTCTTTCCGCGGCCCGGTGGTCCGCCACACTCTGCACCTGATAACCCCGTGGTTCTCCGAGGGCGGTCCCTGGGGGCAGCAGCAATATCTCCTGGGAACTGGTTAGAAATGCAAATCCTCAGTCCCCACCCCAGACCTACTGAAGCAGAAACTCTGAGGACGGGGCCCAGAAATCTGCACGTGAACAAGCCCTTCCCCGGGGGTGGCGTGGGGGTTCTGACGTGCACACAGTTGCAGAACCGCTGGGATGACCTGTCAGCCCGGCTGGGCCGTGAGCTCCCTGCTGGCCGGGGCTGCGTCTCAGTCAGTGGCTCCCAGAGCTTGGCCCACAGAGGCCACGAGGACCGGGAAACAGCCTCCTAGGCCGCCTGTGGGCTGATGCCTCCCAGACAGGCCCTGCCTATCTGCCTCCGCGCCTGGGCTCACAGCATCCCCGCCCCGCTCCCTCCATGGCCCTTTCCCCAGACGCTCACAAAACTCAAGGCCTGCTGGCTGGCCTTTTCCAGAAGGCCTCCCCGGAGTCCTGCGATGGCCTGGTCAGCTCAGTCCCACTCCACACCTGCTGCCCCAGCCTTCTGGATGCCACGCTAGGCCCAAGGCTGGTCACACCCAGAGCGGAGCCGCCCTTGAACAGTCGGTCCCTTCTGTGTGCATCCTTCACGAGATCTTTGGCCCCGCCCCCATTCATGTTAGATGGAGCCCTTGCTCTGTAGGGGTCGGGTTAAGGTTAGGGCTAGGGCTGCCGGGCAAGGGCACCCGACATGTGCAGGTCTGTGGGTCTTGGCGCCCACATTTATAGCAGGAGCAATTCACACCACTTTCCCGCTTTCCTGACCTGAAGGGTAGAAAAAGGGAGAAAGAACTTTAGGCCTTCAGCGAGCCGCAGAGTTTTGTTCTCTGGCTGCTCCGAGCCTCCTGGATGGGGCTGTGGAGCTGGCAGTGACAGGTGTGCAGAAGAACTGGCCTCTGCGAACCCGTGCCTCTCGGGGATTTGCTTCTCTGCCCCCGCCCTTGCTGCTACAGCCTCTGTGCCCCCACAGAGGGGGGACGGGAGCCGGCCTCTGAGAGCAGCTCTGCCTGGGCTGGAATCCTGAATATGCTGCCTGGGATGAGTCACTTAACCATCCCGTGCCTCAGTTTCCTCCCCTGTGAAGTGGGCCCGGGTGGAAACACTGGTCCCCATAATGAAGCGCTTACGTTTGCCCCCACAGCTCTTGGTCGTGAGGTGGGGGGCTTCTCCTCCCCCGGGGAGCCTAGTGAGGGAGCTGGTGGGTGGCGGGCTGGGTGGCCCCAGGACTGGCCTCCTTCGCAGCCCCCTCTGCCCTCAGCGGTCTCCGGGTCCGGCATCACGTGCGACTAGTTGGTCTGGGGACCAGAATGTCCAGCCTCTCTGGCTGATGCTCTTTAGCGCCAGATAAAGTTTCTGCTCCTCCTTTTTGCCTTCTCCACATCCATTGTCTGAGAGAAAATAGTTTCAGTAGTGCCTTAGAACTTGGGTTGCACTGATCACAACAGCATCTGTGTACATGAGAACACTCTTCAGCATGTACGGCTGAGACAGGTCTATTCAGCCCGCAGACAACGCTTGGGGCCCTGATAGATGCGGTGGAAACCTGAGCTGGGGGCCTCGAGGCTGGGGGCCTCGAGGCTGGGGACCTGTGTGGTCTCCAACAAATGGCGTCTCTCTCTTTTTTTTTTGGTCGCGCCATGTGGCTTGTGGGGGTCTTAGTTCCCCGACCAGGGATTGAACCCGGGGCGCTCGGCAGTGAGAGCGCCGAGTCCTAACCACTGGACCGCCAGGGAATTCCCAATGGAGTCTTAATATAAACCTGCCCTTCCTCAGGCATGAGCTCCCCTAACACACCTTGCCAGGCAGGTCGTGTGATGAGTCCATTTTACAGATAATAACACAGAGGCCCCAAGAGCTGTATTAACTGCCCAAGACACGGAGCTAGTGATCGGTAGCATGCAAGTTACATCTGAGTGACCCCAAAGCCCATGACTCCCCCCTACTCCACCCTTTTCCACTTAACAGCTAATCCCGATTCACCGTCTCCACATCTGGGAACTCCTGAAAAAGAAAAAGTGTCAACAACCAGCCACGAGTTAACATGCCCCGGGCAGCGGTGGATCAAGTGCTTTTGTATCTGTTACCGCGTTTAATCCCTCAGGAAATCAATTACTTGCCTTATATTTTAGAGGAGAAAATCAATTCTCAGAGAAGTTGAGTAACCTGCCCAAGGTCACACAGTTAGGAAATGGCAGAGCTGGGGCCAGAATCCAGGTCTGTCTGTCCCAGGGTCCCTGTTGACCCCCTGCAATGTGTGGGGTTCCCAGGGCCTAAGACAGGGAGGGTATAAATAGCTATTTCGAGCCATAAGATTCCCCTCGTGACATGCTGGGTGTTAGGAAATTTTTTTTTAATTTAAATGGTTCACCTCCTATCTGGTCTTCCATCGGGATGAATAATCCATCTCCACCCGGAATAACTTAAGGGTCTCTGGATTGAAGGAAATTTAAGGCAGGAAAGTATGTTGTTTTTTTTTTTTTAAATCTCAACTGAAAAATAATTTTTAATGTGCCAAATACTGCAAGCTCAATTCAATACGTGGGCTTATTATGCAAAATGTCCTAATTAAGCATTATCATCTTGCAACCAGAAGAAATACCAGCAACCCAGCAAGCGTTGCTCCCAGGAGCTAAGGATGTAATTGTCTAACGGGACTTGTCATCGGCAAAGGTCCTGTCTCGGCTGCCACAGCCCATCAAATGCCTCCTCCCACCCCTAGAGGACCATAATCCCCGCGGAATTCCACGTAGCACAGATGGGCTACGACGCAGAGAACGGGTTTTGTGGGTTGAAAGCGTTTTGCTTTCTGTTCCCAAGCTAGAGCTGGAACCGGCCCGCTTTGCGTCTGTCTCTGATTCCAGATATCTCTGCGCGACTCAGAATCCGATGCCTCGGCTTGGGGGCGAGTGGAGGCTTAATGTGGGGAGGGCTTTGTATCAGGCAGAAACCCTCCACCCTCCCTGTCTGGGGTTCTGACAAAGTCACTCAACCACTCTTAGCCTTGGCTGCCTTTTCTAGCAAATGGGGAGAGGGAGGATTCATCCGGGTGCCTAGGATTCATCCCAGCACAGAGCCTGGCGCTCAGCAGATCCTCCGTGGTTCCTGTTCTTAAGAAACCGCTAGGGACTTCCCTAGAGGTCCAGGGGTTAAGACTGCGCTTCCACTGCAGGGGGCGCGGGTTTAATCCCTGGTCGGGGAACTAAGATCCTGCATGCCGCACGGCATGGCCAAAAAATTCAAAAAAAAAGAAAAAAAGGAAGAAGTCCCTTAACTGAAGCCTGGCTGGGGAGAGAGATGCTTTGTGTACGTCAGGGACCCTCAGATGGCTGCTCAGACCACGAAGCGTTCCTTGTCACTTTGGTCAAATCACTTCCCTTCTCAAAAGAAGCTGAATGTAATCCAGCTTCTTTAACCTGGCCACCAAGACCCTCCTTTCCCAAAACGCCTTTTCAGCCAACTTTTCTACTCTCCCAAAAGCCACTTAATAATTATTTAAAGAAACAGCGAATACAGTGAATCTAGCATCATGTTGCTAAGACTCTGGCCCTGTTCCCAAGAAGCTCATAAGCTAACTGGGAGCAAGACTTAAGATATCAGGAAAAAAGGAAAAGAACCCTTTAGTTCACATTTTAATCGAGGCACCAATTCACATCCCAGGTTCTGGTCCTGATTCTGCCCCAAACCTCCCAAGGGGCTGCTCTGATGTGACATTTGGGGATGCCACTTAGATTAAACCACAGAGCAGGTGCTACAGGCTGCAAATCATGACACCCAGGCCCGGAGGCTGCTCCTAAGCAAGGAAACCCTACTGTAAGTGCCTCTGTTGCCTCAAAATACACCCCGCATTTTGCCAACAAACACAGAGAATGTCAGAAATGGTGTGTTTTGCTGTGTGGCTTTATTTGGTAAAAATAGTTGCCCATTAATCAGCCTGATGACATGAGAAATAAGCTTTCCTTGGTGAAAATAAAGGTATTCCAGACTTGCAGACTGGCTGCATTATTTAGAGACACTGTCCAGGCTGCATGAACTGAGGGTTGGAATCCAGAGATGCCCGGAGGCTTAGCCTGTAGCACTGGTCCCTAAAGCTTGACCCCCGCAAAGGTCCTCCGTGCCATTGTCTGTTGGTTGGGAGAATTTCCGGTTGCCTGACCACAAGGGCAATGAGGACCACCGAATCCTGCCCTGGGAGAGTGTGACCACCACAGGCAACCTCGTGCAGGGGTGGGAGCTCCTCAAAGGGCAGAGAGTCGAGAGTGCCCTGATGCCACCCACTCAGGAGTCTGTACAGACCACTAGGACCTTGAGAAGCAATGCTTGTCTCCCAAAGGCCTCTGTGAGGCAGAATTTGGACAGAGACTTGCTTCCATGGTAACCTGGTCATGAGCTTATGGGGAAGGAGTTAAGCAGCACCAACTCTGGGCTTATCCACCAGAAATACCCTAGAGCTGATGGACGTCGTTCAGGGCCCTTAATCAAGAGTCATGTGCAGGGGCTTTCCTGGTGGCGCAGTGGTTGAGAATCCTCCTGCCATTGCAGGGGACACAGGTTCGAGCCCTGGTCTGGGAGGATCCCACATGCCGCGGAGCAACTGGGCCCGTGGGCCACAGCTACTGAGCCTGCGCGTCCGGAGCCTGTGCTCCACAACAAGGGAGGCCACGATAGTGAGAGGCCCGCGCACCGCGATGAAGAGTGGCCCCCGCTTGCCACAACTAGAGAAAGCCTTTGCACAGAAACGAAGACCCAACACAGCCAAAAATAATAAATTAAAAAAAAAAAAAAAAGAGTCATGTGCAGGACATTTGCTGAACGCTGGTCTGTCCTAGACTCTGTGCCAACTCCTTATGTGGGTGACAGATGTGAACAGCTCCATGATACTTGGACACAAGAAATGCCCCATTCATTTATCTACATAGGATGAAGTCAGTTTCGAGACGTCGGCTCGCAAGCTGGGCCTTCTGGGCCCCTTCCTAAGCCCTCTGGGCATTTGGGGGGGCTTTGGAGGTCTCCCGAGAAGCCACAGGTGGTGGCGCTGCTTGGCCGTGTGGCGGGCGGGCAGTGGCGTCCCCGAGGCTGTGACAAGCAGCTCTGGGGTAGGACTGCCAGCCGGCCTCCGGGCCACACCAGCATTGCCTGGCCTTGGAGGGCAGCTCCTGCTGGTAGCCATACCTGCTCCGAGCCAGCCAGCCAGCCGGGGGCCCCCATGCTTGTACCCCCGAAGTCCCAGGCACCAGGGAAGCCATTTCCACAACAGGTCGGGCCACCTGAGCGTTTCCACGTTTGCGTTTCCACGTCCCCTGGTACCTGTGTAACTGCCCCTCCCCTTCCTCATGAGCCATCTGGATGGGACTACAGCCTTCTCTCTTGCTGGGCATCCCAAAGCCTCTGAGCCATCTCTCTTTGAGACGCTACAGGCAAATTCCCCTTGTTGGATCCCAAATTCAGGGTGTAAGCCGGAGCTTGGGGCTCAGGTGTGTGGCTGCCCCAGAGACCAATTCATTAACAGTAAAAAGGCTAAGACAGCAATACATTTCTCAGGAAGTCACCCATGACACAGGAATCCCTACTGAAGCGCACAGCCGAGTCCTGAGACGATGTTAGCGTCACCACCCCATTTCACAGATGGGCAAATGGACCTTAGAAGGATCGATCGTCACTTGGCTCGGGAGTGGGGGGGGGAGGTCCAGTCGGTTTCAGTTCCAAGTTCAAGGCCCATGCTCTTCACCGCCATTCTCTAGTGGTGACTACTTCTGGGCCTCAGTTCCCCACCTGCAAGAGGGCAAATCCTACTTCCCAGCAGGCAAGCTGAACTCGGTGAAGCCCCGGGCCAGGGGTCAGCATCTCCGAGGGCTGGTCAGCTCTGGGATGCAGGCGTTTGACACATTTATGCTCAACTCAGGGGCCCTGGCATGTGAGGAAGTGATCCTGATCTGGGGGCACCTTATCTTGGGGCCCAGCAGTCGTAAATGTACCGATAGCCCCCCAGCATCCAGTCTCAAAGCTGGCAACCCGAGTAACTCTACCTCCGGGATATCAAGCCAGCAAATGACCCCAGGAAACAGCCAGGGACAGCGGGACGGCAAAGGAGGTCCTCCGGGCTGGCGGGGCATTCCCAGGTCCTGCTTGCCTTTGAGTGCATCCTTTGACAGCCGGACGTCACTTTTAGTGGCTTCTGCATCCCCAGCAGCCAGGGACCTTCTGAGAGAGGATGCTCTGGGCCCCACCTGACAGGAGGAGGTGGGGAGGGAAGCTCTCTCCCGCCCCAACAGGGCTGAGTTAGTTTCGTTCAATCTCCAGGCAGTTTTCTTCTGCTGCCCCTCCCCAATCTCAGAGTTAAAACCACACAAAACAACTCTTTCTTCCCCCCTCGGACTGCCAGGCTGTCTGGGTACCACATCACCACGCAGATTCGTTTGGCCCCAGGGCGGGCCGTAAGGCAGAAAAGGCACTTAGTGGGCAGCATGAGTCAATTTCCATCAAGCCTCCGGACCGTGACGTAACCGCCGTGACATAACCGCCGCTTGTCGGCTTCCCCGGCCCAGCAGCACGGATGCCCCAGAGCTGACATCTGGAGCGAGGAATTGACAGGTGGATTCCAGAGCCAGCCCGACTCCAGGCCGCTCCAGCCCAGCACGGGCCACAGCCGCCCCCAGGACGCACAGCGTCTTTCTGCACAATTCCTACGTACACAGGCCCTCCCCCCGCCCCCCACCACCTCCTGCCTGCATTTCCAGGGTGTGGACTCTGACAGCTCAGGTGGGTGTCGGCCTCACCGGTACATTCCTCGCTGCCTAAAGCGCCTGGCTGTTCCAGAACCTTTCTGCCTGGCTCCCCACCTCCCCCTACCATACTGAAGGTGCAAGACACCTCCTGGTCCAGGCTGTGTCTCTGTCCCAGGGGAGCCCGGCAGAAGGGCACATCCTCACACCCTCTTGCCTAATTTACTGGCCTTTCGAACATGCTTACGTACCGTGGTATCTGCACCCCTCCAAACATCTGGAGGGAAACTGAGGGAAAAAATCCACCAAGAACTTAAGTGTATATTCTGCACTGGAACTGTGAAAACCAAATCAGGGAAACTTCACATCTTTAGCTAATTGTTTGGCGGGGAGTAGCGCTAAGCCAACGTATAATCTGGTAAAGGCTGTCCCTCCCTGCCTTCTTTCTAACCATGCGACTCTGTTCACGGAGGCTTGTAAACATTTCTTTCCTTCCTTCCCAGAGATGTCCAGGGGCGACCCGAGCCAATGTCTCAGCCACCTTCACGGGAGGGCCGCACGTCTGTGACTCTCCTAAGCCTTGCGGGAAGACGTCACCCACAAGCAGAAAGACCCACGTGTGCATCGTTAGCAGTCACTCTGCCCAGGTGCGGCTCCCTTCTGTCTACCGAAGGGAAAGCCCATTGAAATGAATGGAAAACGGGACGACTGGATCGTTTTCGGGATGAAATTTTAATATTCGAAGGAATCAGTTACTTGGATTGCAACACTTAAAAAAGCATCATTCCCAAGGGATAAATTAAGAGTTTGGGATTAACAGATACACACCATTATATATAAAATAGATAACTAACAAGGACCTACTGTACAGCATGGGATCTATATTCAATATCTTGTAATAAGATATATGTAGATATATATATATATAACTAAATCACTTTGCTGTACACTTGAAACTAACACAACATTGTAATTGAACTATACTTCAATTTTTTTAAAAAAGCTTAATTCCCAAGGAGTGAGGTCTCCTTTCTTCCTTCCACAACATTTTTATCGAAGTGCTAATGTCAGGCCCTGAAGGGCAGTTCTGAAATACAGTGTAACATCTACCCCTTTGTTCAGGAGCTTAGAGTTAAGTGGGGTCAGCCCCCATTTGACAAATAATGACACCAGGCGCGAAAAACCCAGGGAGGGGAAGGTGCATTCCCCACGCCCCCACCCGCGGGGGAGGAGCTCATGCAAGACCAGAGGGATGGCTTACGAGCAGCATCATTCACCATCAGGGCCCAGGGCTAAGTGATACTGAGGTTTTCCAGGTCAAGGTCAAGATCGTGAATGAGCCTCGCTCCCGGCATCCTGTGCGCTGCCGACTGCGCAAGGCCGGCGTGCAGCCCCGCCCCTAAGCGTGCAGCCCCGCCCCTAAGCCCCGCTCTTCCCTCCTCTCCCCGCCAACCAGGAGAATTGCTACCTTTGCATCCTTGCCGAAGCCGCTCCTTCCGCCCGCCTGGGATGCCCTCTCTCCGTCTCTGCCAGGACAGATCCCATTGTCCTTCCCACAGGGCCCGGCCATGGGCATCTGTGCAGTCACCCAAGGCCCCCTCACCGCAGGCTCCCACGCTTGGTTTAATGCTCTGGGCTGCCATCTGGAAGTGCTTAGTAGTTTTGTCTTTGATCTTGAGTTTTGTAGGTGAAGTCCGGGGCAGGGGCGATCAGTGGGCACGTGGACAGCCCTGAAAGGCCATGCTTTCCACTTGGACCAGAACTCCCTCCCAATGCAGAGGGAAGGCCACGGCATCCGGGAAACGGACAGCTGAGGAGCCTTCGTGTTCCCTTTCCTGTACCTGCCAACCTCGTGCGCCGGATGTGGGGCCAAAGGACAGGGAAAGATAAGGCGGCCCGGGGTTCCTTTGCCTTCGGTCTTGCCTTTCCCAGCAGGAAGCTGAAGGTAGAGCATGTTGATAGAGTGTGTGCATAACAAGAACTGAAATAAAAACACTCGAGTGAGTGTCGGGCTGCATTTCTGCTGCTCTGGTAAGAACGAAATACCCATGCGTGGACTAACTCTGAAGCATGAACTGTGTAATCCTGGTGATTCCGCCTCTGAGTTAAATGTTCTTCTATTTACGTTTCCTGGCGCAGTCTAGAGATGAACAGCAAAATGCACGGTCATCTTTTAAAATGTTTACTTTTTAAAAAATTGAAGTATAGTTGATTTACAATGTTAATTTCTACTGCACAGCAAAGTGATTCAGTTATCCATATATATACATCCGTTTTCATATTCTTTTCCATTATGGTTTATCCCAGAAGATTGAATAGAGTTCCCTGTTGTGTATCCATTCTATATATCATAGTTTGCATCTGTGAACCCCAAACTCCCAACCTATCCCTCCCCCACCCCCTCCCCCTTGGCAACCACCAGTCTGTTCTCTACATCTGTGAGTCTGTTTCTGTTTCATAGGTAAGTTCATTTGTGGCATATAAAATGCTTACTTTTCATTACTTAGAATGACATTAAATGGCCAACAAGCAGATACCATGACAAGTTGAGAGAGAAAGGCACCGTGAAAGAAAGGAAAAAGCTTTAAGTTTTAGTATCCTTAGTGACACTTTTTCCTGCCTTTTATTTTATTTTTTTATTTTTTGGCCACACATCATCACAGCATGGAGTTTTAACCACTGGACTGCCAGGGAATTCCCTTTTCCTGCCTTTTAAACAGGAGTCCCGCCTTTCCATGTTGCACTGAGCCCCGTAAATGCTGTAGCCAGCCCTGCCTGCAGAGCACATTCAAGTCATCCCCTCCTGTAATCACTTCACTCCCCAGCCAGGGCCCTTGCCCGGGACACCGAGGACTGTCATTTCTATATCAGCTGCCGTCCCTCCTTTCCCTCTGTTGTCCTTTTCTAGTGACATATGTCAACCCCACAGGATTGACTTTGTAACTGGAAAGCTCACAACTGGAAGATGTCACTGTTGTATTTAATTTGCATTGCACACAGTAGGTGCTCAGTAAATTCTTGTTGAATGCCGATGATTTACCCATAAGGCCCGCGAGGCCAGGGGCTGGGTCTTACACTCCGGGCATCTCACACGGTGGCAGCACGTGGTCTTGCCTGGAGCAGGGACACAGTGACTATTGGTTGCCGGTGAAGATCTGGTTTTCGGCATTTGGGGCAGGAAAACCCTCCTCCGTGGGTAGTGCAAGGCCAGTTCTGGCTCTTGCTCTGGCCTCAGTGATTCAATGTGGAAAATAAAGATGACTGGTAGGTCCAGAACGCTAGTGTTAGAAGGGACTTTAGACAGATTCTCTCATTTCCTAAATGAAGGAGTAGAGACCGAGAAGGGGTAAGGGACTCATCCAAAACACCAAGTGCAGAGCTGTCGCCTCTTCTCCACCCATCACCACCTCCTCCTTCCCGACTTCTTCACAGGGTCCAGGGATCACAGGCCCCTACCTCTCAGCATGTTCCATCTCTCTGGCCGTGGTGATGGATTTGGGGGCCAGCCTGACACCTAAGAGAGGCCAAGCAGTGTGAATATCAAGGCTTTTGCTAGGCGTGAGGGGAGGCAGACGCTCTCTGCTTGGGACCAGGGATGTGAGGACATGCAGGGTGGGATTGCTGCAGCCGTTCCTGATATCCTGCAGGGACTGAGCCTGCGGAGCAAGCCAGTGTACTGGCAGTGTTCGTGACAGAGAATGACACCAGAGCCTGAAGCCGTTGTTAATTGCTGGATCAACCCGTACCTGAAGCCTACATAGCCACAGGAGTTTTCAGTTATGTGGACCAACAAATTCTCTTTTTCAAAGGTGTTATTATTGAAGCCAGTTTGTTTGGGAATTTCTGTTCCTAGCAATATAGATGGTATGGACAAATTCCAACAACAAAAAAAAAGAAAGGTAAGGTAAATAATTCAAAGTCACACAGAGGCAGGTCTCTTGACTCCCTACCCAGTGGCCACAGCAATAACCCTGCCATAATGCCCCCAGATATGTAGTTTTTGAAATCACTCATCTGAAGTAATGCTGCTGGTAATAGGTATGGTGGTAAATCAATGGCAGCAACAGCAAATCTAACAGATTGTGCATTATTACTACATCGTGAATGAATCAAGCGTTCCAACTGCTCTCCTGTCAGGGCCAGAAAAGGCGGGCCTGAGTCTTCCCTGTGACATTGTAGTGCTCCCCACTTAGAGCGGTGACAGCAGGTGGCCTCACCCAGGCAGAGCGTCTACGGAGGACAGCACCACTGGGAGGGGACCTGGAGATTTCACAAGGCCACCGGGAGGGAGCAGTACGTGGTCAGCTCAGGGCACTTTGCCCTCAATAAACGCCCAGCGATGGGCCACAGCTGGCCCCGACCAGCCCTCCGCCTGCTGCCTTAATTAGCACAGTGTGGCGGAGAGCACCGGACCTCAGTCTCCCAGAGGGATGGGTTGAAGAGCTAGGTCAGCCCTCTCGTCTCCCGTCCGGGCACACCAGGCAGAGGCGCCCGCACTGCGTCAGCGCGGCTCCCCTCCAGGCCACTGGGTCGCCACATCCTACAACATCCTGTAGCTGTTGAGGACCAGGGCCCCGGGTCCCACAGTCACTCCTCCAGGCCGAGCGCACTGGAGGGGCCAGAGGAGAGAGGAAGAGCCGTGACGCCTCTCTGATTTCTCCAGGTGCCCTGAAGGGGTCTCTTCCTGAAGCCCTGCTGACAAGGCAGTCAGATGAGATGCTTAAGGAGCAAGGCCAAACGCACGGAGCTGGGTGGAGCTCGCCACCCTTGGGGGCCACCCGGGCTCCAAGGCAGTAGAACACGGGGGTGGGGGGACGCCCTGAGGGCCATGGCATCCACAAAGGCCTTGGGAGTGGGCAGCACCCGGGAGGGACCGGAAGGATGGGCAGAAGGAACAGGGAGGAGGCGGAAAGACACACAGCTGGTGGAGGACGCTGGGTCAATCACACCAGCCATTCCAAAGGCTCAGCCCGTGGGGCCCAAGGGTCAGCTGGGCAGGTTGCTGAGCCCCTGGCCAGGCTAATGGAGGGGGTCTCCCACCAACTGGAGACAGGGAGCTTGCAGAGCTGAGAGCCCCGTGAAAGGGCCTGGATTCTGATGACAGGCAGGCTGGCAGGGCTAAGGGCCAGGGGCAATGGCATGGAGCCCCCAGGGCTTGGTCCCGGCACATGCTATGGCCCCAGGAGGCCCTTCCTTACAGTAAGCAAAGATTTCCTTAGTTTCTTTGACTAGCCCCTTGGTCAAGTTCCCTAACCTTCCTGAGCCTCTGTTTCTTCCTCTGTAAAATGGGTAGGTTACCCGATGGGGTTGCTTTGCATAACCCCTGAGATCACGGGCCTGGCACAGGTAAATGCTCTTCAAATGCAAGTTTCCTGCCCCCTCACCCAGCTCCCTGTGGACCCCTCTGGTTTTCTCTAGTTTTTCAGCCACTCTGCAGCCATGCAATGCCTGCTCTGGGCCGAACAGAGCTGCCTGGCTAAATCAAGACCACACTCTATCGCCAGGCACTAAATCTCCCCAGAGGACACTCCTCACTGCAGCAGTAATGCTGCCAGCTCCAGGGAACATGACTGCACCATAGGGCGGGCTCCCCACACTGCGAGGCTTAAAGGGCCAGCTCACAGCCTCCCGGCTCCAGCTGGGCCCAGCCTTACGAAGGCACAGGGTGCTGGCGACCGCAGCTACAGCCGCAGAAACGAACAAGCAGAGATAGATGGCAATGTGCATTAGGGGATCAGGGCTCAGGCTCAGTTCCCAGGCTGGCTGCTTCTCGGCTGTGTGACCTTGGGCAAGTTAGGTACCCCCTGCCCCCCAGGCTTGGGGTGAGGACACTCCCGTGACGAACCCTCATCGTTCACCAAGCACCCCCCACGCACATCACTTCTCTGGGTCCTCGCAGTTTCCTGGGGAAGAGTTTGTTATTACCCCTAATTCCCAGAGGAGGAATAGAGCTGGATGTCTGCTTGTTTCGGCTGCTTTATTGACAGTCACGGTAGAACCTTGGGCATTTGGCCTGTGCACCGGGCAGGGCGGGGGATGGGCCGGGGCCCAAGCGTCAGAGGTCTTGGCGGTTGTGTCTGCCGCTCCCGCCCAGCGGGACCTGAGGCTCCGGTCAGGTGGAGCCCCACTTGCCTGCAGTGATGGTCAACTCAAGGATGTATCTTGAATTGGCTTTCCCTTCTCTTCTCACTTTCTGGACCCCTCACTCTAGCCACTGGTGACAATTCCCAAACCAACCACCACCTGCGTGCTGACTCTTGGCTCTGCATGCAGGGACCCCAGGCTAAGACAGTGAGTGATCTTAACTATATATATAAAACTTTTTTAAAAATTTTAAAAATTTGTCATATGCTTATTTAGATGCTATAGGTTTAGCTTCAGTATCACGCCCCAGTGGCAGTAGGGTCATTATCACATTTGATTCCTCTTTATCAGTCAAGGAGAAGAAACAGTGAGGGAAATATATATTACCATCACCAGTAAGGTGTATTCACCTTTCACTGATTTTCTGAAAGCTTAGCCCAGGAAAACGGTCTTAGATTTTTAGAAAACTTTTACATTGAAACAATTTTAGATTTACAGGAGAGTGGCAAATGTAATAATAGGGTTCTTGTTATACACAGTTTTTGGATTGCTTTTTCCCCTTCACGTGGTATCATGATTTCCCGTGTGAATGGGAGACCCCGCCAGCAGCCACCCCAGGAACTGGCCTCAGCCTGTCTTGGTGAGCCCCAGACCGGCCATCTACTAGTGTACACATGGGCGTGCACCCGTTTGCAGGCCGTGAGAGCAAGGGGGACTCACTGGGGCCACTTGGGTTTCCCTGATCCTGGAGGAGAAAGTCATTCTCCTGTGTGCATGGTTGTATCTGGATTTGATTTCTAGAACAGCCAGTGCATCTCGCAACCCAAGACCAGCAGCAGAGGACATCAGCGTGGAGAGCTGAGAGCAGGGGGTCCACACGACCCTCCCGCCGGCTCTGTGACACAGCACACTTTCCTGCTATGTGCAGACCATTCCAACTGCCCCCCGTATTGTTAGCAAGTCTTGAGAAGTATCGTGTTAATGGCTGCCTGATATTTGGTCTAAGGAATGTGTCTTAGTTTATTGAACGAAACCCCTTTCAGAAGACTTGCCGGTTTCTTCCGTGTTTCACGATTATAAGTGATGCTCTGGGAAGCAGCTCTGTGTATGAAGCTTTTTCTGTAATTCAGATGCAGACCAGGAAGCCCTCGCCCCCCACCTTCAGCTCCCAACCCACCGCCCTAGACCAGAGATGCTAGAGCTGGAGGGGCTCTGGAATCCCTCCTGACCACCTCTGCAGTCACAGCTGGTGAAACTGAGGCACAGAAGGGGGAGATCACATGGACGATTAGGAGCAAGCACCCCAGCTCCCCCCCAGAGCCGCCCCCGCCGTCTGGCGGCCATCTGAGTCGGCCCACAGGAGTGAGAGCCCACCTTGAGGCAGGTGGGTGATGTGGGGAGGGGCAGCAGACAGAGAGGGTGGGAGGGAGAGCGAGGGAGGAGGAGGGGTTACAGCTCCCAGCAGCAGCTGTGGGACGCTCACCGCCAGGACCTCGGGATGGAACCAGGCCCTGCTCTCCACGGCTCTCTGGGGAGCCCAACCTGCGAGGCCCTTCAGGACTCACCTTGGAGTCCCAAGGGCAGAAGCAGCCACATCACAGGCCCTGTCCCTGGGACGGGGGGAGGAGGAATCCCCGGCACTGCGCCCAGCTTCCCCTATGATGCGGAAGGGGCCCCTGCCTTAGAAAATCCCAAGGTCAGCTGGGGGTCTTAAAGCTTCAGGATGACCTGGGGGAGGGGTCTTCTGGCCTCCGGCCGGTGACCCCCTTCTTACAGGGCCAGGGGGAGGGACAGCCCGCCGCACAGCACTGCCGCAGGGCCCAGGGGTGAGGGACGAGCCCCGCCCCTCCCCGTACCCGCCCCGCCCCCGCGTCTTCGTCTTGTCACCAGCATCATTACCAGCGGCAGCAGCAGAGTGGACTCAGCCACTGAAAATGCTGCCGGGCCAAACGGCCGCCCAGAAGGCAGTGCAGCAAGTCCAAGACTCTCCCCTCCGGTGGGGGCCCAGTGGGAGCCCTGCGCCCCACGTAAGCGAGGTCCGGGGACTTACGGCGTAAGCATCACCTGCGGATGTCTGAGCAATGCAAGCGTTTAGGCTCCACGCAGACCAGCTGAACCACTAACAAGCATTTAACAAGATCTGTGCCCATGAAGTAAACTTTTTACGTCAGGGCAGCGTTCGAGTTTCAGAAAAGTGTACGGGATTTTCAGAACGGAGTCTGAGGGTTCCCATATACCCCGCAGCCCGTCTCCACTACGGTGATTCTGAGCACATAAGGACTTGAGGCACCCCGTTCTTCTCCCTGCCTCTGTCCCTCCCCATCCCCCATCTATCCCTCTCCGAATCCCGAGGCTGAAGCCCATGGTAGCTTGTCAAGGCTCCTCCACTCCCTGGGGCTCTGTGACCTCGCAGGGTGCCCCGAGAGCTCAGGCCCCCATTCACGGAGCGTCTGCTCTGTCCCTGAGGCGCAGTGACACACCTCACATATGCTATTCTGTAATTCTCAAGCATCTTTACGAGGCAGCACTGTGAACCCACCTGAGACACAGAGGTTAAAGCAAAGCTGGGATTTGAACTCAGATCCACTCCCCCACCATCTAAGCTGGGGGACTTCCCTGGTCCGCACTGTCTCAGCCTGGTTCTGGGAGCTCTGGTCCAGCCAGCGGTGAGTTTCCCAGTCGTCCCTCCCCGGGGACTTTCTGGTCTGCAGGGCTTTGAGGGAGAGGCTGACCCTCCCCGCAGGACACTCAGGGTCAGGGAGTGGCCTCAGCTGCCCCTGTCCAGGGCAGCTGCCCAAACTCAGGTGCCCACAGATGCCAGATGCCCGTCTGAACTGGCGGGCAGGCCTTCCATGGCCGGGTGGACAGAATGTCCTGGTGGGGGCAGGGGGCTTCACAGCCGCTCAGCTGACTGAGTGTGGTTCCCTCTGGGGCACGGCAGGGGGACCGCTGGGGAGTGTGGGACACCAAGTCACCGGGAGGGAGGACCCTCTGAAGCAGACTTCTGGCCGTTTGAGGACTTTACCAAGACATAGATGCCCTTCCTGTTGGGAAGGCTTCCTGAGTGGAGGCCCACCCACGCTGTTCACAGATTCGTCTATTTCTTCATCAATGACTGTCATTCTTAGTCTTCCATGTGATGGACAAGGAGGCCTCTGGTGGGTGGAAACACGTAGACTGGAACATCCTGGATTGGAACCGTGGCCCCTCCACCCCCGCCAGGCCCACGGTCTGGACCACATTACATCATCTTGCTGACTCAGTTTCTACATCTGTGAGATGGGCTTACAGCATCTGCTTACTTGCCATGGCTCACACACCCTGACTTTGTGACTCTTCCTGCCATAAATAAGACCACAACAGTAGCCACTAAAACTCATGCTTATAAATCGTTTAAAAACTGATAAGGACACACAGAGGGGAAATATCTAAGAATGTGGATTTCTGACAACATGGCAGACTGAGTGAACGTGGACTCCCCTGCCCACCACCTTCTGATGCGAGCATAGGGAAATCCTGCACACAAGCCAACATGGCATTTAAAAAAGATTTCAAGCGCAGAGCCGACCTTAAAGGAAAGGGAGCTTCCAGGGCCAGTAACAAAGAGAGACCACAGCTGTTTCAGCTGCCCATGGGGTTAGAGGCGGGGGGCGAGGTGCAGTGCTGGCGCTGGGGTTTAATGCCCAGGTTGGGGCAGGAGATATGGCCTGGGCCTGAGCAGGTGGGAGGCTGGAGAGGGGAACTTTGCAGAAAGCTAGACCACTGGAAAGGCAGCCACTGTCTCTGAAAATGAGACTAACCCAGAAAAGGGGGTGCATTCCCTTTGCTCGAGGCTCTGAATGGGATTTTTAAAGCCTCCGGGAGAAGTTGAAAGCTCAAACTTGTGCCAGGTTGAAGTCTGGGCCTTAAAGGCATGCCAGCAGCAGGCCTCAAGCAGGAACCCTAAGCCGAGAAATTAACATAAAAGCCAGTCCTCGAAATGGCCACAGCTGAAAAGAGAATTGGTGAACTGGAAGAAAAAAGTGTGATAGGTAGAAAAATGTTGATTGCATGGAAGCCTAATCAGACATGGGGAATGCATGTGTTTCAGAATGTTAGGCTAAGAAAGGAAAATGCAGGTCTTTGTGTGAGTGTGTATGTGAGTGTGTGTGTGTGTGTGTGTGTGTTGGGGGTGGCACAGGTAATGTGGATACAGTGGTGGACATCTGTTAAGAGATGACAGTCGTGACCTTGCTTTGAGATGACTTCTTATACAGTAGGACGTTTTTCCAGCATGTTTCACAATTTAGGTAGCTGACTTGATGTATTTTTGATAATTCTATCAAATCTCCAGCAATTATATTTCCCCCCTCCTGGGAGGTCAGGACCTGATGTTGGGACATTGGGGATATTCAGGGCCCCCATTAGTGGCCTGCCCTATTCTCGCATCCAAGGGAGCGAGCCTGGGCTAGGGCACTGCTGGCTGATGGGAAAACGAGCACATCAGAAAGGCACCCCTGCGGCTCCCGCTTCACCTGCTTCCCCGACACTCCAGCCTCCCGATTTTCATCTTTCCGTCATCATCTTAACAGCCATGGAGAAGCACCACTTTGGAAGGTTGCTGGGCGAGGGGTAGCAACTGTGCCCCCATCTCGTCAGTCATGATTCTGCCCCACCCTGGACCACCCCCCAAAAAAAGTCCATATATTTTTCTGAACTAAGCAAAAGCTACGGCAAAGTTATCGTGCCTTTTAAAAAGGTTTGAGAACAAGCTTTGTAACACATCCAAGGAAAAGTTCTCACCAGGAGCAAAATCTATCCCTTTCTGGAGATCGAGGATAGGCACCCCAACTCTGCAGCGGTGTATGCCCTTGTGCTCGGCGCCCAAAAGCCTGGGTGACCTTGGGCAAGTTTCCTAACTTCTCTGAGCCTCGTCTCCGCATCTGGCAAATGGAGATACAAAATAATGCCTAGCTCCTGGGGGCGAGGATTAAATGAGATGATGCCCACAAACGAGAAGCTGTCTTGTTGCTGTTCTTGTTGTATTAGTCATTTTTTTTTCAGCCGTGCCACACGGTGTGCAGGATCTTGGTTCCCTGACCAGGAATTGAACCCGTGCCCCGCTGCAGTGGAAGCGCAGAGTCCTAACCACTGGACCGCCAGGGAAGTGCCTGTATTAGTATTAATAGCTGATGGCTGGGGAAGGGCTCCAGCCATCAGCACTGCTCTGCTGGGCTGAGCCCAGGATTTGAGCTGTTGCCTGCACTCTGCCTGCTCTGTGGTTGCCCAGAGGGGTTGCTCTTTTACATCTCACAGCTGCCAGATCACTCGTTAAAACTCATGAATCTTGCCACTACCCTTTCCCCAGACTTTCAAGGCTCCCCAGCCCAGTTCAGTTGGAAGCCAGTCTACTCTCTGTGTCCTGTGAGAGATGAGCCAGCTTTTCTCTCCAAACTCAATCCTTGCTTCTCTTCTCTCACTCACCACATTCCAGCCACACTCAACCTCAGGGCCTTTCCACATGCTACTTCTCACCCCAGAACGCTCTTTCCCTTGTTTCTGCAAGACTGACCCTCATCTTTCTGATTTCTCCTTGGATAGATCTTCACTGACTGCTCTGTCTAAACCCTCCCTGACCAAACCAGTACTGTCTGCCTCTGCAGGCTGTTCCTTTTCTTTAAAGCCCTGGCCACTGGGTCATTATGCCCCAGGTATCCATTTATATGCGTGCCGTGGACTGTGGATTCCATGAGGGCAGAGACCACATCTGCATTATCGTCTAGGTGTCCCCAGGACCTGATGCAGCGCCTGGCACAAAATGGGGGATCAGCAATCTGGGGTTAGAGGAGACTGATTAAAAAAAAAAAAATACTGTGTACTTTCAAGTTTGGGACTAACTGGGAGGTTAAAATTATGGCAGATGGAGATAAAACTACCAGTTTTAATGAGAAGAGGTGGACCGGAGTTTGTGGTTAGGTATGTGACAGACTCAAATTGGACTTACCCCCCATCCCGGCCCCGGTCACTGGCAGCTCTGAAAAGCTTAGCCGTGTGTGCCCTCCCTGTGGCTGGGCTGCCCCCTTCCTCATGCTAAGTCCCCCAGGCAGGTGGCCCGTGCCCCCTCTGGGGTGAGAAGTGGGGCAGGAGGCCAGGGATGCTGGGGAAAATCCCACCTCCTGAGACCTGAGGAAAGGGCGGTGCATTCTACCCTCACGATACATGAGAAACGGATGCTGGACGAAACCCATGCAGACCGAGGGAGTGAACGACATGAGCTGATAGAGCCGTGGGTCAATTCAGGCCGGGGGGAGGCGCCTGGTGCGTCCTGAGGGAAGAAGCACAGCTCCGGAGAGGCGGCCAAGGTGAGCCCAGCTAGAAGCACCTGGACACCCTGGGCCTGGCCCTTGGGCGCCTCCCCCAGGTCCTAGGCGTCTAGGGGTGGGGACGCCTAGGGAAGGAGTGGCAGTGTTCGGAAGTGAGTCCCCTCCCTGCTCACCACAGCCACGGGACCAGCCACATGCCCCTGCTTTCCAGGCGGATATTCCGGAGAGACCAGACCCTGTGGTTAGGGGAGTGAGTCACGGGAGGTTTAGGAGTGACGGCGCCAGGACTGTCTGTAAACACTGAAAGGAGGGAGCTGGGCACCAAGGAGGGTGGCCAGGAGGTGACAGCTGACTCGGCAGACAGAGATGGCACTTGGGTGTCCATAGAGCCCCACGAACCCACGTGCTTGTGTGGCCACGCCCATATGTGGTCTGATCACAGAGGGGTTCAGAGTAAACGCACTGCGTGTTTATGGGAACACACACACACACACACACACACACACACAGCAGGTACACACATACGGGCTCCCCAGTGTACATTTCCAGACAAACTTCGTACAGTACGTACGAACATGCGCTATGCATGTGTGGGTGCGGGTGAAGTACACGTGGGTACACGAGTCCAAAGGTGGCACATCACTGTTGTGGGTGTGTGTCTATAACCAGATCCATATACGAGACGAGCGTGCATGTGTGGTGCTTAGAAACAGACTTCATAGCGAGGTACCCACGTACTACACGTCACTGGAAGCAGAGGGTACACTGCAAATCGGATACATGTACCCACTCCAGTGTGACCTATGTGTTTTCAGGTATTGGTGACCTAACGTCCATTCAGAAAGGACGATAGAGCAGAACACACTCTGTTCCCTGAGAAGTATCACGGGAATGTGGCCTCCCCTCCCGCACAGCGGGCACACACGTTATTTACACGAACAGTTGTGAACACCGGATCTTCCCTCTTCAGCAGCCGCTGCGTGAATGGGCAGCTGATGGCGTCACAGCCAGAAGGAACAATGCGTCCCCGAGGAGACCCTGGACGAGGCGGGAGCCCAGGTCTATAGTAGGAAGCAGCGCCTGGTCCAGGCGGGGACTTTCTGAGGCCGGTGACGGCACAAGGCCAGCTAGAGCCCACGCTGCCGGAACACGCCCTGCGGGGAAACCAGGCCACGAGGTCTCGGCCGCCGAGGCTGGGGAATCCCTGCCCTCCCCCGTCTCCGTGGCCTCAGCCTGAGCTTCAGCGCCCTCTTAGTCAGCAGCAGCTCAGGATACTGCAGGGGGGGCACCCATCAGCATCCCCGGGAACGGCCCCCAGGGCAGCAGCGACCATCACGCTTCTCACCCCCTCTTCAGGGCTGTTGGAAAAACTGACCGCTGCCCCTGGTCTTTCTAAAACGGTTTCTAGAGCTGCCTCGTCCAGGGAGAGACCCTCTGCTGGGCTGAGCCCTGCCACTGGGAAGGACCCAAGGGGGACGGCTCAGAGGGACAGATGTGGCCCTCACGTAGGGCTTCGGGTGCTGTGCGGCCTGGGTCCCACCTCCTTCACCACCTCTTAGCCTCTTGCTTTTCTGAATCCCCCTTCTCTAAGGAAACCTGTCTCAGAGGGTTGGTGGAGAAATCAATCAGCATCATTATGTTGAAAGTGATTTTTTCCTAAATTGTAAAGCCCTACGTGATTGCTGTGTGATGGCAGACAAAGAGAGCTGACAACCTGATCTTCTAAGTATGGTTTTCTGGCTTTAAAATGTTTTAATTTAGGACACAGAGGATGTGGCAAACGATTACGTACATGCCCCCATCGACCCCACTTCCTGCTCTACTTGCCCTTGTGGGTCCCCGCCCACCTTGACCCTGGACTTGGCCACGTGCCTTGTTTGGTCAGGGAGGCAGCAGAGGGTCGCCGAGTGCCTGCAGAGCGGGCCTTGCCCTCTTCGGGTGCTGCTGCCGCCCCGTAGGAGACAGGGCTATCCTGCTGGGGAGCCGTGGGGAGGAAGACAGCTGCTCCAGCCACCGGTCTTAGCTGCGCGCCGGACAGGCGAGTAGCCACGGAGGACCCGGAGCCCAGCTGAGCCTCCCTCGGCAGCAGAATCACGAGCAGAGCTTTGAAGTCATGAAGTTTGGGACAGCTTGGCAGTAGGTAACTAATACATAGGGCATTCAAGGCACAAGAAGGTCCTGTATTCTGCCCAGAATGATAGAGAAAGTTAATGGCTTTGCCAAGTGTAGGACTCAAGCCCCCAGGGTCCCTCCCACCTTCCCCAGGCCCTGTGTCTGTTCGTTCTGTAGAGCTTGAAATTTCAAGGGCCCAGGAGGAAAATGCTGATGCGGGAGGGGAATCAGAATGGTACCTATAAGGGATAGTTAATGGCATTGGTATTCCAGGGTACTGGACAAGGGAAGGGCTTACAGGGTGGGTGGAAGTTTTCAGAAGAGCCAGAGGGGAAATTTTCCTGCTTAAAAAAGGAAACAGCACACGGAGGGCTCGGGCCGTGGGGCCCGAGGGACTGGGTCAGAGCCGAACACCCCTTTGCTCCATGTGTAGCTGTGGGCCAGGTGCACGACTGGCTGAGCCTCAGTCTCCACATCTGTAGGACGGTGTGCTTGTGCCCCCCCGGCAGAGATGCCCTGTGTAGATACCCCACCCCCAGCCTGGGAGGATGTGGGAAATTCTCCTTCTCTCCTGGGACCCCAGCACCTCCCCCTTGGGGCTCCCAGGACAGGCAGCGTGGCAGCCCCTTCTCCGGGGGTCTCGCAAAGATTCGAGGTGTCGCAGGGGCACAGGGGCTCCTGTGAGGGTGAGTCTGGGAGAGGAGGGAGTCCTGCCCCGGGGCCTGTTTTCTGTCTGTCCGTCCAGAGTGCCTGGTTCAAAGGCAGCTGCAACCTGTCGAAGGTGTCGCTGATCCCAGGACCCTTGACTCTGCCAGCAAGACCCCGCAGCCGCACCCTCTTCACCTCTGATGGCTGACCTGGCCAAGAGGTCAGGCACCCACATCAAAAAGCCATGCTTCCTCCCGGCCAGCAGCCCTGAGGGCCCCGGTCAGCCACGCCAAAGCCCGGGCGGATCAGCCGGCCTGATGGGCACCGACCGTCTGCTGGGCCTCCCGGGTCCACCGTCAGCCCTTTGGGTATTGCAACAGCCTCCAGGGGCTGCTCTAACAAAGTACCGCCAGCGGGTGGCTGAAGACAGAAAGGTGTTCTCTCACAGTCCTGGAGGCCAGAAGTCCCAAATCAAGGCGTCCGCAGGGCCCTGCTCCCTCTGCGGCTCCGGGCAGAATCCTTCCTCACCTGTTCCCAGCTGCAGTGTGGCCTTGGGGCTCCTTGGCTGTAGCTGCATCACCCCGATCTCTGCCCCTGTCCCCACAGGGCTTCTCCCCGTGTGCCTGTCTGTCTGTCGCCCTCCTCTTTGGATAAGGACACCAGTCGTACTGGAAAAGGGCCTACCCTACTCCAGTGGGACTTCATCTTAACTTGACTACATCTGCAAAGACCCTATTTCCAAAAAAGATCACATTCACAGGTATCAGGGGTTAGGGTTTCAACACATCTTTTTAGAGGACACAATTCAACCCACAGCAGTTAAAAGAAAACATGGGTTGAGCTCTGCAAATAACAAATGTTGGAGAGGGTGTGGAGAAAAGGGAACCCTCCTACACTGTTGGTGGGAATGTAGACTGGTGCAGCCACTGTGCAGAACAGTATGGAGGTTCCTTAAAAAACTAAAAACAGAACTACCATATGACCCAGCAATCCCACTCCTGGGCATATATCTGGAGAAAACCATAATTCAAAAAGACACATGCACCCCCATGTTCACAGCAGAACTATTTACAATAGTCAAGACAGGGAAGCAACCTAAATGTCCAACAACAGATGAATGGATTAAGAAGATGTGGTACATATATACAATGGAATATTACTCAGCCATATAAAAGAATGAAATAATGCCATTTGCAGCAACATGGATGCAACTAGAGATTATCATGCTAAGTGAAGTCAGACAGAGAAAGACAAATACCATTTGACATCACTTATATGTGGAATCTAAAATATGACACAAATGAACCTATCTATGAAACAGACTCACAGACATAGAGAACAGACTAGTGGTTGCAAAGGGGTGGGGGAGGGATGGAGCGGGAGTTTGGGATTCACAGATGCAAATTATTACATATAGAATGGATAACAACAAGGTCCTACTGTAGAGCACAGGGAACTATATTCAATATCCTGTGATAAACCATAGTGGAAAAGAATATTAAAAAGAATATATATATATATATATATATATATATATATATATATATATATATGTATAACTGAATCACTTTGCTGTATAGCAGAAATTAACACAACACTGTTATAGTAAATCAACTATACTTCAATTAAAAAAATATTGAAAGAAATGGGTTGAGCACTTCTCTGTGACAATAACAATATAATATAATAATAGTAGTAATCATAAAGCACTTACTCATCCCAGGGACCAGTCTAAGAATTTTACACATATTCATGGATCAAAATCCTCACAACAAGCCTATGATTAAGAGTTGCTGTACCTCTACTTCACAGTTGAGGAAACTGAGGCACAGAGAAGTTACCAATGGTCCAAAGTCACACAGCCCCGTGATGTAATCGGACCAACCCTCCTCCACCTCCTCAGCCACAGACACCCAGTGGGGGCCTTGACAGGTGGGTGCCAGCGCGTGCTTTAAAGAGCTGCCCCTCCCCCTGGTTCTCGGACCTGTTCATCTCGTGGTCTGGCCACCGGTTTGGGATATTGTGAATCACACAGGGGCTCCGGCTTCCACACTGCTTCCTCTAAGGTTTTTCTTCACGGTCTTAATAACTATATTAGTGACACGTTCCCTCAAAACGTGTCGCCAGTTGCACCTGAGCCCCTTTGAGGAATGTTCTGGGGCGGAGGGCTGCTCCCCTGCTCCCCCAGCTGTGTTTCTTCCATCGTTCACACCCAGGTATGGGGATGTGAGGTGTAGATCCCACGCCTGACCTCAGAGTCCGTTTATGGTTACTTCAGGGGGAAACTGAGTCTCAGAAGTTGGGGCGTGTCCAGGGTCACAGAGCAGCTGGCGCAGGGCCAGGGCGGGGTCCCAGGCGGCCTCCCGGGGGGCCAGGTTCCCCCCGGTGCCCCACTCCCATCTCCACACTGCTCTCTCCTGAAGGGGACAGTCGCTGACTGGCAGACACGTACCATTCTGAAAAAGCCCCTTGAATGGAGACAGAGGAAGGCAGTTTGGGGACAGCCCACTCTGGGGGACAGGGTCACACTTGGGGTAGAATTGCCCAAGCTGTGCCCGTCTCCGCCCCCGTGCCAGATGTCTCTGGGATACGGCCCTGCGGTCAGCCTGCAGGCCGGGGCGGGCTGATCTGCTGCCCTCCCTCCTGCCCCCGCCCGGGCCAGGGATTTCACACCCAGGAAAATAATTTCCTGGTAAGGAGATTAGGAAGCATCGGCCGCTCTCGGGAACAGGATGGGCCCGGGTGAGGCAGGAGAGGAGCAGCGGGAGAGGCCGGGGGGGCAGCTGGGGGCACGGGAGGAAGTGTCACTGTCAATCAGGGCACTGACCCGTCTAATCCAGCCTCCTGGCTCTCCTGATCCCAGGGACAGATGCCGGCTAAAAGGTGCAAACTCGGCGGGCCTGGCCCTCCCCGCAGGCCTGCGGGACGGGCCCCTCTGTGGAGAGCCGGCTTAATCTTGCCAAGAGGTAAGCTGTCCAAAAGGCGCTCGCTCTCCGAGTCTCCCGTGCGCTTCCGCCTGCCTCACATGCAGGGCTGTGGCCAGGAATGCCGGGCACAGTGGGGTCCCCTTCGTCAGGGGACAGGAGCGCTTGCCGGGGCTGCCATGGGAGCAGGTCAAGAACCCGAGGGCCCGCTGGAGTTCCTGGTGAGTCTTGCCCAGACCTTGTGCTGGTCTCTGGCCTCGCTCATTCACTCACTCATTCATTCCACAAGCATGTACGGGTCTGACATGTGCCAGGATCATACAGGCTCACAGTTCTGAAAAGACTTGGTAGGAAACCGCATAGGATTACAGCCCTACCATCCATCCGTCCATCCGTCCGTCCGTCCATGCATTCGTTCATCCCTCCATCTGGCTGTCTGTGCATCCATCCGTCCGTCCGTCCATGCATTCGTTCATCCCTCCAACCATCTGTCTGTCCATCTATCCGTCTGTCTGTCCGTCTAGCACAGAGCAGGTTTCCAAACTGACCAGCCACCCATGTCAAGAGGCAGCAAGCCTCACCCACATCCACCCAGACTGTGCTGAGCAACCATCCCTGGAGGAAACTGGCATCCAGCCGAGAACGCTTCCTCATTCAGTGCCCTTCACGTCAACTCCACGCACACTTTTAATGAAATTCACTGCCACCAAGGAGATGCTTGGGTCCCTGGAGGAGCCAACAAAGGACTGTCCGGGGTCGTCTTGAGCACTAGGGACCCGTCCAAAGAAGAAGCCACCAAGAAGACCAGCAGAATGTTGAGGGCAGAAATGCCAAGCTGCAAGGGGCAGCGGGGCAGGGAGACAGGACCCGGCAACCAGGGCCCAGCCCTTCCATGTTCACAAGGATTTGCCTGGAGGTTCATTCTTGGTGCCAATGGATAAAAGGACGTGCCAGGCATCTCAAGGACCCTGGAGTGGAGCGACGGAGTCTTCCGTGTCAGGGACTGTGGGGCACTTGTGGGAACAGAGGTGTGCTTGAATTTGCGACTGGATGGGAAACTCCAGATGCTTCGGTGCTGTACGTATCAGTGCTGGCCTGTGGCAAAGCTATGAGATGAGTGGCTCGTCTTCAGTCCAGTTGGGTCCAGTCCAAAGAATCACATGCTTCCTGTGGTGCTCTGGCGGACAGTGGCAGCTCCATGGTGGGAGAGGTTACAGGGCAAGTGGTGTGTGAATGTGGCATTCTCCTGGGCTCCTCTTAGGGCCCATGGAATGTGGCCTGGCCTTCCTCTAGGACAGCACAGGAGATACAGAGCAGCGTTAGGCTCACCAGCTCCACTTATTAGCTGAGTGACCATGGGCAAAGTTTCTTAACTTCTCTTTGCCTCAGCTTACCTATCTATAAAATGGGGGTAAGATTACAGGGGTCATTTGGGCTGTTTACAAATACTCTAGTTCTCCTTCTGGACACATGGTAGGACTGTACTTCTCTACTTTTTTTCTTTTTAAAGACAATATATTCTTTTAGACATTCTTGGAACACTCAGAACAGTAGTTTTTTTTCCCTACCTACTTTGAACCTAGAAATAGCTTTGCGAATTCCTTTAGCCAATGAAATGGTAAATGATTTGCCACACCCTCCCCTGTCACCACTCCCTTGGTGACCATGAAAAGCAGAGGCCCCTTGACGACCTGCACTGGACAGGTAGCAAATGCAAGAAATCAACCTTTGCTGCTTTCAGCCACTGAGATGTTGGCATTCTTTGTTGCCATGGCATAACCCAGCCTAAACTGATGGACACATTTAGCAGCGTTATGGGCTGAATTATATGCCCTCAGAATTCGTATGTTGAAGCCCTTCGCCCCCAAAGCGATGGTATTTGGAGGTGGAACCTTTGGCAGATAATTCAGTTTAGATGAGGTTGTGAGGGTGGGGTCCCCCCGTGATGGGATTAGTACCCTTACAAGGAGAGACACCAGAGCACACGCTCTCCCTCCCTCTCTGTGTCGCACAAAGAGGTTACATGAGCACACAGCAAGATGGCGGCAGTCTACATGCCAGGAAGAGTCCTCACCAGTGCCTGACTCTGCTGGCACCCTGAACGTGGACACCCAGCCTCCAGAACTGGGAGAAAATAAATCTCTGTTGTTTAAGCCCCCCATGTGCGGCATTTGGTTGTGGCAGACCAAGCAGACTCACACAAGCACCTTTCTCATAATGCTGTTGTGAGGATTAAATAGGTTGCATACCAAGTGCTGGGAGTGGTGCCTGGTACAGAGCAGGCAATACGTGAGCGTCCACAGTTATTTTCACTTACTGTGGACAACAGGGTGGTCCCAGATAAAACTGGAACGAAGGTGAGGTTTGTGTCTTTACCTTTCCTGTGCATCTCCCACCCCCGTTTCCCGGAAACTTCATTCATTCCTACAATCACTCATTCAGGCTTCCAGCCAACGTTTGCTAAGGAACAACTTTGTTCCAGGCCTGAGAAGTCCATTCACTCATTTGGCAGACTTTTCCAGAGCCCCCAGGGGTGAACCGAGCCTGGTCCCTGTTCCCAAGGTGCTCATGGGCAGGAGGGACCCGAACAATGACAGCTCAGATGATGGGCATTTTTCTGATGAAGCTGGGAGGGCCCCGTCGGGGGTGTCTAATCACCTGGGGATTGGGGGATTCCCTGAAAGAGGTAGCACTTGTTCTAAACCGTGAGGACAGGTAGTATTCATCTGGACGAAAGCAGTCACGAAGGGCACTCCAGGCGGAGGGAAGGGAGGGAGCAAAAAAAGGAGGGGAAGGGTCCTCGAGCCCACACGAGAATCCCCAGCAGGGTCCTGGCAGGCAGCAGGCCCTCTTCTGACACATACCCCTGCCCTGCGGCCCAGGGCAGTGGCCGTGACTGCTCCCGCACCAGCCCCTTGAGGTGACATTCATATGGTATCAGGGCTTTGGGGGGTCTCATCACAGAGCACACCCACCAGGCTCCCCAGAGAGCCAGGGGGAGCCATCTGGGGTCAGGCCCTTGAGGGGTGCCCCTGGCCACCAGCTGACCCTGCTGGACAACCCACACCTCCAGGCAGCCGTGTGCCAGCCTGGGAGCTTCTCGAGGCACCCCAGGAGGGATTCCCCTCAACATGGCCAGTGTCGGGTACAGGGGTGCTCAGAAAGGGGGTGCGGGATGCAGGGAGAAAGCCACTGGTAAGGCAGGCTCTCCAGGACATTCCCAGCCTGTCTCTAGGGCACAGCAGACAAAGGAGAGGACCCGAGGCCCCAAAGGCATCATCAGAGCTGGGCCTGGGCTGATGGGGGAGGGGAGGGGAGGAGCATTTATAGGGGGAGCTCCCACCCATCCACTCTTCCCTGCCATGCCGCAAGGCAGGTACCGTCGGGCCCAGTTTACAGATGAGGATGCTGAGCCCAGAGAGGCTGCCTGTCCAAAGTGCCTGGAATGTTTCTGGGCTCAGCCATGATCCCTTGATCGACTAGACGGAGAGGGGGCTGCGGTTTGCGCATCTCCTGCGTGGCCAGGCCCACGGAGAGCAGGCAGCGTGGGGATGTGCGTGGGAGGGGGTGGAAGGGACTCAGAGAGGGGGAGCCTGGCCCCGCCCGGAGGCACGTGACCCACGCTGGACACCGCTGCTCCCTCCCGTGTGCCCCTCAAGAGGGCCACTCGGACCCGGGGACAAGGGTGGCTTGGGGGTGACAGAGCGGCTTCTAAGTGCAGCAGAAAGACGAGACAGACCCGAGTAACCGCCCCCCCCATCAGCTCTGCTGCTCAGCAGCTGTGACCTTGGGCAAAGTCCTTAGCCTCTCCAAGACTCAGTTTCCCCATCTGTAAATCAGTAGTCCTTATCCCCTTACCGGTTGCTGGAGTTTTTAACTAAGGTGGTGGATGTAAAACGTCTAGGCTGCTGTCTGGCCTCTGACAGGTTCTCAGGAGCCCTTCCCCCATTCCTCACCGCCACCAGACCCTCTTCTGCTGACCTACCTTTTCCGTCACACAGGGGCTGCGGCCGGGAACCAGGACACAAGGGCACCTGGGGCCAGAGAGCGAGGCTCTGGGCTGAGAACGTGGAGACCAAAGGACGACTCTCAGCGTTTCCATCCACTGGTTATACGTCATCTGTGAGGGTCACTTCCCTTTTCTTGGCCTAGTTTTAGCATCTGTGAAACAGGAGGGAAGGGGATTGAACTGGCCAGTTCCTGAGCTCTCTTCTGGCTGCAGGAGAAGTGAATACTGGTTGTGGATCCTTTCACCAGGCCAGAAAGTGACCTAGCTGCACAGGATGGAAACCTGATTTGATGTACCCATTCTTCTTTCTTCCATTGCAAGGGGTCACCTGGACTGAGGACATTTCCCAGGTTCCCTTATAGCAAAAGGTGATAACAGAACTAACATCTGGCTAAAGGATGTGTCATGTGACAGCTTCTGGGAACGTAAGAGAGAGCTGTGACTATTTACAATAGCTAAGACATGGAAACAACCTAAGTGTCCATCGATAGAGGAATGGATAAAGAAGATGTGGTACATAGATACAATGGAATATTACTCAGCCATAAGAAAGAATGAAATAATGCCATTTGCAGCAACATGGATGGACCTAGAGTTTATCATACTAAGTGAAGTAAGTCAGAAAGAGAAAGACAAATACCATATGATATCACCTATATGTGGAATCTAAAATACGATACAAATGAACTTATCTACAAAACAGAAACAGACCCACAGACACAGAGAACAGACTTGTGCTTGCTAAGGGTGGGGGGGTGAGGGAGGGATGGATTGGGAGTTTGGGGTTACTAGATACAAATTGTTATCTATAGGATGGATACACAACAAGGTCCTACTGTAGAGCACAGGGAACTTTATTCAACATTCTGTGATAAACTATGATGGAAAAGAATATGAAAAAGAATATATATGTATAACTGAGTCACTTTGCTGTGCAGAAGAAATTAACACAACGCTGCAAATCAAATATACTTCAATAAAATTTTTTTAAAAAGAGACAGCTGTGGACTCTTACTCCCTTCCCCTCCATCCCTTCCTTTACCCAGTGGGCTGGACTGTGGGGTTGTTGGTTGGAATAGCCGTTTGGCCATGAAGGTGTCCTTGGGAACGGAGGCCACAATGGCCGAGCAAAAAGCTAGAAGGAGCTTGGGCCCCTGAGGACTTCACGGAGAGGGCCGCCGAGCCAGCCTAGAGCGCGTCCCTTTGGACTTTTCTCTGAGACAGAAATCAAATCCTATCTTGCTTAAGCGTGGTTATTTTGGTCTCTGTTACTTTACAACCAAAACTAAAAAAATGGCCTGATGGAAGTCTGCATTGTCTGTATAGAAGTCACGTGGTGTGTGAAAACAGGAGGCTTCCAGAGCCTTCTAATCACTTCACACAACTGGATGGGGTCCCTGGAAGAATACACGTGGGCCTCGCACAGGTGTGCGTGTGCGGCTGTGTGCTGGTCTTCTGAGGGCCCATCTGTCCTGAACTAAACAGAGAAAGCTTTCTCCCAGGCTGCGAGTACAGACCAGATTTCCTGACCGCTGGTCTTCTGAGCACCCCAGCAAGTCAGCTCGGTCACCCCACAGGACGGTGCTGGGGGCTGAGGGAATGCGGCCCCTCTTCTCTGATTTGCATCTCGGGTGGTCCCAAGCCCTAGCGGGCCCCTCCCAGCCAATGCAAGCATCATCCTGGAACCACACGTGTGTATGCCAGAGGCAGTGTTTATTAACAGGGCTGATGATTGGCGATTCATGTATTAAGGTCATGTTTATCTTCCATTGTCAACACTGGTCATTGTTGATTTGAAATGAGGCCTTTCTCATTTCCTGGGCATCCCCGCAGTGAGTAAGAGCATGTTGAAGGCTTAATCATTTTCATGTGGTGGGGATGAAAGGCAGAGAAGGCTGAGGCTCCCTGTGTCAGCCAGAAGAAGGGTCGTCCCACGGGGGGGCTGGCCCCGCATCCCAGAGAGGGAAGGCAGCTCCAGGACAGGCGAGGGGACGGCCAGAGAGCAGCTGGTGGCCCCAAACAAAGCCCCAGCTTCTTGGCTCAGACAGATGAGCTCCCAGTCTACCAGGGCGGTTCGCAGATGTGAACTCAGACCTTCCTTTCAGGACTCTTGCGGAAGTCGTGGACGCAGGACACAGGACCAAATCTGTCATCTCCCAGGTGGGAAGCAAGTACATTTTTAGCAACTCCAGCTGGTGGGATGCAGCGTGGCGTCGGGGAAAGGGGACGGGGTTTGGATCTAGAGAGAGCCGGTGTGTGTGAGCTTGAACACGTGGTGACGCCTGACTTTCCTCCTCTGTGAAATGGGGATGATCACACGTTGCCTGCAGGCTGATACTGACAGGTACAGGAGAGAGCTGCACGTGACTTTCCAGGAAGGCTGATAAATACGTCACTTTCCTTCCCCTGCCCCTATAAACCAGCCACGTCATAGGGAAGAGCAAACCTGACTCCATATTAGATCAGTTTCTTTTACCGTAACCTTTGTATTCTATTGCTTTTGCTTCCAGTTAAGAATGTAGCCTCTAGCCTGAAATACACAAGAGAGCCCATTCTCAAGGCCCTGACCTTTAAGGGGATAAGGTCCATTCCTACAGAGATAAAACGTTGCAGAACAGGGAACGACATTTGTTTTGTTGGAGGTTTACAGGAACACCGTGACCTGACCTTCATGGACAAAAGATTCCTGCACCAAGAAGTTTGCAGCAACCAACCACACCCCCTCTCTCACCTGGCGTTTAAAAATGCTTTGATGAAACCCTCTGGGGAGCCCGGGGATTTTGGAGGCACGAGCCACCTGTCACCTTGCTTGGCCCTGTAATAAACCTTTCTCTGCTCCAGATTCCAACGTTTCAGTATTGTTTAGCCTCACTGTCTGTCAGGCACATAGACTTGCATTCGATGACACCTACATTCTTCTGAAACTTGGAGGAGGGTTTGGAAAGAATTGGGAAGGAATGTGTCCCTACAGAGAAAAGGCTATGACAAACTCATCTCTTCCTCTCTCTCAGACCTGTGGGCTTCAGAGGTCAGAGGAAGTGGCCTCTGAAACAAACAAAAAGTGTGTTTGTTTTAAGAAAGTATTTGCAAGCATCTCTAGTGTTTGGGGTGCTGGAATCGGTGACACCCCACCTGGATGGTTCACGGCTCCGCCGACACGGAGAGGATGTCAGGGAGGCTGAGGCCATGTTACAACAGGTTGCTGGACTCTCAACTGGGTAAACGATTGTGTTCCCAAGGGAGTGACCGCTGGCCTCAGATCAGCCAGGTGGAGGTCTCTGGCAGAGTGACACAGGGCGCGGTTACCGTGGCCCGCTCCGTCCCGGAACACGTGCATTCAGTCAAGACCTAGAAAAGGTGTTCGTCAAGTATTCAGGTGACAGAAAGCCTCCAAGCAGGAGGCAAAAATGATGAGGTCCTTTTATAAACCTATTGTTGTCTAATCCTCACAGCCACCCCCTGAGGTTGGGACGATTTAATTATCCTCATCATACATTTGAGGAAGCCGGGGCTTGGACGGGTTCGGTGACTCGCCCAAGGCCACGAGGCTGGGAAGTAGTAGGACCCAAATTTGAACAGAGGCCCCACGGAGCTCATCCTCAAACCACCCGTGAAACATCAGCCCCTCTGGGTGCGTCTGAAACTCAGGGACGTGGAGAAGAAGGCAAGGCAGGGGTCGTATTCAGGCTTTGTTCATCCTTTTGTCCAAACGATATCCAGCGAACGCCTAGTATGCACCAGGCGCGTTCTGGGTCCTGCTGATACAGCGGAAGCAAGAGTATCCAGAGGCATCCTGCCCTCACAGTCCAGGGAGAGGAGGGGGCTGGCGGAGGAGAGCAGTTAAAAAATACACACGAAGATGAATTAGGCAATTGTAGAAGATGATCATAGAGCCAAAACTTTTATTAAATGCCAGGCAGTGTTCTAAACTCAATGACCCTATGAGGTCTGTGCTGTCATTGTTCCCACTTTACGGATGAGGAAAACTGAGGCACAGAGAGCTCAAATGCCTGAGGTCACAGGGCTCTCACCTTTGGAGCCTGCACAGCGCGCTGCTCGGCCATCCCACGACACGGCAGGGCCGAGGACGCCGGCTGGAGGGATGTCGGGGAGACACAGATAACGCTAGCAGGGTGATCAGGGAAGGCCGTTAAGTGGGGGTGACGTCAGAGCCAGAAGGAGGAGCCCAGAGCCATGTGAGGCTCAGGGGGACCCGCAGGGGTGCAGCAAGAGGCAGGAATCTGCAGGGTGAGGCACAGAAAGACGCCCGGCTGGCCCACCCTGAGGGGCCAGTGGTCCCAGGGACGCGAAGGGCAGGTGGACGTGCAGGGTTTGTAGGTCGTGGCAAAGAGCTTGGATTCTTTTCCCTACTGTGAAGAAAAGTCCAAGTGGGTGTTTATGCAGGAGAGGAAAGCGATCGGGGTCCATTTCCCAGGGAGTCCTGGGCCACATGGCTTGGAAACGGTGCCATGGGACTTGAGCACAGCCTTGGGCCAGCCCACAGCCCAGAGCTGCTGCATCTCCCTGACCCTTCTCTGCTTTTCCTACTCAGCTTTCCAAAGCTCAGAACCCTACCCAAGTCTGCTGGGTTCCGAGACCCGAGCTGAGTGCCCAGGTGGGGACAGGCCAGGGCCAAGCCTGGTCCTCCCCGAGTTCAGGGTATGCTGGGGAGTCTCCCTGATGCCGGGGCGGGGTGGCTGGGGGACACACAGTCAGGGACACCAATCAAGACCCAGAGGCCTTGCTGGACCCATCGGCACAAGGAGTCGGACCCAGCAAGATGGGATTTCCCAACAAAATTTGAGGCACTGCCCTTGGATTCCGAAAAGTAGTCAGAAGAGTCAGAGGGGCAGGGAGGGGGGAGAGGAAAGAGGGGGTGGCCCAGGGAGGGTTGGGAACCAGAGAGCAGGGGCAGGGAAGGGGGAGCCAGGAAGGTGGGTGAGCAGAGGCGAGGGGGCTGGCCCAGCAGCGCAGTTCAAGGAAAAGGCCTGAGGAGGTAGGAGGGGCGACAGGGTGGCCAGGCGGGGCTACTGCCTGTTCCCGATTGTCCCCACGACCTGGGGCTCAGCTGGCCTTCCCGCCCCGCGGCCTCAAGGAGCCCGGCCCGGACCCGGTGCAGATGCGTGTTAGCTGGCGGAGCCGATGTCCCGCTGCGCTCGGCTCCCACCTGGTCCCCGAGGAGGCGGGGGCAGCTCCCCCAGGAGCAGCATCCCGAGGGTGGCGTCCGAGGGCTCTGGGCTGAGCAAGGCTGAGGCTCAGGACGTCTGCCGGGGGAGCTGCAGGGCAGGAGCTCCAGCGGGCAGCGCTGGGGCAGGACGCGGGCAGAGGGCAGGGGGCAGCATGCTCTGACAGTCATGCACATCGCAACAGGCTGGCTGGCGAAGCAGGGAGCCTGTGCGCTGGGGCTGCTGGGGTGGAGGAGGAGAGACCACAGACAGCCCGGGCAGGAGCTTTCCGCCTTCTTCAAACACTGAGCCCCAACTGTGGGCCGGACGGGGCAGGGTGCCCAGAGCACCAAGAGGAATCAGAGCCAGCCCTGCCCTCAGGATGCTGAGCTTCCATGGCAGACAGAGACCAGGACACGGGAAACGTCATGGAGTGTGATCTGTGCTCCCAGCGTTGGGGAAGAGATGGGCCAAATCACAGAGGGCTTCCTGAAGGAGGTGTCGAGAAACAGTAGGAGCCGCCCGGCAGCTGCAGAAGGCATGGCCGGAGGGGCTCGGGCTCCTGCTGCTTGAGACACAGGCAGGAATGCGGGCAAAGGCGCACAGCCCCGCAGCAGCCCTCAGACCCCATTTCGCACGCCTCAAGTAGGGGGGCCTCTCTGTCGATCCCCACCACTGGTGACTGAGCCAACCACAAAAGCCAGAGCTGCTTAATCAAGACGGAAAGACCCTTTGCAGGAAAAAAATTCAATAGGGTACAACCTCTGCTTGTATAATCACAAGGCATTTCAACGTCACATTTGTCCATGAAAGAAAGAGAAAAACAGTTGTTAGATTTTTAAAATATAGTTTCAATTGTTGTAAGGTAGTTTTTTGTTTTTTTGTTTTTTTTAAGATGATGTTGGAACAATGCATTTATTTTATTTTATTTATTTATTTATTTATTTATTTTTGGCTGTGTTGGGTCTTCGTTTCTGTGCGAGGGCTTTCTCTAGTTGTGACGAGCGGGGGCCACTCTTTTTTTTTTTTTTTTTAATTTGCATTTTCCTTTAGTTTGGCATCAAGCATTGCAAAGACGGCAATGTTTATTTATTTATTTATTTATTTATTTATTTATTTATCTATTTTTGGCTGTGTTGGGTCTTCGCTTCTGCGCGAGGGCCCTCTCCAGTTGCGGCGAGCAGGGGCCACTCTTCATCGCGGTGCGCGGGCCTCTCACTGTCGCGGCCTCTCTTGTTGCGGAGCACAGGCTCCAGACACGCAGGCTCAGTAGTTGTGGCTCACGGGCCTAGTCGCTCCGCGGCATGTGGGATCCTCCCAGACCAGGGCTCGAACCCGTGTGCCCTGCATTGGCAGGCAGATTCTCAACCACTGCACCACCAGGGAAGCCCCCTGTAAGGTAGTTTTAAACTTTCATCTCCTATTTGTGTGAAGAGTTTCCTGTCAAGGGGGCTATCGCGAGTTTGAGGATATCAATCGTTGTCGTGAAGACCTGGTTTCCTGGTTTGGAAGGTGCGCTGTGGTTGTATAAGCCTTCACCATGGCTCGAAGCTGGGTGACGGGTGGACAGGACCGTTCCCTGCTATTTTCCCAACATTATGTGAGTCACAACGATTTCAAAATAAAAATTAAAAAACAAAAAAAACCCTCTTGTTCTGGAATTGTGCACAGCCACCTCGAGCATTAAATCTGACACAGAAACAAATTTTGTTATGGGAGCAGCTGTTTCTCATTTAATTAATTTTTTAAAGATTGCTTTTCGGATGCTTATTTAAATTTAGTACACTACCTTACAAGTTTTATTTTTATTTTCTTAGCATAATTTTATCAAATAGAGTGAAAATGTAATTTTTTTTTTTTTTAAATCTACTGTACTTAATGTCCCTTTGCTCCAAAGTGCATTCAGTGAATTGCTAACTTTCTACATGGGCTCCAACTTGGAGAAGGGTGGGAGTCGCTGTCTGGGAGGTGGGACTATTTGGACTCGGGGAGCCCTCAGCCAGGTCAGGGGATGACAGGACCTCTCAGAGGCTCCCGGCAGGGGTTCCAAGGAGTCCAAGGGCGGGGCAGCCTGCAGAGGAGGGGCTCAGTGGGCCTGGACGTGAAAGGTGGGTGGCATTTGGGTAACACTGAGAACATATAGTCATGGGGTGGGGTGGTGCCACCAGGAGGAAAGATGTGCCGCTGGCAGCAGCAAGAAGGCGAGCTTGGCCAGGGGGCTGCACGTCGGAGGAGCCCTTGGACACTCCTCTGACCAGCAAAGTGCCTTGGCCAAAAAAAGAGGTCTCCAGCCAAGAAGGAAAGGCTTTCCTGCCTGGACAAATGTGCCCAGCTCCCCGGGGTAGGGTCTGTGGGGTCTGGGGCCCAGCATCCCACCTCTTTGCCTCTGACACCCACGCCGATCCACTGCCACAGCCCCGGCTGCAGACGGTGTCATCCTGAGGGGGTGACAAGGACCTTGAGGGCACGGCCAGCCCCCGCTGGTGGGGATGGCTCAGGACGCGGTGGCCCCCGGCAGGGGCTCTCGCCAGGCTGGACAGCAAGGACACGCCCGTGGGATGAGTCCCCAGCCTCCTCCGGAGCCGGGTCTGAATGGAAACATTATCACAATCGAATTACCTTTCAGCGACGCAGCCTGAGAAACCCCAGTCCTCAGCCCCGATGCCAACCTCGCATGGAGCCAGGGGTGAGCGGAAGTCATGCTCCGCCCGGGCAGGGGGACAGCACACACCAAAACCAAGTCGAAAAAGCGACCCAGGGCCCCGGCCCACAGGGGGCTGAACGGGCTCCCCAGCGAGGGAAGCAGCGCCAGGGCCAGGCGCACAGGTTGTGTTTGGATGGTCCCAAGGACGGGGTGGGGAGTTCCTCCTTCCTTCCTTTCTTTCTCTCCTTTTTTTTTTTTTTTTTTTTTTTTTTAATAAAAGGGGTGATAAAGGGTCCTGCCAGGAAGCATTGTCTTCCAAAGTCTAAAGTGTTTGAAATTAATTTATCCGCTTAGGATGGTGTATAAATTTCTCATTACCAGTGTCAGTGATGAACAGGAACCCATTCCAAGAAATGTCTCGGGCCCTTGCCAAGCCGTGGGCCCTGGGTCCCTGGCGGAGCGGGGCCGCGACAAAGGCTTTCACACAGACAGGAGCGTTAGCTATGCATGCTTTCGCGTTGCCCGGGCTCGGCCCAATGCCCTGTGAGAACCACACGTCCACACCCGCTTTATTATTCCGCACAGATGCCGCTCGCTGTTGTGTGTTTGCAGCTTTGTGGAACGCAATGTGGGGTGTCGGGGGTTTTGTTCTCGTCGGGCATGTGCTTTTCTACTTTGCCCCTCCCGGCCCCCTCCTTCTGTGACACCCCTACAAATGGCTGGCCCGGGGGAAGTGGGGGACAGAGCCGGGCACTTTCTGGGAAGGGCTGGGCTGGGCTGGGGGAGGGGCCCACATGAATTGAGCCTCTTTGAGGGGTGTGTGTGGGGGGAGGGTGTGGAAGCCCCAGGGAGGGGAGGGGAGGGGAGGGAGGGGGAGGTTAAGCCCTGGGAAGAAAGTGGCACCCCTCCGCCCCTCCCCGGCTGGGCCCGGCTGCCAGCCGTACTCGCGGCTGCCCTGGAGCCCCCGGGAGACTCAGCTTCAGACGGAGGGGTCCTCGGGGCGCTCCTGTCGTGGGTTACCCAGTAATTCCTCAAGGCCCAGGGCCCCTAAGAGCTGAAGAGGTGGCAGGGCCGGGACTCAGACCCAGGCCTCTGCCCCGGCAGCCGGGGAGGTGTTCTCTCTTCTCCCGCCAACGCCCGCCCAGGAGCCCAGGGTCCATGCCCCTCTGCCCGCTTTGGGTGGCTTTTGCAGGGGTCACCCCGGTGGGGACAAAGCTCAGACCTTACGGGGCAGGACAGGAGGGCTGTCCTGGAAGTCGGGAGACCCCACGGGAATCTTGCCTTTGCCACTATCTCCCCGTGTGACCCAGGCCTGGTCTCCCCACCCAACCTCTGTGCTCCCTTCTGTACCTGAAGGGGAGGAAGGCATCAAGGCTGTGCTGCCCAGAGATGCCGCTGACATTGACTGTGGACTCCGCAGCTCAGGAGGAGGGGGCCCTTGGGGGGCCTAGAAGGAGAGGGAGCCTGCAGGTGACCCCGCCAACCTCTGAGACAGCCGGGTGTCTGGACAGCGCCCTCTTCCTTGGGGATCCTGGCCAGAGGGCCGGGCATGCTTGGACCCAGGGGCCGCCGCGCAGAAACGCCAGTCTCGGCTGACGCGCTCACTGCCGGTCTCGGTGAGCCTGGCGGCCAAGGGCAGGGCCTTTCAGAACGGCTGATTGGGACGCCTGGCAAGTCACCGGCCCTGGGCGGTGGGCCAGCTCACAGCCCCTGCGGAGGTGGCCTCATTAAAGGCCTCATGGTCCAGTGGGCAGGGCATCAGACTGGACATCTGGAGGCTTGGGGCCTGGTCCAGCTTGCTGCTGCTTTGCTGGGTGACCTTAAGCAGATTACTTGGCCTCTCAGTGCCCCATCTGCCCCCTGGCTCCCCCCTGTCTGGCAAGGCTTTCTGGAGGGAATATTAATGGGGTGGCTCACAGAAGCCCGGATTCTACGGCACCTCAGTTTTAGCCTTTCCAGCCATGCCAGGGGCTGGCAGGGACACGCAGGAACCCTTCCTCCTGAAAGCCTCTGAGGATTCCATTCCGCCACTGCTGGCTTGGGCTGCCACAGGCCTGGCCTGGCACACAAAGCTCTGAGGGCCAGGGAGAAGCTTCACGGAGTCTCAGAGCAAGAAGTCACCATTAGCATCCTTCGGAGCAATCTCTCTTCTTTGCAGATGAAAAACTCAGGCCAGGACACACAGCCAGGTGGTGGCCTTCTTGGGCTGGGAACCTGGGCATCCATTCTCTGGGCCCTTCTAATTTCTCCCCTGACATAGTCCCCGGGCTGATGTTTCCGTCACAAGGATCTCACCCTGTCCGTTCCTGTGTCAGCCTCTTCCATGACCTCCCATAGTCCAGGTGATCAGACCCCTCAGCCGGTACCCTGGACCCTCTTCTCTGGCCATGCACACCTCAGGCCATGTCATCACCCAGGCTGAGCTCCAGCCCTCCGAGCCCATGTGGGACCCCAAGCCCCGCACCTGCCGTTCCTGCCACCTGGGGGAACCTCCTCCACTTGCCTCCTGGATGAACTGATGGCCCTTTGTGACTACAGCGAAACATCCCCTGTGTGTGACAGCCGTCACACAAGCCGTCCCCAAGGACACAGCCTTGGTCAGTCCACTTGGGTCTTACAGCATTCAGGCCCCTCTCCATAGGAGCACTGCCTACTGGGCCGAGGGGGCCTTGAAGGGCAGGGCCTGCCTCTCAGCCATGTTGGGCCCCCAGAGAAGCCCCAGGGCTTGGCAGGTAATGGGTGCTCAGTAGATGGGAGTTGAATGAAGACTTAGGAGGTCAAAGCCAGCATCCTGACCCCATAAGCCCCCTGCTCTCTTCTTTCAAGTACCCTTGAACAAAACATTTAAAAGCTTCATCCAAGGAGCCATGACTCACCAGGGCCCTCCTGCTGCTCTGTGGCCTCACCCCAGCAGAGTGGACCTGCCTAAGCCCATACACCCCAAGCTCCTTTTTTTTCAGATCTCTGTGTCCCAAGCCCGTCATCATAATAATCCTCCAAGATTGTTGCAGCTCAGTGTATAGCTGAGTGAACCGAGGCTCAAAGATATGCGATGTCCTGCCTGGGGTCACACAGTGAATAGAGGCCAAGCTGGGATCTGAGCCCAGACCTGCAGGATCCAAAACCCATGGTCCTGCCCCAACCAACACCTGCTCTCCTCCGAGCCCTGCTAGGGAGCTGCTTAGAGGCATGGAGGTGGCTGAGTTGCTAAAAGCTAGGAAAGAATTTGCTGCGTGATCCTTTCCCCTTGGCACTGGTAAATATATCAACAAACTGGACAACCTAGAAGAAATGGAAAAATTTTTAGAAATGTACAACTTACCAAGGCTGAATCAGGAAGAAATAGAAAATCTGAATAGGCCAGTTACTAGTAATAACATTGAATCAGTAACCAAACGTCTCCCGAAGAAGAAAGGCCCAGGACTGGGTGGCTTCACTGGGAATTTTACCAAACGTTTTAAAAAAGAATTAACACCAATTCTTCTCAAACCCTTTCCAACAAATCGAAGATGAGGGAGTACTTGCAAACTCATTTGATGAGGCCAACATTATACTAATACCAAAACCAGAAAAGGACACAACTAGAAAAGGAAACTACACGCCAATATGCCTGATGAGTATAGATCCAAAAATTCTTAACAAAATACTAGCAAACTAAAATCAGCAGCACATTAAAAGGATCATTCACCATAATCAGGTGGAATTTATCCCTGGGATGCAAGGATGGTTCAACATACACAAATCAATCAGTGTGATACACCACATTAATAGAATAAAAGAAAAGAATTATATGATCATTTCAATAGACACAGAAAAAGCAATTTCCAAAATTCAACATCCATTCACGATAAAAACTCTTAACAAATAAGGCATAGAAGGAACATATCTCAACATAATAAAGGCCATATATGACAAGCTCACATCACACTCCGTGGTGAAAGGTTGAAAACTTTTCCTTTATGATCAGGAACAAGACAAGGGTGCCCATTCTCACCACTCCAATACAACATAGTACTAGAAGTCCCAGCTAGAGCAATCAGGCAAGAAAAAGAAGCAAAGGGCATCAGAATTGGAAAGGAAGAGACAAAATTGTCTCTGTTTGCAGATGACAGGATTTTATATATAGAAAATCCTAAAGACTCAATGAAAGGACTGTTAGATCTTATCAATGAATACAGTAAAGTTGCAGGATACAAAATTAACATCCAAAAATCAGTAGCATATCTACACACTAACAACAATTTTTTTTTAAAAAAATTGATTTTTAATAGCATCAAAACCAATAAAATACTTAGGAATAACTTTAACTAAGGAAATGAAAGATCTCTACTTTGAAAACTACAAGACACTGATGAAAGAAATCAAAGAAATGGAAGAGTATCTCATGTTCATGGATTGGAAGAATTAACACTGTTAAAATATCAATACTACCAAAGCCATCTATAGATTCAATGCAATCCCTATCAAGATTCCAATTGCATTTTTAACAGAAATAGAAAAACAACTCCTAAAATGTATTTGGAACCACAGAACACCCTGAATAGCCAAAACAATCTTGAGAAAGAAGAACAAAGCAGGAGGCATCACACATCCTGATTTCAAGCTATACTATAAAGCTACAGTTATCAAAACAGTTTGGTACTGGCATAAAAACAGACAAATAGACCAATCGAACAGAACCAAGAGCCCAGAAATAAACCCAAGCAAATATAGTCAGCTAATATTTGATAAGGGAGCCAAGAATACTCAATGGAGAAAAGACAGTCTCTTCAATACAAGGTGTTGGGATAAAGTAGTCACTTGTAAAAGCATGAGACTGGACCCATATCTTACACCACTCACAAAAATTAACTTAAAATGTATTAATGACTTAAATTAAGACCTGATACCATGAAACACCTAAAAAAACCCACAGGAGTAAAAGAAAACCCCTTGACATGGGTTTTGGTAATGAATTTTTTGAAATGACACCTGAAGCACAAGCAACAAAATAAAAAATGAACAAATGGGGCTACAGTAAACTGAAAAGCTTCTGCAAAAGAAACCATCAACAAAGTGAAAAAACCTACAGAATGGGAAAAAAATCTTTGCAAACCATATATCTGACAAGGAGTTAATATCTAAAATATGTAAAGAACTCATACAACTCAATAGCAAAATAACATGGGCAAAGGACTAAGAAAAACAGTATGGAGGTTCCTCAAAAGACTAAAAATAGAGTTGCCATATGATCCAGCAATCCTACTCCTGGGCATATATCCAGACAAAACTCTAATTCAACCAGATACATGCACCCCAATGTTCATAGTGGCACTATTCACAATAGCCAAGACATGGAAACAACTTAAATGTCCATCGACAGATGAATGGATAAAGAAGATGTGGTACATATATACAGTGGAATACCACTCAGCCATAAAAAAAAATGGAATAATGCCATTTGCAGCATTATGGATGTACCTAGAGATTATCATACTAAGTGAAGTAAGTCAGAAAGAGAAAGACAAATACCATATAACAGCACTTAAATGTGGAATCTAAAATATGACACAAATGAACTTATCTACGAAACAGAAACACTCACAGACATAGAGAACAGACTTGTGGTTGCCGGGGGTTGGGGGGGCGTGGAGGAGGGATGGATTGGGAGTTTGGGTTTAGCAGATGCGAACTGTTACATACAGAATGGATAAACACAAGGTCCTACTGTATAGCACAGGGACCTATACTCAATATCCTGTGATAAACCATAATGGAAAAGAATATAAAAAAGAATGTATATAAATGTATAACTGAATCACTGTGCTGTGCTGTACAGTAGAAATTAACACAACATTGTAAATCAACTAGACTTCAATAAAATAAATTTAAAAAAATAAATCAAAAAATAAAAATAAAAATGGGCAAAGGACCTGAATAGACATTTCTCCAAAGAAGATATACAAGTGACCTACAGGTACATGAAGAGATGCTTAAAATTACTAGTCACTAAGGGAAATGCAAATTAAAACCACAATGAGCTAGCACCTCACACCTGTTAGACTAGCCGTCATCAAAGAGACAAGAGATAATAGGTGAAGGCAAAGGTGTGGAGACAAGGGAACCCTCGTGCACTGTTGGTGGGAAAGTAAATTGGTACAACAACTATGGAAGACAGTATTGAGGGTCTTCAAAAAATCAAAAATAGAACTACAGTATGATCCAGCAATTCCACTGCTGATAATATATCCAAAGGAAACAACAACATTAACTCAAAAAGATACCTGCACGTCCATCTTCATTGCAGCTCTATTTACAATGGCCAAGACATGGAAGCAACCTAAGTGTCGATCAACAGATGAATGGATAAAGAAGATGCGGTACATATATACAATGGAATATTACTCAGCCATAAAAAAGAATGAAATAACGCCATTTGCATCAACATGGATGGACCTAGAGAATATCATACTAAGTGAAGTAAGGCAGAGAGAGAAAGACAAATACCATATAATATCACTTATATGTGGAATTTAAACAACAACAACCCAAACAGAAAAACCCCAAACTCAGACAAAAACGATTAGATTTGTGGTTACCAGAGGTATCGGGTGGGGGAGGGAGAACTGGATGAAGGTGGTCAAAAGGTACAAACGTCCAGTTACAAGATAAATAGGCAACTTAATAAGTCCTCAGGATGTACTGTACAGCGTGGTGGCTATAGCTAACACTTCTGGATGATATATAGGAAAGCTAAGTGTAAATCCTGAGTTCTCATCACAAGGAGAAAATTTTTTTCCTTTTTTCTTTCTTTTCTTTATTGTATCTATATGAGAAGCTGGGTTTTAGCCGAACTTGTGTTAATAATTCCACAATATATGTAAATCAAACTATCATGCTGTATGCTTTAAATTTATACATAGATGTATGTCAATTATTCTTCAATAAAACTGGGGAGAAAAGACAGGATGTTCTTGATAAAATGATAGACACATATCAATTGAAAGAGAAAAATAGTTCAGAGATAGTAACACAGAGATATGGTCAATTGTTTTTTGACGAAGCGTAGGCAATTCAATCTTCAACAAACGGTGTTGAGACAATTGGATGTCCACATTCAAAGAAATCTTTATTCACATCTTACACAAAAATTAGCTGAAAATAGATCACAGGTCTAAATGTAAAACCTAAGCCCATAAGACTTCCAGAAGAAACCATAAGAGAAAATCTTTGTCATTTCTTAGATATAACACAAGAGCACAGTCCATAAAAGAAAAAACCCCGACACATTGGATTTCGTCAAAGTTTAAAACCTCTGCCTTTGAAAAAATTCCCAGGGCTCAAATAGCCACAACAGGAGCCGAGCCTCTTTGCCCTGATGGGATTGGGGGATGAGGCTGGGAGCCAGTGAGTCAGAGACGGTGGAAGCAGCCAGAGGAGGGCCAGAAAGACGGTAGGCGGGCATGTGGGCTGCGACTGGCTGCACATCCTTTCCAGCGATGATGTGCGACGTAAGTATCCTTTAGTATCGCTTGACTTCTCCAAGCCTCAGCTTTCTCATCTGTCAAATAGCGCCATCTGGAAAAGTTGCTTTGAGCAGTAAATGAAATGGGAAAGTACACCCTCAATAGTTGTGAATTCCTTTTACTTTTCCTTCCTCTCCTCGGAGAGGATATAGACCAACTAAGGAAGCAAGAGGCAGGATGTGAAAGCACTAGAAACATTTCTACTGAGTAAATTCCCAGGAAAGTAAGCCTCTGAGCTAGTGCTCAGCTGTTGGATGTCCTCTTACAAGAAGCCCTGATCCAACCCAAGGGTCCGAACCCTGGATGGTCCAGGGAGACATAGGGTGATTTGCCATCTCTCAAGGTTGTTGGTGGTTCTAGAGGCAGAGACTAAGAAGTGTGTAAAGAAGAAGTAGGTGAAAGAGGACCAGAGGGAGAAGGAGGAGGCGTGGGAGAGGGTAGAAAGGGGAGTAAGCAGTAGCATAAGACCAAACCAGGGCAGGGGCAGGGCAGAGATGACTGCAAAGAAGAACCTCAAACATAATCACTTGCACAACTAATTTAGGTGCATCTCAAACCTCAGCACCCACCCATTAGCTGTGGCTGCCTAAGGTGTGAAGCCGGGCCCAGACTCAGCAGGAAAGAGGCTGGTCATTGATTAGCAATGTCTGCCACTGGTGAGGGACTGAGGCATGGGGGCGTCTATGCCATATTTTTGCTGAGTTGCAACAGGAACACTGTGACTCTAAGGGGTTTATTCACTTCAGGTTCAGTTCAACAGCTTCCTTGACTCTCAGCAATGAAGTCTTTGTTCAGTTCAATAATTGATATTAAAATGACATACAGTTCATAGGTCCGGTTCAATTACCTTTAGGTCAGGAAATTGTATATTTTAGAAAGTGTTTGGTGCAAAACAGATACGAGAAAAACTTCTGGCTTTAGAGGGTCAATTATCCATTATATATAAATGTCAGTTACCCAGAACACTTTACCCTCCAAGCGTCCCGGGAGGTTGGGGTGCTACAGCTCCCTGAGTGAAGATGTCAGGAGAATCGCGGAGGGGTCCCAGAGATAGGGAGTCTGGCAGGTTTTAACAGTGGCCAGGAGCATGGATTGGAAGACAGGAGAGGAGAGAAAGCAATGTCCTCAGAGATCATACAGCTGCATGGTGTGTGGAAAGTGCAGGGGTCTCCAAAACAGTTCCCTTCAACTCAGCAAGCATGGATGGAGTGCCTTCTCTGTTCCAGGTTCCGAGCCAGACACTGGGAATAAACAGAGACCTAACCAAGGCTGGGGGTCCCCTGTCCGGAGGAGCTCCCCAAAATAGGCCTGTGGAAGGGGGCTTCCCACCTGGTCAGCCCATCCTGGTGCTGGGATTCCGGCCGTGGTGGACCTCATCAGTCGGTGTCTGTAAAAGTACCGAGACCTGACCATGTCACTTCCCTGCAGTGGTGCCCTGTTACTACTTTATTCCTGGAACAAAACCCAAGTGCCTATCAGAGTTGACAAGCCCCCAACCAATCTATTCTAACCCAATCTCTCCCTCAAGTTCAGCTCTGGTCCAACTGGATTTTTCCAGTTCCCCCGACATTCTGATCTCTCTCCGGCCTTAGAGTCACCACCTCCCCCACCATCACCTCCACCTCCAGGTCATCCTTCCCATCTCAGCTGCATCCTGGCTTCCCCAGCAAGCCTCCCGGGCCCCCTGGGTGACGTGAGCCGCCCCTCGCCTTACCATGCACACTGTACCGCCAACCTCTTTGCGGCACTTGGCACGATTGTCATCAGGTGTAATCAGGTGTGTAGCCCTAGGTCTCATTTCTACATCCTCCGCCAAACTGAAGGCCCCGTGAACGTAGGGAACAGGCCCAATGTCTCCTTTGCAGCTCCAGCCTCGATAGCCACACAGCCTGGCAAAGAGAAGGCACCAACACTTGTGGAGGTGTCGGCCAAAAAATATGCACAAACTAAAAGCTGAGAATTATGTTTTGTTTAGCGGACAAAGCTAAGGACTTAAGCCCAGGACACAGCATCTCAGATCGCTTGGAGGGACAGCTCCGAAGAGGCAAGGGAGGGGCCAGGATCTATAGGAGCTTTTACAACAAAGACCAGGTGGTCAGAACATCAAAAGATTACTGTTAATCAAAGAAAACCAGACATCTCAGGTTAAGGAATTTAGCACTTTTCTATGCATGGGAAGAGGCAAGCGTCTGGGCTCACTGAAATCATTCCTCCGATCTGCACCTCAGCTCTCTGGGGCCAGCATCCTGTGCTTTCTCATCCTGAGGACCCTCGGGGTGCACGGACGGGGTGGCTGCAGCGGCTGACTGCTGGGAGTGGGGGGCACCCTGTGTCCATCCTGAGTCCCCTCAGGGCCCACCGTTGGGGAGGCTGTAATGCGATGGCTTGATGGCGGCAACCTCCTTTGTTTACTGATACGGCAGCAACATGTTTTCATTGACAAGTGAATGAATGTGTGAATAAATGAAGGCTCTTTCATCAAGACCCTCTGGAGGCCGCAGAGGTGAAGGAAGAGCACGGCTGGACCTCCACTGGCTCAGGCCTGGCCGCACACCATGAGGATCTCCAAGTCTGGCGTAGACGTGCCTGGATTCTTCTCGCTCCAGGATGTGAGAGCCCTTAGCCCCCAGCCTCCGCTGGTCCAGGTTTCCCTCCTCCTCGTCTTCCCACACCCACTGCTAAGCTTCGTCCCCCTCCCTCCATGGCCTGGAAGGTCACGATTGCAGAGTCTGTCTCTGAGCTTGTTCTCATCTCCCTTTGTTGGGTTTCTCACCCCATCTCCTTGAGCAGCTCTGCTTTCCCAACCCGTTCAGCACGACGGTGTAGCCCTGCACCCACGACGGCTCTGCTGTCTGTGCACCACCTAGACCTTTCCTTGCATATCCTCGAGTCACTCGGTAGTTCCAGGAGGGGCCAGTGGGTCAACATCCTGCCTGGGGTCTGGGTGGGAGGCCCTGATCACCGTGTCCTGAGAGCAGGGCGGTGGGAAAAGTGTCTTCCAACCTCTGCAGCCTGAATGCTCACTGAGGACCCGCAGGCCGATCACTCAATGCGGCCACAGCCCCTGTATCTATTCCAAAGGAGGTGACAAGAACAGCCACTTCTGGGGGCGGTCATAAGACCTAAAGGGAGCCCCTAGCACAGTGCCTGGCACTTCACAAGAGGCAGGTGGTCCTGCCCCTGCCCCGTCCTTTGAACACCCTGGTGGTGTGGGCAGGCGGGCATTAGGTTCTCAGGTTACAGGCCCAGGGGTTAAAGCATGACCCATGGCCTTCCGAGTCCCAGCAGCGGGTCCTCATCAGGGCGGCACCCCTCCCCGCCGCCAACGGGGTGAAGTGGGGCAGGGGCTGCCCAGAGCCCGAGATTACTGCTGGGAGATGGTCGGACGGGATTGCTGGATAGCAACAGTCCAGGTCAAGAGGGCCGGAGCACCGACGTCACCATGGGGACGGACTCCGGGAGAAAGCCCTCCGCGGGCCGAGGCCACTCTGACCCCCGGCCGCTGGCAGAGGAAGATCTGGTCCCCGCACGGCTCCGGGCACCACGGAGGCCCCATCAAGTCCCAGCACGTCCGCCTGATTTGCCAATCTGTTGACTGTGCCCCCTGGCCCTCAAGTCCCTATTCACCGGGCAGTAAACATGTTACCTAGCAACCGAGTGTCAATATCAACAAAGGCTCGGATGAAGTCGTTAATCCGGCAAGACTGACAGCTCTGCGCTCGCCCCTCCGCGTATTGTGTGACACTCAGACGCGCCCACGAGGACAGCTACGCTCAAAAGACCCCGCGTCTCCCTGCACTATGAAAATTAAATGAAGTGTGCGTCGCGGGCAGGGAAAAGGCACCGGCCCTGGCCTGCCCGGGGATCTTGCTTTTCTTTTCTCTCCCCGCTCCTCCACCCCCCGCCCCGGTGCCGCAGCCCGCGGGGTGGAGCGCTTCCCCTGACGGCAGCGACCGCTGCCAATTTCCGGGAACAGTGTGGGATCCTCCAGGGCCGGTCCGTGGCACCCGAGGAGACGCGCCCGTCATTTGTCCCGTGCGCGGGGCTCCAGGTGGGGTCCGGAGAGCACAGCGGGCTCGGGGACCCAGCCCTGGGCCAGGCTCGGGCCGCGAGTGACAGTACGGCCTGGGATGCCGCCGAGCACGTGGCGACCGCTGCTGGGGGCTCCTCCCCGGAGTTCATATTTCAGTGGAAACGGGCCATAAACAAATAAAGGAATGGGTCCATCGTGCAGTTTTCTGGGGAAAGAGCGTTTCAGGAGGCAGGTCTGCAAATACAGAGTCCTGAGGACGGAGTGTTTGTATCTTCAAGATACTGCAGGAAGTCCTGAGTGTCTGCTCAGAGGGATGGGGTGGGATGAGGAAGGACGGGTCTGGGAGGCCCCAGGGAGCTGGACAGGCAGATGGGAACTGGAGTGCTCATGGGCGGGGGTCGGGGTAGAGGGTCACATGAGGGACAATACCAGGGTCAGACCAGGTATCCCCGGAAGTCAGGGCAGAGAGATGGGGCTGAAGCCCAGCCTCCCAGCAACTTCTCCTGGACCTTCCCCCCATCGCACTCTGCCCTGCCTTGTTATATAGAGCCCACTGCTTATACACATTGAAGATAACTCTTTCACTCCTAAAGATGCCAAAGAAAAAAAGTGAAGCATGATGTGGAGCTTTCCGAGGGAAACTAAACGAGTGCATCTGGAGGGGTAGGATGTGTCTTCCAGGTTAAATCAGAGGTACCCAAGTTTCTCCTCTGAGGCAGGTATTTTAAAATAAAATAGAACCTGCCTGAAGAAAGGGCCATTCTAAAAGGTGTATATACATTGTATCCTGTGGTTTAGGTGTGTGTTTCCTTAGTGACTAATGAAATTACACATCTTTTCATGTGTTGATTTCCCATATACAGACCTCCTTTGGTGACATGTTTGTTGGAATCTTTTGCCCATTTGGCAAAAGATTTGTTTCCTTATTATTCCTTATTCATTTGTTTCCTTATTATTCCCTATTCATTTGTTTCCTTATTTTTTATCTTAGGGGGCAACAGCATTTAGTCTTTTGCCTTTTAGTATGATGTTAGCCGTAGGTTTTCTGCAGACGCCTTTATGTCAGATTGAGGACATCCCCTTCTGTTCCTAGACTGCTGAGTCTTTGTCATAAATGGGTGTTGGATTTCCTCACATGTGTTCTGCATCTATCAAGATGATCATATGATTTTCTTGTTTCGTCAGCTAATATGGTGAATTTCCTTGATTGATTTTTCTAAGGTTAAACTACCACACATTTCTGTGATCAAGCCCATTTGCTCTTTTTCTATATTGTTGGATTCAATTTGATTCAAAAATTTTAAGAATTTTTGCATTGATGTTCTTGAGGGAGAAGTCTTTTTTTCTTGGAATATTTCTGTCTAGTTTTGATATCAGAGTAATGCTGGCCTCCTAGAATGAGTTGCAGAATGGGTTCTTCACTTTTCTGGAAGAGTTTGCATAGAATTGGCATTATTTCTTCCCTAAATTTCAGTCACTGATCACTTGCTCACCACTACTACGACCACCACGGCTTTTGCCAAGTTCACATCCTCTATCCACATCCACGTGTTTTTCTTTAAATAGACTCACTATTTAAACACTCCAATAGAGGTGTGAGGAAACTTTACATCCCCACCATAAATAGAAGCCAGTGGCATTTGCACCTCTCACCCTGGCAGACCAAGAGCATCAGTTAGAGCTGCTTCACCCCAGACCCAAGTTCCCTGGGCCTTGGACCCACAGAGGACCCTCCGTCCCCATCAGCTGTCAGGTCCAGCTTCAAGTGTGCCATGGGCTGGACCACACGGTGGAGAGAGAGCTCCCATCTGCTGATGGTGTTGGCACTCACGCAGAAGGGAGGGCTGGCTATCCAGGCAGAAGTCGTGTGCTGCAAAAATTATCCCGTGGACACAAGCAATAGGTGAGACGAGCTCCGAGAAACGCTGACTGCTCCGCCATCTCCATGCCCCCGAGGAGGAAGCCGAGACACAGCATGGCAAAGCAACTGCCAAAATCACGAGGGGAATCTGTGGCTGCGCGGGAGCTGGAACCCTGTCCCCCAGTCTGGCCCAGAGCTTTGTGTGTTCCTTGGATCCCTGTTTGCCTTTCTTGCCCTGCTCTGTGCTCCAGGAAGACACTCTCTATCTACACATCTAACCCTAAGCCTAAGCCTAAGCCTGCGCCTGCTGGATGGGAAGCCCTGGCAGGACACTGGATGGTGGAGGAGAGAGAGGTCAGGGGATCCTGCGTGCCCTCCTTTGTCTTGTTCTGGGACTGGCTGTGCCCTTCTGAGCTCTTCGTCCTCCCGTATCTCCAGCTCTGAAGTCAGCTTCCTCCCCTGCCCCTTGAGGTCCTGGGGTGGGAACAGCTCCCGTGGTGGCCAGGGTGCCTTACGTCCCTTTCATTCCCTGACCTCAGTGGCACCTCTGCAAATTCTCTTCCATTACAAGTCTCTCCACAAATCCAAGCCAAGTGTCTCCTCCTGATACACGCAGGTGTGTCCTCCTGACCCTCCCCTACCAACTCCCCTCGAACGTGAAGCCTCGGGTCCCAGAGAAAACACCTGAAGTCCCTGCTCACCCCTCGTGTATGAGAGGCAGAGATGTATACAACCCCTCTGGCTGGCACTATGGCCTCCGAATGAAGGTACGGCCCCTCTGCATGTGGCTGACTCGGCAGACCCGGGAGATGCTCCCTGGATGGATACCTTGCCTTTGCTCCCTCCAGGGGCCCCGCCCAGGCTGCTGACCTCACAGGTGCAGGGGCTCACATGGTATCGAGAGCAATGGCACTCAGGTGACTTAGAGCACCTCCTTCCCGTTAAGGGCAAAATTAACGACAATTCCAAAAACAGTGCTCGGGGACTTGCAAACACACAGGTTCCAAGAACAGGAAGGCATGTGCTGGCCATGGCACACACACATGCAAACCAAACAGCCAGCAGTCCAGGGTGCCTGTGTGTAAACTTCTATCTTGCCATCTTAGAAGGGATTCTTGATCTTACAAGAAAGCTACACACACACACACAACACACAAACACACACAGCCGGAACCTGAATTTCAATTTAGCTCATGGTTCGTGATGATATTTGTATGAGGAGTCAGAGAAAAAGAAAGGGAAATAAAAACATAAGTCTTCAGAACGATGTGGAGAGCAAACAGCAGGCTTGCCAGGTGTGCCCGTTTGTTTGGGGACCCGGGGTTCGTCCCCTAGGGTGACACTGTGTGTCAGCAGGCATCATTGCGCCAGAGGCCCCAGGGGCAGAACTGGGCCTGGTGACCGACACAGTGACCTGAGCTCGCCTCCGGACCCGGCAGTGCGTGCCCTGGTAGACGACGCCCTGGTGCATCACGACCCGGTATACAAACGCGGCTGACGAGTAGGAATGTTTCTGGGAGTCCAGCTGGATCTCCAAGCCCAGGAACATCATGTTATGTATTGATTTCTCTTTCGGGGGTCACCGGGCAAGTATTTGTTTACCCACCGGCTTGAGAAGGTTTTGAACGGGTAAGAAGGGAAGAGAACCAATGCTTTCTTTTTTGAAATTTTACTTATTTATTTATTTATTTGGCTGTGCCAGGTCTTAGTTGCAGCAGTCAGGCTGCTTAGTTGCGGCACGTGGGCTCCTCAGCTGTGGCATGCAGACTCTTAGTTGCGGCATGCATGTGGGATCTAGTTCCCCGACCAGGGATCGAACGTGGGCCCCCTGCATTGGGAGTGCGGAGTCTTAACCACTGCGCCACCAGGGAAGCCCCAAGAAGCAATGTGTTCTGAGGCCCGGCCGTGAGCCTGGCTGCACCAGAGCCTTCACACCTTTGCTAATTTCACTTCAGGTCCTTGGGCTCTGGCCGTGGATGCTGTGGGTGATGAGGAGGAGGAGGAGGGTGGGATCTCTCACTGTACTTTTTAAAACCTTTTTAAGGGCCTTCGTGTAGCATATTATTGCATCTCATTTGGCATTCACCAGAACCTCTGCTGTGGGAATGGCAGCCTTGTGGTCACCCCTTTCCCCGATGAGAAGATAGAGGCCCGGGAGGATGAAGAGATTTGCCCACATAGACTTAAATGTTGAGTGTCAGGGCCAGAACCAACAGCTTGGCTCCAGGTTTTCACCATTATATCCAAGATTTAAAAGCTCATCAGCTCCCAGCGCTAGAAAGGGCTTATCACAGAGTCACCTGATCTGAAGGAGCAGCACAGAGCATCCGGGGGCAGAAGGCCAAGGGCACTGGTGTACGCCGAGAGCCATCCAGGGCCCTGGGCTTGGGCTTCACAGCCTGGAGCCGGAGGGTGGCGGCTGCGGGGTTGGCGGGCGTGGGGGTGGGAATCAGGGAGAAATGGGACCCTCTTCCACCAGGCGGCGCCCCTGAGCGCTGCACCTTAGCGATGGGGGGTTCCCTGGGCTCCCTGCCAGTGGTCTTGGAGAGGAACCCCTCCCCACCTGACAGGCAGCAGGGCCAAGCCCTCAAGACAGCCTTCTCCACGCACAGTTCAGGGAGCGGCCTGGAAGGGGGTCCCGGGCCAAGCCTGGGGAATGGGAGGGGACTGCCCCCCAAGCCCTCTGGGTCCCTGGCTCCCACCAGGCCCAGAGCAGGAGAGCCAGGGGGTGGCCAGGGCCTCACTCCGGGCTCCAGGAGCTGGCTCAGTTCCCGACCTTCTGGCTGGGAAGAAAACTGTCCGGGGAGGTGAGAGGGCCTGAAGGGGGATGGAAGCCCCCACTGAGGACTCAAGCCAAAGGCCAGAGTAAAGTCAGCAGGGGAGGGGATGAGGGCACGGACGGAGCAGGAGGCCCGCCCGGCGCCCCGTCCCACGTGCCTGCACACGCCACAACCCCGCTCCAGCCGCTGTTCCTCTGGTGGGAGATTCTGAGGTCAGGAGGCCTACTCAGGTGGGATTGGCAGGGCTCCCTCGGAGTTTGCAGGCGAAGAGGCGGGTCCACAGGAGGGGAGGGGCGGAACGGCTGGTGAGCTCAAGGCCGGCGAGGAAGCAGGAGAGGGAAGTGCAGGCCCGTGGGGAGGGATGCCCGCTGATTTGGGCTTTTAAAAGGCTGCTCTGAGAACAAGGAAGACCGAGCCCCTTGTCTGTAGGCGACTGTGTGAGGGCTCAGTGTGTCCAAGGCCACAGAAGTGGCTCTCACCTCCAGGGAGCCAGAGCCATCCGGAGGCCCCTCCCTGGGTCACGTGGCGTTCACCATCCCGCCCCCTCGGCACATGGAAGACAGGTTCCCCAAAGAAGTCAGGTCCAGGCTCACATCTGGAGCAAGTGTCCGTGCTGGGATTCAGATCCCCAGAACCTGCCTTAGGGGCCTTGTCTCTCCCACCGTCTCCCAGGATGCCTTGGGAATCTCGACCTGGCTCTGGGGACCTGATGTCAATGGACCAGGTGACACTGTACAAGCTCTCCTGGACACAACTGACAAGTGTTTACTGAGCAGCTTCCGTGGGTCAAGTTGGGGCTGGGAGCTGCAGGAAGGGGATCGGGAAAAGAGTGCCCCCAGGCCTGCTTTCAACAGGCTTCAAGCTGGAGAAATGAGACACGGAATGTACAAAAGGTCGACGCCAGGACAGGGCGCAATCCGTCAGTGGACACAAGAGCTCAATGCACGGCACAAAGGGACTCGGGATCTGGGGAGAGAGGGGCAGACGGGCAGGAGACGGCGACCTCGGGCATCTCTCATTTTCTCTGTACTTCGTTCTGTGCTTCTCACTGTGGAAGTCGGGACTCCAGCTGATCGATGTTACTCTCACCCTGAGTCAGCTCTTCCAGGTGGTATTGACCTGCCTCGCCTGACCCTGGGCTGTCCAGATCCCTTGGACCTGTTCCTCTGCCCCCCTTTGGCTAAGTCGCCACTGCCAGGGTTTTCCAAACCCTGCAGCCACTTCCTGGATTCCAGAGCGTGGCTCTACCCTGCCCTCACCCCAAGCGTCTGGAATTTTGATCCTCAGAATGCAAATCAGGGGGTGCTGGCCCCCACCTCCCCATTTGCCCAGCTCCTTCCTACTCCCAGCCTCAGCTCGGGGGCTGCTGTGTGGAGAGAAGCAGGGTGGTGATTAGAAAGAGAAGGGCTTGGGCTCCGTCCTGGGTCCAAGACAGGTTCTGACACCCTCAGCAGGCCACTCGCTCTCTCAGAGCGGCAGTTCCTGCCTCGCGGGGCTGCAGGAAGATGGCTGAGATGGTTGAGACCGCCCCCCACCCCAGGGGGACAAAGAGAGGGTGCGTGCCTGCGTCTATCAGGCGCCCAGGCTGTGCGCAGCTCCATGTGCTGTATTCACCACGGAACGGTGCGTCACAGATTTTATGCAGCATGGTCTCCGCACCATCTTTGGCTGTTCTTTGCTACAATGAACTAGAAGTAAAGACACCCTTAGTCAAAATGGGCCTTCAAGCTTGGGCGGGTGGCCTCGGTGCCATCCCGTCAGCCTTGCTTCAGCAGGAGAACCATGGCCGGACCTTCCGAGGCGCAGCAGGTGAACAGGCAGCCTGCAGTCGGGGGACAGGACACACAGAGACCTGCGCCTCGAACTGAGAGACGCACGAGCCTGGAGACCCCCTGGAGGAGCAAGTGGGGACCGACAGATGGACAGACGGTGGGAAGAGCAAGCCGCCCGTCTGGGGCAGGTTGAGTCTCCTGACCCCACGCATCACCTTTCTTACGTTCAAAGCACGTTCAATGTTACTCCTCTGAATAGCTTGGAGACTTGAGATTTCAAATAATCCAGTGGTTATGAATCTGCTCCAAATTAAACGTAATATCCCAATAAAGGAAACATAATGCTAATCCATTCCGGTTGAAGAGTTAAGCCATGGGGGGCTCTTGGGTTGCTGCCCACTGGCCCTTTCCCTCCCCCACCCCGAGGCCTACCCCGCTGAGCTCCCAGGCTCTGGGAAGTGAGGCCTGGAAACCATTGAACTACTCCGGCCCTTTAATAGCTGAGCAAGCCAAGACCCTCGATTTGCGGCTCAGAAGCACACGAAGTTTGTGATGGAAGATGATCTGGGTCCCTCCTTGCTTCCCGTGTGCTAAGCCGATCAGGAAGTGGCAAAGTGGAGGCCGACTCCCTACTCCCTCTTCCTCTGGGCTCCTCCGGGCCCCGGTCAGACTTGGCCAGAATTCTTGGTGACACTGACATGAAGGGAACCAGAGCGCCGGGACCAGCGTCTGCCCGGCTCAGGCAAACTGTGATCTCCTGCCCAGCGGGTGGAGCACGGTGGGTGGACATGCTCCAGGTCTGCTCCGAAGCCGCCCTAGGGACCTCCGGCTGCCCGGGCGATAGCATCTCCAGGGGAAGCTCGGCAGTGGGGTGTGGTGCCCATGTCTGGTTCCGGCTGACTGCAGACCTAGAATGGGGGCACCAGGTGTGGGCACACCTGGTCCGTGGCCAGGTGGGTGCCTGACACACTGGGGCTTTGGCGTGGTCCAGTGACGGGACGCATGCAGGGAACCAGCACCTGTGGAGTCCAGACCCCAAGCCGGGTGAAGGCTCTCACATCTTAACCCATTCGGCCCCCTTTTCAGCCCACAGCCCGGCCATTTTTATTATCCCCGTTTACAAACACAATGTCTGCAAACATTTTCTTGCCTGATAGCAAACAACTAGTAAGTGAGGGGACCTCCATCTGAGCCCCGTTCCTGAGACCCTGCAGTTCCTGGTTCCCCACCGTACAGATGGCCTGGGACAGAGACAGAGCCTTATGGGGCAGGGCCGGGGAAGGGGGGGCCAGAAAGGACATTTTTAAGGTGACTTTGGAAAGCAAACTGGTACTCCTGAACCAGACATGCCTCGTGTGTATGCCAGGAAGCCGCTCACAAGTCCCCGAGAGCGTCACTGACCTCAAAAGTCTTAGAAGCCATCGGCAGTAGCAGGCTCTAGCAGCCACGGAGCAAATCTGGTTACCTTAGAAAACTGGCCCTCGTCCTACCGGATTTGCCAATAGAAGACAGGGCAGGAACGTAAGAAAGAAACGCTTAATTGCGCTCCCCCGTAGCAGCTCTGTCGGTCCCTTCCGGCAGAACAAAGAGCAAATTCCTCCTCTGGGTCCTGTTTGCCCTGCTGCTCTTAAGGTCAATGGCTTGTTTGTTGAAACTCAATTTAGTCACTTTCATTCCTCATCAGAGGCGCTCAGGAGCTGATAATCTGCTCCATGGCTCGGTCAACACGGGCCCACGTGGACACCAGGGTCTCGGATGGACCCTCGACATTTCTCTGGCCTTTTTTGCACGGTGGGCATGACGGCTGTTTGTCCTTCTGCCTTCTGCGTGGCTCCTGCGTGTCCGAGCAGGCTCCCACGCGTGTGCTGTGCCGGGGGTCGTGGAGAGTCTGTCCTCCCCCTCCCCACGCCAGGGGTCCCGTCGTGGACGGCACAAGGCAGCAGGTGGTCTATGGTGAGTCCGTCTGTCCTGCGCCCTGGCCCTCAGGCTGGTCAGGCGAGCGGCTGAGCCCGAGGTTCAGCCCTGGGCCTCCCTCCCCTTGCCTCCTGCGGCCTCTCGGGGGGCACCAGCATCTCCTGAGTCCCCACGGGCTCCTCATGCCCCAGCCTCCTGGCCGCAGGACGGCCACCCTACTAAGCCCACTTTGGTGTTCCCTGTCATTGGGGGTCTTCAAATACGGATTGTCCCCTGGCAGAAATGTGGGAGAGAGAACCTCAGTGGCCAGTGGAACAGGGGGAAACGAGACACTGAGCTCAGGGCAAGGTCGTTCACGACTCTGATGCTCTCTGAGGGGGCCCGGAGGTTTAATCTACCACTTGCCCGAGAAGCCGGCCGCAATTTAAGGAGAAAGGAAGAATTAGCGGTCAGTTCCAGCCTCGCACAGGCTGTCGACAGCAGGAAGGCCTCAGGGTAGACGTCTGGCCCTTTGCCGTTGGTCTTTCTCACCAGAGCACCCACGTGGGCAGCTCGGGTCTGTCAGCCCCGTAGCCACGTGGGTCCAAGAAGCGCAGAGAGGCAGGCAGAGCTCCTCTGACGGTGCAGAGACCCCCGCCCCAGGGCTCCCGCGAGGGGCGGGGCCCGCAGGCAGCATGGCTCCCCTGCAGACACGCACCGAGCCCTTCCTGCCACTGCATCACCTCCCGCGAGCCTCACACCGGCTCTGCAGGCCAGCACGTGGCATCTGGCCGGAGCTCAGTAAATACTCGTTAAATGAACGGAATCACCGCCAAGGGTACATGCCCACGAAGGCTTCAACCCACACTCTGCTGGACTTGGAGGGTGTCCTTCCACACATATCAGACCTCCCGGGGGGCCCACCTAGGGCCAGAGCTCCATCCACGCCCAGCTCGCGGCCCACCTGTCCTGCAGCGGCGGGAGCGGGTCCCACCTGCCTGAGGCCATCACCGCACAGCCCCGTGGTCACGAGGCTTCAGGGCCTCTGCCGCTAAGAGTGACCCCAGAATCCCAGCAGCTGCCGCACGGCCCCCGGCCTTGGCCCGGGCCGTCAGAGGACAAACGTGGCTGTGTACCTGCTCTGTGGCGGGTGCACGGGTGCTGTGTTGGCGGCTGGGCCTCCGGAGGGGCCCCTCAGCAGCATCTCCCGGGCTCCGAAGTGAAAGTCTCAGTGGTTCAGAGACACACACGCGTGCACCTACACACACGCGTGCACACGCACGCGCACAGGCACACACACACGCCCCCATGCACCTTTTCCCTGAAGCAGCCCCCTCGCCCCTGCGGAGCTGGCTCCGAATGCATCTCTCTTTCACCCACGCGCTGGGTGGAACCCAGCACTGCTGGCCCTGGGCCCTGGGGGTGACTCCAGCGCCCCCTGCCCTCACACCCCCGTCCCCAGCTGCTCTCGAGGGCCTCACTGCCCTGCCCTGAAGCCTGGTCTTGGTTGGGGTCACCCTGGAACACTGGACTTGTTCACAAGCACCCCTCCATCCTCCAGGTAAGCCCCGGTCCTGCCACCTGGAATGTGGGTGAAGGGGACCCAGACCCCGGGGCAGATGGGGGGTCCCAGCTCAGGCAGAACTCAGGGCCCAGCTGGAATGCCCGGGGCCCTTCCTGGGGTCCTGCACGGAGTTTCAGGATGGGAGAGGGCAGAGAGACCTCACCTGTGCCCTTGGCAAGAGGACAGATGGCTTCACGGAGGGAGACCAGGCTCCTCCAAAGAGAGTCCCCCCTCTCAGCTGGGGCGAGACAGCAGCTCCCCACAGGGAGCATCCAGCAGAGCGCTGAGAACAAGGGCTCAGTCCAGACCCGCGCTTGCCCCTAGGACCTACCAGAATCCGGGTCTGGTTCTCACAGAGCCCAGGGCTGGCTCGCCATCGGCACACCTTGCGGGAACGAAGGGCCAGCCCACTGAAGCGTCTGTAGCTCACTCACCCAGGCAACCTCTTCATTGACTGCAGTATTTTGGAATTCATGGTTTTCACCTCAGTTAAGATTGTGTTTCTGTGATTGGGCTGGTTTCTTTCTGTCCCACAGGATTCCGGGCAGGCCTGTCCCTCCCCGTCACATGTCCCCATGGCGCCATCACAGTTCAGCGCACGTGACTGAACGTCTGCCTGGCTCTTCTGTACTTTCTTATTGAGGAGGATAAGGAAGGGAGGAAACTGGAGGGTGGGCATGTTAGCAGAGAGGACCAGTGGACGGCCCAGGAAAAGGGCTCTTTGCACTGATGCCTTGAGAAGCCCAATGAAAACGGAGACACCAGTCGGGGCCTTGTAACTGCCCCGCACAGGGGTCGGAAGGGGGCAGAGGCTGGCGAAGGAAGAGACGTGGCCGGCTGCACTGCCCCCGCACCCAGGGCGCCGGGCCCTGTCTCCAGCTAGGGGCCTTCAGGTCACACTTCTGCCAGGAGATTTTCCTGAGCCGTGTCTCTGGGACCACAGAGGGCCTGGAAGCAGGGTTAGCGAGGCCGATTCGTAGAAGACCAAACACAAGAGGAAAAGGCCGCCCAGCTCACCAGGTAATTGACAAGGATCCTGTTGAAAGCGTGGGTGTGGAAGAGTTTCCAGCCAGAGGGGAGATCCACGGAAATGAACGGCTACTGCTGACTCAAGATGTATCCGCTAGCCCCTACGTCAACTCAATCAGCGTGATGCCTTTGCTGGATTTCTTTCTTTTGATGAATGTAAGAACATGCATCATGCAAAAAATGATCAGGGTGGAGCTATAGGTGTATTCCCCCCAAACCTTTGTTCCTCTAAAACTCCTGAGTTGAGAATTTTCCTGGGGAAGCTGTGGTGAGTGTGTGTGTGGTGTTTTTTCTTGGCGGGGGCTGCGTCTAGAAAAGATAATAGACAGTGTGTGAACTGAGGCAACCAGAGCTTGGAGTGTACAAGCGAGGTTGTTCTGGGAAGCTCAGCCTGTCTGTGCAGAGGGAGGCTGAGAACTGGAGGCCATGGGGCGCCCGGGAAGGGGTGGTCGGAGGTCGGGGAGGGAGGCCGGGGGCAGGGGAGGGGCAGCAGGTCCTGGAAGGTCAGGCTAAGGAATCTGGTTTTCCTTCTAAGTCCCGTCTTTGGTGAATTACCCCCGCAGCGCCCGAGCTGTGCTCGGCCTGGAGCAGGTGTGGAATCCGCCCATCTCTGCATGCCTGCAGGTGAGTTAGCTCACACCCAGCCAGGACTCCCTCGGAGGCTGGAGCAGGGGAGCCGCAGGGTGGGACCGGGGTCTTTAAAAGACCACCCTGCCTGCTGAGTGGGCTCAGGTGAGACATCCGAGGCTACGGCAGTGTCCCGGGCAGAGGGGGTGGGGACAAGCAGGCAGAGTCTAAAACATAGTTCCGAGGGAGGCGGGCAGGAGGCGGGGACCCAGCCAAAACCCAGCCTCTGTGACAGGCTCCCCAGGATGCTGCAGGAAATAAGAGGCGCTCGGGGACCTGGAGCCTGCCGGGAGAGTTAACTACAGCTTCTGAAGAGTTGGAGCTAGGCGCTTTGCAAACCCTGCGAGAGATGCTGTGTTCTGTGGGTTCTGGGCCCAGCTGTGTGACCTTGGGTCAATGACTTTGCCTCTCTGAGACTCAGTTTTCTCACCTTTAAACAGGCCAGAGGTGTGATAGAGGGCCCGACACCTGCCCCCCAGGGAAAGCTCAGCCTCCTGGTGAGTCTGAGCCTGGGGACTCCATGCTGGGCTAGGGGCCTCTGAAGCAGCAGGCTTCTCATCCATCCGGCAGGGCCGGGTTGCTCAGCCTCAGCAGGGGCGGTGCTTGCAGAAGCTTATCAAAGTGTCCCCACCCTCTGACCTCGCAACACCACTGTGAGCACTGCCCCAGGGAATGGCCCGAAGCAATTCCTCGCAGAATAATGGTGAGAAATTAGAAATAACAGGGGTCCAGCCCCAGGAGACAGTGACCATTGTGGAACGGCCCCCGGCGGGAATAATGTGCAGGTATCAAACCTGGTGTTTGCACTGAATTTCTCATCTGAGGGGGAAACACTTCAGGTGAGATGTTAGGTCCGAGAGCTGGAACCCAGCGGTGACTACAGAGCAAATGAAGAACTTGGACTCGGTACTCAGATTGATTTCGAGCTTAACCCCTTCTCTGCCTTTTTCTTACTACGTGTGGGCCTGGGTTTGTCAACCTCTCGAAGCTCCCGCTTGTCCATCTATAAAAGGAAGCTACAGTGCCTGCCTCCAAAGGCTGGCGCCTGTAAAGGAAAGATGCGGGGAAGCTTGGGGGCGCTCGGAACACGGTCAAGGTGGCGATGACAGCGGCCACAGAGAAACGTCAAATATACGCGTATGGAGGGCTGGGCATAAGAGGTTGTCTCTGGGTCAATTATTTCTCTTTCCTTTATTTCACTATTTTATCTCAATTTTCTCTAAAGATCCTAGTTTACTTTTAAAGTGAACCCAAATAACTTTATTCTTGCTTCACATCTATTTTTGGCGGAGGCATCCCCTACTCAGCCTGATGTCACGGAGCCCCCAGGTGCCCCGTGGGGTCCAGTGAGGGGATGTGAGTGATTCAGGGCAGCCCAACTGCACACCCCCGTGGAGACACGCGGCCCCCAGGGCTAGCAGGAGCTGGCGCCCCTCCCGCGGAGGGGGTGCGTCCCAGGGAGGAAGTGAGTCATGCACCCTGGGCACCGTTGTTTTCCCATCTGAAGCGCGGGGGTGGAGCAGCCCTCTCGATGGGTGCCTGTCTGCCGCTCGCCGGGATGACTAACCCCCCTGAAGCACCCCCGGGGCCGCTGGCCATACCCCTGACTCATGGGCCAGCGCTTCCTCTCTGGAAAGCTCTGCTCCACGCGGGCCAGCCAGCTCCGCCTGAAGGCGGAAATCCCTTCCCCAGCCACGTTCCCAGTGCGGGGACACTGCCCCCGGCAGAATGTCCCTGGTCAGGGGACCGCTTCCTCGGGTACCAGGGGCCGCTGTGTCCATCGACAGCCTGGCCAACCGCCACCAGAGGCAGATAGAAGGTTGCACTGCCCCGGGGTCTTGCCCACACGCTGTGGGAGCCACAGCAGCAGGAGTACCGATAGGAGTTTAGGGAGCGCGGCAGACGAGGGGGTCTGATGAGGGGACCCTCCCCATTGGCAGCTGCCGCTCCTGCCCCGGCCCCTGACACAGGAGGGCCAGGCGAGCGGAGGTCCCCCGCAGGAAGGCCCTGCCCTTACGTTCAGATACTCAGGCCCAGGAAGCTGGAGCTCCCTCCGGAGGTTCAGGAGCTAGAAGGCTGCGAGTTGGCCTTGACCCCGGTTGACACCTGAGCCTGGAAGCCCCCCCCCACCCCAGGCCAGCCTGATGGGACAGAGACAAGTTCTCTTGCGTCTCTGTGGGGCTCTCTGGGGGTTCACCCTGACATCCTGATGTGCCCTTGAGGCCCTGGGCACCTAGGAGAGGGAGCTGGACAGACAAGGGGTGCCGGGCATGGACTGTCCTTACCCAGGCCCACCCTCAAACCATCCAGCCATTCGTTCCTTCTACCCAACAAGTCGGATTTCAACAACGGGGGAGCCGGCTGGGAAGGAGATTCCAGATGGTGGGCAGGCCCAGGCAAAGGTGTGCAGGCCGGACGGGGCAGGATCTGCTCTGGAAAGAGTGAGGAGACCAGCCTGACCAGAGCAGAGGATTCGGGGGCGGGAGCTCGGCGACGGGAAAGGGGGTGCTCGGGCCCGTGCAGGAGAGGGCGGGTTTTATCTGTGTATCCGAGCTGCTCCCGCGGCCTCGCCCCCACCCGCCCTCGGCAGCCCTGCCTGGTGCTGCTCGCCCCTTCGGAGCTGGGGGGGCCAGAGTGGTGTTTGTGGAACTTCTTAATATCTTCTCTTGGGCACACAGCAGCGTCTCACCTGCTCCCCGGCGGGGCCGGCTGCACGATAAGAAATCCAGGAAGTTCAACACACTTGGAGGGCTTGGCCATCACCACGGCTCATGCCAGAACAAACAGGGCCTGGCACAGGGCTGCAAGGTCCTATCCCAGGGCAAACACTGCCCTCTGCCAGATAGGGAATCGTGTTTTGCAAAGGCAGTGTGTGTGCTGGGTGGGCGGGAGAGAAGTTCCACCAAGCCCCTGGACCACTCTCCCCACCCGGGCTCTGACATCTGTTCTCACCAGCCCTGCGCTGAGCGGGCTGGGGGCAGGGGAGGAGGGGGGAGGGGAGACTCTCACAGCCATTCATGAAAGATGCAAAAGTTATGGGAAAAACAAAGAAGAAGAATGAGTAATCTTCCTGCAGCCTGCCAGCATGGCCAACGCTTTAAGATCGTCTCACTTGATCCTGAAGGGCCCTGTGAGGCTGCGTGGGGAGAGGAGGGATGGGAAAACTGAGGGGCAGGCCCGTAAGGAAGGTGCAAGGCGGCATGAAAGCAAAGAAAGTCCGGGCTTTGGAGTCAGGCCTGGCTGGGTGGACGGTGGGACGGGCAGCTCCTCTGGTCTCTGGAAGCCGCCATCTCCCCATAGGAAAATGAGGATGGCAGCCCTCACCCTCGGGGGACCGGGGGCTGCTTTGACACAAGAGCCTGGAGCAGCCGCTATGGAAAACAGCATAGAGGTTCCTCAAAAAACTATAAAAATAGAGCTGCCATATGATCCAGCAATCCCACTCCTGGGCATACAGCTGGACAAAACTATAGTTCAAAAATACACATGCACCCCAGTGTTCATAGCAACACTATTCACAATAGCCAAGACGTGGAAGCAACCTAAATGTCCGTCGAGAGAGGAATGGATAAAGATGTGGCACATACATACAATGGAATACTACTCAGCCATAAAAAAGAATGAAATAATACCATTTGCAACAACATGGATGGACCTAGAGATTCTCATACTAAGTGAAGTAAGTCAGACAGAGAAAGACAAATATCATATGATATCACTTATATGTGGAATCTAAAATATGACACAAATGAACTTACCTACGAAACAGAAACAGACTCGCAGACGTAGAGAACAGACTGGTGGTTGCCGAGGGGGAGGAGTGGGGAGGGATGGATTGGGGGTTTGGGATCCACAGATGCAAACTCTTACATATAGGATGGATAACCAACAAGGTCCTACTGTAGAGCACAGGGAACTACATTCAGTATCCTGTGATAAACCATAATGGGAAAGAATATGAAAAAGAATGTAGAAAAAAAGAGAGAAGAGCCTTGAAAGGCCTCAGCCACGCCCTGGCCTGTAGCGGACTCTCTGTAAAGCAGGCACCCGTCTCGGGTCTAGGGCATCACACCGGTCGGGGGCACAGCAGCCCTCCAGCATCCCACAGATGGGCCGAGAAAACAAAAGGTTACCTTCACGGCTGCTGTAAGCGTGCAAGAAAACATGTTTGCCTCTGGCCACACACTGCCCCGCACAACCTCCACACGAGGGAGAGCGGCTCGGGCATGCGGGCCTGGCTCAAGAGCCCGCGTCATCTGTCCGGGGCAGCTCCTTTGTAACCTGCGATAACGTCATTGAGCACGAATGATGAAGTCTATGCCCTAGAGTGCTCGTTATTATAGGAATTACATGTATTGCAGGTAACAAAATAGTAACGAGGGCAGTAACTACATCATGCAAACCCGACCGGTGGAGGGACACACGGGATGGGGCGTCCTCTGCCCCACGCCGGCCCTGAAGGAGGAGCCAGGCTCACACAGCAGCTAGTCACCTCCGGGGAGGGCACAGTGTAACGAATCATCACCCAGCTCTGAAGGCTGCCACCGGGCGGTAAGCCTCATGTTCCCAGCTACCACCGTGTCCAGAGCTGTTCCAGCACTGGTGACTTTAAAAGGCTCTGCGTTCACCCAGACCCACGCTCACACACCATCCTCCTCGCCTGAGAGTCTCCTGTGCCCGGTGGCCCCAAGCTTTGCAGCCAGCCTCCACGCCCATCACCACCCTGGCCGCCCAACAGACTCCAACCCATCCCCCAGGCCCCTGTTGGCACTGTTGCCTTTGCCTGGAGTCTCCTTGAGGCGCCACTGTCACCTCCCCTGTGAAGCAGGAGCCTTATCAGGGCTCCCAGGGTAAGGAAAGCCTGAGTTGGTTGCTGTAATGAATAACCCCCAGTCCTGACAGGTGGGGACAGTCAGCTGGGCGTCTGCTCGGGGACCCAGGCTGCCAGCAGCATCACTGTTTTGTACTGTGACCGGCTGTAATATGCTCAACAGCTGGTGACAGGGGAAGAGGGAAGCCAGAGGGTCAAGCCTCAGGGTAAAGAAAGGCATCACCTGCACTCACGTTGCATTGGCCAGGATTAGAGTCACACGGCCACCTAACTACAGGGAGGACAGGGTCTCCTGTGTATGTATTCATTTCCTATTGCTGTGGTAACAAGTTAACACAAACTTAGTGGCTTAAAATAACACACATTTATTCTCTTACAGTTCTGGAGCTTAGAAGTCTAAAATGAGTCTTAGGGGCTGAAATCAAGGTGTCAGCAGGGCTGGGTCCTGCTGAAGGCTCTGGGGGCACCTACACGCTCGGGGTCCCTTCATTCTATCTTCAAAGCCAGCAATTATCCTCTCCTCTCCAACCTCCTTCCTCCCTCTTATAAGGACCCCTGTGTCCGCATGGAAAATAGAGGATGATCTCCCCATCTCAGAATCCTTAACTCAGTCACATCCTTTTGTCCTATAAGGCAACATTCACAGATTCGGGGGATTAGGACGTGGCTGTCTTTAAGGGGCTGTTCTTCTGCCCGCCACGGAGTTCCAGAAACCAGAGCTGGGACCCAGGGTTTCGTGGACACACAGCACTGCCTCTGCCACTCGGCTGTCCTCTCCGGTCATGGCCCGCATGGCCTCTCAAGCAGTGGATGAGGTCTGTAAGGGCGGGTGCTGGCCACGAACATCTCTGCCCAGCAGGTGCCCGGCATGCAGCAGGGGCCTGGGAAAGTCTGCGGGAAGGGAAGGAGGAAGGGAAATCTGAACAAATTTGGCAAGACCAAGAGGTGTGTGAGGACAGAAAAAGCGTGAGAGAAAGTAGGCAGGTACTTGGGAATCTCAGAGGCAATCACAGCACGCATGGCCCAGCACGGAGGGGACGTTCCCTGCAGTGGAGAGCTCAGAACGAAGCCCCGGCACCTCGTGCCGAGAAAGAAAGCGCGGAGAAGCAGGAGACGGGAGGCCTCGTCCGGACCAGGCGCTGTGCTGACGCTTTACGGAGAGCATCTTTTTAAGTCTCCGCATCAACCTTGCATGCAGCGCAATGCAGACCGAAGGACTGGAGCTCAGGAAGGACACGGCCCTGATCCAAGTTCACACGGCTGGACGGTGGCTGGGCAGGAAGGAATTTACAGCCCTGTTTGGCTGGTTCCAAAAGCAGCTGCCATCCCAGGACACTCAGCTCCTGCCAAGCCTGGTCACCCTGGCAGTGGGCTCAGCGTCCCCACCTCTTAAGTTCTCGGGTCCTTTATCTGGAAAGGGGGAGGGAGGGTGCTGGGTCATCTCAGGGTTCCCTTTCAGCTCCAACCTCTCCGGGTCCTTGGGCAGATCTAGGAAATCAGGACGGGCTTCCGGGAGGGGCTGGGGGTCTGAACTTCTTCCCACTGCCAACAGGCACGCAGTTCCTTTTATGTTGCCAAGAGACAACCCAAGGCAAGGAGGGAGAGGCCCACGGCAGAGATGACTCCACGCCCCAAAAATGAGAAGCACAGCAGCCCACAGGGTTGTGCAAGCTACCCGCGAGGCTGCCAGCCGGCCCTGGCCCGGAGGAGGGCTGTTTACACTCCCAAATGTGTGTTTGCAGTTTGTTCCATTGGCCGAGGGCACAGCCCTTAGGGCTGCCAGGAGCAGCTGTGTGAGAACGACAGGGGCAGGCCTCACCGGGCCCTTTATCTCAGACACCAGACACCTGTGAGTTCATCCATTCATTCGTTCATTCATTTGTGTACTCGATCCTTCCCTCATTCATCCCCTGAGTGTTTGCCAGGACTTGTGCAAGGTCCTGGGGAGAGGGAGTTAAACAAGACAGTGTTCTGATGAGTCTCCGGGGCCCAAGAACCTCGAAGAACAGTGAGCACTAAATATAGAAAATGACCCTCCCAGCAGGGTCTGTACAAGGGTAGACATATGTGCCCAGAGTTCAGGACACACAGGGCAGGGACTTTGGTATCTTCCTACGGAAAATATTTAGCTACTAGCTAAAAAAGAAATCAAAACAAGATTATCACTCTGTACTCCATTGCCTTTAAAAACCTTTTTTCTCGAGAATGTAGATATGTGAGAATGTCACATTCAAAGTTTCCTTTGAATTCCACTGGACTCCTGGCCTGGAAAATCACCCTCAGACATTTTCAGAACTCCCTGTCTCCTGGGGCCGTGCAAAGGCCCTGGGGTTTCGACAGTCTGCCAGGCACCACGGAGGATGCCCCAGAGATTCCCGCCCCCCCGCCCCCGGCCGAGGGCACGTTCCTTGGTATCCAGTGGCTGCTGCTATGTGCCAGGTTGGGGTCTCGGGACCCTGGGGAGTGACTATGACTCCAGTTTCCCTGGACAGGGAGCTTTGGGAGATCATGCCACGTCCTGGGGTGCTGCTGTGGAGGGGACCCAGGTCCCACCTCTGGAACTTAGGGCCCCTTCTTCCTGCCTTCTCACAGCTCTCCTCCCACCCTTTATTGAGACTGCTTGCATGTTTTCTTTCTTGATTTCCCTTTTTCACGAAAGGCAGAAAAGGATGTTGCCTTCAAGTAGCGTTTGGTTGGGTTCTAAAAGTGCCCCTGGGACTAAGGAGTAGAAATGGGTCTGGCTACGAATCTGGGACACGGAGAGGAAAAAAATACAAGGGAGCAAACACAGATTCATAGTTCAGTTAATTATCTGTCTTGCACAAAGTTTTCTGTCTACTTTTATTTATCATTTCTTGCGGATATGTTTCTAAAAGTCCAGGTGAAAGACCAGCACATTTTAATTTATTTTTTATTTATTTAGTTTTGGCTGTGTTGGGTCTTCGTTTCTGTGCGAGATCTTTCTCTAGTTGCGGCAAGCGGGGGCCACTCTTCATCGCGGTGTGCGGGCCTCTCACTGTCGCGGCCTCTCTTGTTGCAGAGCACAGGCTCCAGACGCGCAGGCTCAGTAGTTGTGGCTCACGGGCCTAGTTGCTCCGCGGCATGTGGGATCTTCCCAGACCAGGGCTCGAACCCGTGTCACCTGCATTGGCAGGCAGATTCTCAACCACTGCGCCACCAGGGAAGCCCAGACCAGCACATTTTAAAGAGTATTTTTCAAGTTGCTTGTCTAAAGGTTCATACAAGTTCCCCCTCTCACCAGCAATGTGTTAACAGTGTCAATTTCACCACACCATCACCAGCGTCAAGTGTTCATGTGTCTTTTACCCAATCAAAAAATGGGTGGAAGACCTAAATAGACATTTCTCCAAAGAAGACATACAGGTGGCCAACAGACACAAGAAAAGACACTCAACATCACTAATTATTAGAGAAATGCAAATCAAAACTACAATGAGGGCTTCCCTGGTGGCTCAGTGGTTAAGAATCCGCCTGCCAATTCAGGGGACACAGGTTCGAGCCCTGGTCCGGGAAGATCCCACATGCTGCGGAGCAACTAAGTCCGCGTACCGCAACTACTGAGCCTGCGCTCTAGAGCCTGTGAGCCACAACTGCTGAAGCCCACACGGCTAGAGCCTGTGCTCTGCAACAAGAGAAGCCACTGCAATGAGAAGCCCACACACCGCAACGAAGAGTAGCCCCCGCTCGCCGCAACTAGAGAAAGCCCGCACACACAGCAACGAAGACCCAACTCAGCCAATAAATAAATAAATTTATTAAAAGAAAAAAAAGAGTTAAAAGTTTGTCGCGGTGATTTTTTTTTTTTTTTTTTTTTAAACTGCAATGAGGTATCACCCCACACCGGTCAGAATGGCCATCATCAAAAATTCTACAAACAATAGATGCTGGAGAGGGTGTGGAGAAAAGGGAATCCTCCTATACGGTTGGTGGGAATGTAAATTGGTGTAACCACTGTGGCGAACAGTATGGAGGTTCCTTAAAAAACTAAAAATAGAGCTACCATATGACCCAGCAATCCCACTCCTGGGCATATATCCAGAGAAAACCATAATTCGAAAGGATGCATGCACCCCAGTGTTCACTGCAGCACTATTTACAATAGCCAGGACATGGAAGCAACCTAAATGTCCATCGACAGAGGAATGGATAAGGAAGATGTGGTACATATATACAATGGAATATTACTCAGCCATAAAAAGGAACGAAATAGTGCCATTTGCAGAGACGTGGATGGACCTAGAGACTGTCATACAGAGTGAAGTAAGTCAGAAAGAGAAAAACAAATATCATATAATATCGCTTATATGTGGAATGTAGAAAAATGGTAGAGATGAACTTATTTGCAAAGCAGAAATAGAGTCACAGAAGTAAAGAACAAACTTATGGTTTCCAAGAGGGGAAGGGGAAGTGGGATGAATTGGGAGATTGGGATTGACATATATTCACTACTACGTATAAAATAGATAACTAATGAGAACCTACTGTATAGCACAGAGAACTCTACTCAGTGCTCTGTGGTGACCTACATGGGAAGGAGATCTAAAAAAGAGGGGATGTATGTATACATACGGCTGATTCACTTTGCTGTACAGCAGAAACTAACACAACATTGTAAAGCAACTGTACTCCAATAAAAATTAATTTTAAAAAAGCGTTCATGTGTTTTAAAAATTTTTTGACAATTCTATAAACTAAAAGATTTTATTTTCAATATTTTTTCATTTTCTATTATTCATGTTGCTCCCTGATGTTAGAAGTATGATTTTATCTTCAATGCTCCTGTTAAATACAGAAATTTCTGGGGAAGTGTGGGTGGACAGACCCTAGGGGTGCCTCAGAGTTTCCTGATATCACTTCTAATGTTTTTCCTCACCTGGGGCACCTCCCTTACTTTGTCTGCCTGGGAAATTCCAATTGGTGCTTCCAGATCCTACGCACATCTCCCCGCCTCCAGAAACCTTCCATGTCTTCTGCAGGGATAGTGGCACCCTCCTCCCAGGCTGCCCAAGAGCCTGGTTCATTCACACCTGGGCCCTTACATCCATTTCATGGTGCAACACAGTGGGGCAGGCCCGTGTGCTGTGGGCGTCACTGAGCCTCGGCTTCCTCCGTAGCAGAAAGAATCATGCCTATCGATTGAGGCTGGAGTGAGCAAGAGACAAGATAAAGTCTAGAAAGTACCCAGCAAGCACTTGGCACTTGGTGCATGCTCAGTGAATTTCAGCTATTATATTGTTATTATTATTATTACTATCCTCCTCCCCTCTCTGGAAGGCAAGGGAGTGGCTTTTATCTCTGCATCTCTGGTTGCTGGCCCAGAATGTCAAAGTAAATCAATCAAACTGCATATTGAGTAAGTATTTCTCTGCCCTTGGCACCAGCTTCTCATCTGTAAGACTGGGATGTGAGTGGCACTCTCTCCTCTGGCAGGCGACCGACTGGATGACTCGAAATGGTTCCCTCATGCCACCCTTGCCTGCCCTGCTGGAGGCTGGAGAAGTACATTCGGGTGTTTGCATTCCCACCATCCGCCAGGAGTGGCCACGTGACCCACTTCTGGCTAATGAGACACCAACAGGGGACTCGGGGAGACCCTCTACATTCCTGATAGAGTTTAGGCAGCCGTTTTGCCACCACGAGGCAAAAAGTAGGCCCATGCTGAGGATGATGAGCTGAAAGCTGGAAAGAGCCCAGTCCTCGTTGGCATCACCAGCAGCTGAGCAAGCAACCACCCATTTCCAGAATTCTGATCTGTTAGAAAAAGAAAGCTCCACTTGTTTGAGCTACAGTGCGTTGAGTTTGCTAAGGGAAGCCAAGCACGTTGCTGATGCCTGTGAGCTTGCTTTAAGATGCTCATCAAATATGACATCCCCTCCCTGCATTTCCTCTTCTCTTTCCTTCCTTGCCTTTGAAAAAGAAAGCTGAGGGTACAGGAAGACACTGCATGTTTGAGCCAAGGGCCTGATGCTAAGAGAGCCACTGGCCTGCGTAACGGAACCTAAGCTTTTCTCACCTTCTCTACCCCAGAGAGGGGCTGGGAGCCCAGACAAGACAAGCAAGACCTGGGGGTGCAGCCAGGAGAGGGTGGAGGGGAAGGCCCACAGACACAGGCCCTGTGACCAGCGGGGTGCTCAGTGCTCCTGCCATAGGAGGGCCCAGCCGGGTCCCTGCAGCCGGGGGAGGGCCACTGTCTGTCTGTGACGAGTGAGCGGGGAGGGGGCCCCAGGTCTTGGGCTCACCCAGACTCCTCCACTCCTCTCAGGGGATGAAGGACCTGCCCTCCCTCAGCCCCCAGGAACTAACATTTATTGAGTGTCTACTCTGTATCAGGTTCTTTTCATCTTCATGAGAGCCCTTTGATATCAAACTTCTCATCCCCGTTTATAAAGGAGGAAGCCGACGGACAGAGAGGCCCAGGAGCCTTCCCAAGGTCACGCGGCTAGGAAGTGGGGGAGTCGGGTCCCCTCCCAGAGATAACAACCCGCAGTGGAATATGTTGTTGCAGAGGTGGGTTCTTCACTGTGTCCCATACAGGCACTATTCAGCCCCAGCTGACTGCCTCTGTCCTGGCTCAGCCTGGCCCTCCCGGGACACCCTCCCCACTCCGTAGGCACCTGGCTCCAGCTCCCAGACTCAGCCCTGTCCCTCCGTCAGCATAAATCACTGCCCCTGGTTGAGAGCTCAGCCCTAACAGATGGGTGTCTTCACCTGTGCCTCCGGTTGAGTAAACTGAGTCTCGGAGCAGCGAGGACGCCACGCTGACCGGCAGGAGAGCTGGGAGGGGCCGCAGGGGATGTTTCCAGGTGAAGGTCAGGCCTCCAGAAACACTTGGTCTCTGCCCTTCTCTCCTCCCCGACGCTTGGCCCTGCAAATTGGCTTTGACCTTCCCTGCCCTGCCTTTGAGCTTCTCCCCATTCGATCTGAAACCACAAAGGGAGGAGGAGGGGCCGGGAGAGGGCCCCGCCCCTGCGGCGCAAGGCTAGCTCTGTTTGCACAGTTGGGGGCTCGCTGCTCACCCCACCTCTGGGAGAAAGGCCCCACGAGGTCATCCGTTTACTCTGGGCTTAGCGGCTCCTAGCGGAAGCTCTCTTCCTCCGAGATGGAAAGAAAGCAGACGATGTGTCAGGTGAACCCGCGACACTGTTCCCAAAGGTGTCAGGGCCCCTCTGCGGGCCAGCCTGTGAGGCCAGTGGGTCCCTGGCACAAGGAGGGAGCTACCTGAAAAGAAACAGAGGCCGAGGCTGGAGCACAGCGGTCCCCAGTTTGTAATAACCCACACAGGAAAAGACTCCGAAGAAGATTGTGTACATGTATATGCATAACTGAATCGCTTTGCTGTACACCTGAAACTAACACAGCATTGTAAAGCAACTCTACAATAAAATTTTTAAAAAGGTAACTTTCCATAGTGCAAAAGATAAAAATAAATAAATACATTTTTTTAAAAAGTGGGAACCGGAGGCTCAGCTGATCCCTGACTCTCCTTGCCTCTGCTGATGCGACCAACAAGCCAGTCGGGGAAATCGAGGCACAGAAGAGGGATCCGGGACGTGGTGGCTGGAAGGAGCCCGGGCCCCTGGCCTGAGCCCTCACTCTTCACGCGGGGAATAATGAGATGAGACGACTGCTGGAGTGTGATTTCTGCCGCTTCTCCGGTGCCTCTGGGGGGTACTTGCGGGCATTTGGGAGCCATAACTGTCCCCACCAACAAACTGTTGCTTTTTATGGTTTCTTAGAATATTTAAATGGCTGAGCAGACAGGGCTGGTCCTTCCCACGTTTATGTGACAAGCTATCACCTCTGGAAGATGGGGAGGCTGGGGAGGCCTCACCCGCAAGCGTTCGTGCCTGGCCGTCAGGACACCAGGGTTCCACCCGCCCTCCCTGGGCTACAGTTTTCTTGTCCATCAAACAAGACGTAAGATGCTCTCCGTGGCCCTTCCCCTTCCGGGGCCTGAAGCCCGGGGCCCACTCTGACCCCCGAGGAGCCTGTGAGGCGGTGGGAGGGGTGCCTTGGCCGGGTGAAGATGCTGGGCCCTGGGAAGAGGGTCCGTGGTGGCACCGCGGGCCTGGGGTCACGCCGGCCGCGCCAGTTCATAGCCGGTCACTCCCCAGACGCGCGGCCTCAGGCAGGTGACTCAGCCTCCTGCACTGAGAAGTGACCCCACGCAGCCTCCCTCACTGCAGCTCCTGGATGGAGGGGTCCTGGGGGGCAGCAGCGTGAGGTCCTGCCCACCCCCAGGCCTCCTTCTCCCAGGCCCCCACCCCTGGCCTCCCCAGGAGGAGACGTGGCCTCCTTGCCACCCAGCTGCCAGGTCACTGTGCAGCCTGCGGGGGACAGAGCCAGAAGCACAGACGAATGTAATGAGTCCCTAAAACCAGGAGAAGCTGAAGAAAGGCGGGTGGGAAAAGGCCCGGAGCCTGGCGGAGCAGGCGTCCACTGACCGCAGGGCCGTCTCCCAGAGGATCCCCAGCACCGCCTGGGCACCAGCCAGGCCCTCGACGGCAGCGATGCATCAGACGTGCCCCCAGCCCCCAGCTCTCGAGGTGCTCAGAGCTTGATATTCATGAGCCTGGGATTCACCAACAGGAAGAAATCAGAGACCGAAATTATCTAACCACACAATTCCAGGGTCCAGAGCCAGTGACCCAGAGGGGATGGGGGTGGCTTCCCAGGACTGGATGAGGACAAGCCCCCTCCCGACCCCAACCTCCCGACCCCAACCTCCCGGGTCCCCAGCTGAGCTGTGTACGAGCTGTGTGGCCCTGGGCAAGTTACTTGTCTTCTCTGAGGCTCATCTCACCATACAGAAAATGGAAATAAAAGGGCATCTGCTCTGTAGGCTTTTGTAAAGATTTAATAGCATGTATATAAACTGTCCAACAAACAAAATAGCTCCATAAACATTTGGAGGGTCTGAATACCCCTCCCTGTTGTTTTTTTTTTTAACTTTTTAAATTGAAATATCGTTGATTTACAATGTTGTGTTAATTTCTGCTGTAGAGCAAAGGGATTCAGTTATACATATATATACATTCTTTTTTATGTTCTTTTCCACGATGGTTTATCACAGGATACTGAATATAGTTCCCTGTGCTATACTGTAGGACTTTGTTGTTCAGCCATCCTATATATACTAGTTTGCATCTGCTAATCCCAAACTCCCAATCCATCCTTCCCCACCCCTTCCCCCTCGGCAAGCACAAGTCTGTTCTCTATGTCTGCCCCTCGCTGTTTTTATATTCACTTTTCTTGCTCTTTCTCTTGTCCCAAACTTCCAAGTGGAGCTACCAGTATTATTCAAGGACAAAACTGACGAGAATAATGACAACATAGTAACCATTCATTGAGAATTTCCTCTCTGCTGGTGAGTGTTTTATCCCCGCTTTAGAGAGGAAGAACAGAGAGGTTAGAGAGCCAGCTCCAGGCCCCCAGCTAGGAAGTAGTAGGGTCGGGATTTGAACCCAGGTCAGGATGGGGCTGGCGGCCTCTGGGTGATATTCTCCTGATACTTGCTTCCCGTCTCCGGGCGCCCACAGACGCTGCCTTCCTGGGGGAGCCTGCAACGAGGAAATACGGCCAGCTCAGGCCCCCAGGGGCCACCCTGGTTGTACAAAGACGGGAATGGAGGGTGAGGCAGCAGAAGACCCATCAACGCTTCTCCACTTCCGAGCTCCTGGAAGCAGGGTCAAGACCACCTCCCGAGGACCCCAGTGTTTAGGCAATCATAGCATTTGGGGAAAGACTCAGAGATGCAGGCACCAAAGAAGGAGTTTCCAGCTGCACTCCTAACACTGCTGGCCTCAGAGACACACAGCAAACTCCACTCATCCCTCACTCTCCTTTTTTCTTTTTAAGGTTCCCCAACTTCAGCTGAATAAGTGTGGTCCAAAGGCCTGCCCAAGACTCTTCCTGGACCGTCCTGCCACAGCTGTGTCTCCTCCTTCTCAGGCAGCCAATTCCATCCGCCCAACATTCCTGGCTTCTAGAAAGGGCTCCAGCCTGTCTTCCTGCAGCTTCTACCTGCCAGCCAGGTTCTGGCCACTGAGAGCGGCGTGTCCCTGTGCAGGGCGCGGATGGGAGGGCGGGGTCCGGTCAGACCGACTGGGGCTGCGTGCCAGCGGCTCCGCTGGTCAGACGAGGGACACCGCACACGGGACTTGGGCTCTTGGGGCCTCGCTTCCCTTATCTGTAAAGTGGGGACAGCAAGAGTCTCTGCGGAGGGTTCTTATGGGGATCAAATGAGATGACACAGTGCCCAGAACCACCGTAATGATTACTTGTCGTTATTCTTGTGATTTCTTCATCTGTGTCTGCGGCGCCTTGAAAGTAGCCGTGGGCTGCAGAAACGCACCGTCACCTTGCAACTGACTCATCTTCTTCCAGCTGAGCACACGCAACTCTTCCTTCCACGGCCACCCTATTGCCGGCTCTCAGACTCTGAACATCCTGGCCGGCCTTCCTCAGGTCTCCAGGTGGGAAAACTTGGCGGAAAAGCAGCCAGGCTCCTTTTGATTGTTTAGCGACAGACCTATAGATATGGAAGAGCTTGAAAACAGCAAAGGATAAAACCAGAGCCAATCGTGACCCAGCAAATGCAGGCAGAGCCCAGCTCAGAATAAGAAACCATGGTCCTTTCTGAGGGTTTGAGCTGTCCAAAGGTGGGAAGAGCTGTCTCTGGAGGGAGTGAGCTCCCCACCTCTGGAGGTAGTCAAGGTGGATGACATAGCCAGGGATGTTACAGAAGCGATTCCTGCACTGAGTGGGAATTTGATCGAAAAGACGTCAAAGATCACAATAAACAAGAAGTTCTTCCTTCACTCATTTGACCAAAATTTACTGTTGAATGCTCTGTGTCACTTTACTCTCCTGGGTATACAGTTCACACTAAAAGAAGGACCTGAATGTGGGAAGCATTTCAAAAACAGGGCTACTTTGAAGTTGCTCTTTGCCTCTGCTTTTGCATCTGTGAAATGGGTGGGCAATAATAGTGCCTGCCCCGAGGGCCAGCAGACAGACCCCCCCGAGCCGCCTGGCCCATGGCGGGCCTCAGGAAAACTGGCTGCCCTGAAGCTGCGTCGTCATTGTGAGGATTACGACGATGACTGTTCCTGAAATCCAGGGAATGTTTTTCTTCCTTTCTTCCTTCCTTCCTTTCTTTCTTTCTTTCTTTTTTTTTGTGGAAGACCCAAACAGCTTGGTATGTATTAAGTCAAGTCCCAAGAATCCGGCCCAGCGAAAAGCCTCACCCAGGGCAGCCGGGACCAGCTGGGGCTGGAACCAGAGACCAACAGCACACCAGGTCTTGGACCACGTCCAAAGCCAGCCAGCCATCAGACACGAGAGGTTTGCTGAACGTACTTTATCTGCTACCATCATTTCTCAGGAATGGTATTCAAGGGCCAAACAGAACCATTTCTCTCTGGAGCAGCTTAACTGCTTTATAGAGGAAACGGTGGTTCTAACCCTGAACCCAGCTAGGCTTTCCGAAGCGGGGGAAATAGAAACCCCTGAGCCCCTCAGAAAATCTGACGTCAGCTGGCCTCTTGCTCCTCTTCCTGGCATTTGAAATCACGTGGTATCTACCTGTTCCCCGAACCAGGCGGAACAGGGGTTACAGCCGAGAGGATTTAGGTCAATCCGGCTCCCTACTTGGTCCTCGGGGTTGGATAGTGGTCTAGACTGATGGTGTTCGGACTCTCCATGAGGCTTTGGGTCCCTAAGACAAGCCCGCGTCTGGGGTGTCTCACATGCAGAAAATCTTGGGCCACAAAGTCAGGCCACCTGGCTCCTGGCCCCAGCCCTGCCACTCACCAGCTGTGTGACCTTGGGCAGATGACTTAACTTCTCTGAGCCTCCATTTTCTCCTCGGTGAATTGGCACTAAGTCTGATCTTTGAAGAATTGGGAGGATTCAATGAGGCTATACTCAGTAAAGGGCCAGAACCCAGAGCTCTGGGAAGGGCTGACTCTGGGGCAGCATGATGCTTTTCACCTGCTAAGCCCACGATCTGTCTGTCAGTAAATGTGGGAGTTTGAACAGGCACCAAGAAGACCCAGAAGAAAGGAGTCCCTCTGGCCAAAGGCTGGGGACTGGGGAGTGGGCCTGGCTGAGGCCTGGGGAGGCTGGGTTTTGGGGGAGCTTTGCAGCACCTTCCCAAGGCCTTGGGGGAGGGTCTGACCTCTTGCTGGAGGACAAGAAGAGAAAGCTCAGGGCCAGTGGCCCAAGGAGCCGGGGAGAGAATCAGTGAACTCACGCAGCAGCGAACATGGGCAAGGACCACCGGGAAGACACAGCACAGGTTTGGGGGGCCCTGTGTGAGCACTCTGGGCAGCTCAGGGGACTCGCTGTAAACAAGGAAGGTCCAGTCCTTGCCCTTGGGGACTTGGGGCTCAGATGCAAGTTCAGTGGTCCTCAGACCTTGGTGAGTATCAGCGTTGCCTGGAGAACCAATAAAAACACAGCCGGGGGCTTCCCTGGTGGTGCAGTTGTTGAGAGTCTGCCTGCCAATGCAGGGGACGCGGGCTCGAGCCCTGGTCCAGGAAGACCCCACATGCCGCGGAGAAACTAAGCTCGTGTGCCACAACTACTGAGCCTGCGCTCTAGAGCCTGTGAGCCACAACTACTGAGCCCGCGTGCCACACCTACTGAAGCCCACGCGCCTAGAGCCCGTGCTCCGCAACAAGAGAAGCCACCGCAATGAGAAGCCCGTGCACCGCAACGAAGACCCAACACAGCCAAAAATAAATAAATTAAAAAAAAAAAACAAAAACACACAGCCGACCAAGACCTCTGCTCTGGGGAGATGGAGGAGTTTCCCAACTCCTCCCTCCTAGAACAACTAAAAACCCTGGGCGTCGTTTCTCACACAAACAGAAGAGGACTCACAGACAGAGAAAGACAAATAATGCACGCTCTCGTTTACATGAGGAATCTAAAAAAATACAACAAACTAGTGAGTATAACAAAAAAGAAGCAGACACAGATATAGAGAACAAAGTAGTAGCTACCAGTGTGTGTGGTGGGGAGTGGCAAAATAGGGGTAGGAATTAAGAAGTACAAACTCTTAGGTATAAAATAAGCTACAAGGATATCTTGTACGACACAGGGAATATAGCCGATATTTTATAATAACTATAAATGGAGCATAACCTTTAAAAATTGTGAATCACTATATTTCACACCTGTAACTTATATAATATTGTACATCGACTATACTTCAATTTTTTAAATTAAAAAAAAAAAGATGAAAGGACTCAAAAGTGGAGAGAAGAGCCTAGCTGGTTAGGGACTTCAGGACCCGAGGAACCACATAGCAGAGAGTTGCCTCATATACCCCAGACCTTGAGCAAAAGAGTCAACAACCCAGAAATACCAATGGACAGAAATGAAAAAAAAAAAAAGAAAAAAAGCCTGCTCTCTCCAACTAAAGGTTCAGGAAAGGGGCAGCCTAGCAAGATAGAAAATGTTTTTTCAATTGTGGCCAAATATACAAAACACAAAATTTGCAATCTTAACCATTTTTACAGTTCAGTGGCATTAAGCACATTCACATCGTTGTGCAACCATCACCACCGTCCATCTCTGAACTCTTTTCATCTTGCAAAACTGAAATTCTGTATCCATTAAACAGTAACTCCCCAGGCCCCCTCTCAGCCAGCCCCTGGCAACCACCATGGGACTTTATGACTCTGTGAATGTGACTATTCTAGGTACCTCATACAAGTGGAATCATATAGTATTTGCCTTTTTGTGACTGACTTATTTCACTTAGCATAATGTCCTCAAGGTTCATCCATGTTATAGCATGTGTCAGAATCTCCTCCCTATTTAAGCTGAGTAATATTCTATTATATGTATGGACTATACCACATTTTGTCTCTACATGTGTCAATGGACCTTTGGGGTGCTTCCTCCAAAAGGCTATTATAAATAATGCTGCCATGACCTTAAGCACACCAATATCTCTTCAAGACCCTGCTTTCAATTCTTTTCGGTATATACCCAGAAGTGGAATTGCTGGATTATATGATAATCCTATTTTTAATTTTTTGAGGAATCACCATATTGTTTTCCATAGTAGCTGAACCATTTTACATTCCCACCAGCAAAGCACATGAGTTCCAATTTCTCCACATTCTCTCCAATGCTTGTTATTTTCTGTTTTTTTTCTGGGTTGGTTTTTTTGTTTTGTTTTGTTTTGTTTTGTTTTTGATAGCAATGATTCTAATAGTTGTGTGGTAGAATCTCATTGTGGTCTTGATTTGCATTCCCCTAATGATTAGTTATGTTGAATATATCCTTACTAGCCATTTGTATATCTTCTTTGGAAAAACGTCTGTTCAAATTCTTTGCCCATTTTAAAATCAGGGTTTTTGTTGTTGTTGAGTTACAGCAGTTCTTTATGTATTCTGGATGTTAACCCCTTATCAGATATACGATTTGCAAATTTTTTTCTCCCTTTCTATGGGTTGTTTTTCCACTCTAGTAATTGTGTTATTTAATGCATAGAAGTTTTTTTTTATTTCAGTGTGGTCCAATTTGCCTATTTTCTCTTTAGTTGTCTATGCTTTTGGTGTCATATCCAATAAATCATTCTTAAATTCAATGTCATGAAGATCTTCCCCTATGTTTTCTTCTAAGAGTTTTATAGTTTTAGTTTTTACATTTAGGTCTTTGATTTGTATATGGTATAAGGTTCTATCTTCACTCTTTTGCAGGTGGATATCCAATTTTCCCAACAGAATTTGTTGAAGATTATCCTTTCCCATTGAATAGTCTTAGAACCTTTGTCGAAAATCATTTGACCATATATTTGAGGGTTTATTAAGATGAAACTTTTAGTCAATAACTGCTCTACTCCAATCAAACAGCAGCCAACTGTCCCTAGATAGTGTGCCCTCTTCCCTCTTCTCTCCACCTTTCAGAGTCTTCTTATATTTGTATTATATATGTGCTTAGTCATAGGAATCAGGGAAAGCACATCTAGTTCATCTTCCTGGCACTAGAAATTCTCTCCTGTGTCCTGTATCATTTTGATATGCACCAATTTTTTTTAGCATTATATTTTCCCTGCCCCAGCCCTGGAATCAACCACTTCTCCAAAGAACCCTGGTTCCTTCTATTGGAGGATGATACTTAGAAACCAAGATTTGTGTGCTAGATACACTCATTCCTCCTGAGGTGTCACTGTTTCTAGGCCCTCTCAATGGACAGAGCCAGGAAATGTGTGCATATATACTAACCTATGTATGTGCACACATCTATGTTTATTTATGTGTCCATTTATATGTGTGCATGTGCATGTGTGTGTGTGTACACATGAGTTCATACTGACATTTCCAACTCCAACCCACTACCTCGGGGTTCCTTCTAGCATTTCCTCCTTCCTTATTTATAAGTTCTTTCTCTGAAGTGGTAAACCTGTCCTTATCCACAGTAGATTGCTTATTTGTTCAACCCTAGCGTACATGTACACGAGTGTCAGAACATTAGCCTGTACCGTGTAAGAGACACGCTCACCAACCAGAGTACAGTGTTTGTGGACAGTCCATTTTATTTAGCCTTGCAGTAACCAAACAAAACACTATTTTCCAAAGTTTCTTAGGTAGCTACTTTCACCCCCACCTCCTTAAATGTGATTATGTCACTCATTTGTAATAAAATTTTATTCATTGGTCACAATCTGCATTCCATTTTGGGTTCCCCTGGTTGACTTTTTAGAATTTGTTTATAATAAAACTCATTTTTTTTGTGGTGTACAGTCCCAAGGGCTTTGACAAATGCATAGAGTTGTACATCCAACCAGCACAGTACCAAACAGAATAGCTCCGTCACCCCAAACTGCCTCTGAGCTGCTCCTTTGTACTCGACCCCTCTCCCCAGCCCTGCAATCACCTATTTGCTTTCTGTCCCGATAGTTTTGTCTCTTGCAGAATGGCACATAAATGGAACCATACGCTATGTTATCTTTTATTTCTAGCTTCATTCACTTAGCAGAATGCACTCATCCATGTAGTTTTGTCTTTTTTTTTTTTTTTATCGCTGAGGAGTGTGCCATTGTAAGGATATAGCTTGCTTACCTGTTCCCCTCTTGAAAAACATCTAGTTTGTTTCTAGTTTGGGTTAATTATGAATAAAGCTGCTATGAACATTCGCATACAGGATTTTGTGTGGACATCAGTTTCCATTTCACTTGAGTAAATATCTAGAAGTAAAAAGGCTCGATCATATGGTAGGGCTGTGTTGGACTTTTTAAGAAACTGCCAACTGTTTTCCAAAGTAGTTGTACATTTCTGCATTCCCACCAGTAATGTATGAGAGACCCCGTTGTACCACATCCTTGTCAACCTTGGCACGGTCAGTTTTGTCTGTTTATTTTGGCCAACCTAATAGGTGTGTCCTGGGATCATTTTAATTTGCATATCTCTGACCACTAGCTGCGCTGACCATCTTTTTCATAGGCATATTTGCCACTTGTATGTCTTCTTTTGTGCATTTTTAACTGGGTGATTTATTTCCTTATCATTGACTTCTGAGAGTTCTTAATATACTCTGAACCCAAGTCTCCTCTTCATTTTGAAGAAGTTCTAAATTTTGGTAGATTCCAATATATCAGTTTTTCTTGTTGCAAATTATTTTTTTGCCCAACCCAGGTCACAAATATTTTCTCCTAGAAATGTATAGTTCTAGATTGTACATTTGGATCTACAGTCCATTTTGAGTCATTTTTTGGTATATGGTGTGAGGTATGGATCGAAATTCATTGTTTGCCTATGGATGTCCAATTATTCCAGCACCAGTTGTTAAAAGACTATCTTTTGGCCATGGAATTGCCTTTGCCCTTCTGTTGCAAATCAACTGGCCATTTATATGGGTCTATTTCCAGGCTCTCGATTCTGTTTATTGATCTATGTGTCTATCCCATTGCCAATACCACTCTGTTTTGATTGCTGTTGCTTTGAAGAAATCAGGTCATCTAAGTTCTCCAATATTATTCTTTTTTTCTATAAATTTATTTATTATATTTTTTTGGCTGCGTTGGGTCTTTGTTGCTGCGCGTGGGGTTTCTCTAGTTGTGATGAGCGGGGGCTACTCTTCATTGCGGTGCGTGGGCTTCTCATTGTGGTGGCTTCTCTTGTTGTGGAGCACGGGCTCTAGGCGCGTGGGCTTCAGTAGTTGTGGCGTGTGGGCTCAGTAGTTGTGGCTCGTGAGCTCTAGAGCGCAGGCTCAGTAGTTGTGGTGCACGGGCTTAGTTGCTCTGCGGCATGTGGGATCTTCCTGGACCAGGGATCAAACCCATGTCCCCTGCACTGGCAGGCGGATTCTTAACCACTGCGCCACCAGGGAAGCCCCTTCAATGTTATTCTTTTTTCAGAATTGTTTTGCTCTTCTGGTTCCCTGTCCCCCAGGACGCCCCACCCTGCCTGCCTGCTGGGAGACCCCACCACCTGCCCTGGGGGTTGACCCTCAGGCTATTTTACTCTCTCCTGCCCCTCGTTCCCCTCGTTCCCCTCGGCCGAGCAGTTGCCATGGTTTCCCCACTCTTCCTTGGCTCTCTCTCATATCCTCCCATTCCTTGGCTCCCCACCACTGACGGCCCTCAGGTTAATCCTTCATGGTCTCAGGCCACCCCCAGGAGGCCTTTCCACCCACAGGCCTGGTATGACCACGTGGTTTCCTCGCATTGAGACCCTTGGACCCTCTCCTCTGTCATCCAGTTCAAACTCTGCCCAGAGCAGAGGACACAGGCTCAGAGTCAGAGAGACTGGATTGGACCCTGGCCACGGCCCCTCTTATGGCCGAAGCGGCTTGGCGAGCCAACCTGGGGAGGGGGAAAGTCCTCTGCACACACTCTGCCCATCCCATCACCCTCTGGCTGCCTCTCCCTGTCGGCCAAGTCCTCACAGCAGACCCTGGGGGCTGTTGTCAGCTCTTGTGCTACTGCTCGGCGGGGCTGAGAAATCCCCTCTTGAACGTGGCCCCAGATCTGCTGTCGGGGCTGGGCTTGGAGGAGGCTGTGTGTTATCAGAGCCCCATTCAGGCCTTCCCCCCAGGACTGGGGCCCCACCCGGACACCCTGCCGGCACGGTGGCCGTGCCCTCATGCCTTCACTCGCTCAGTGATGGCGAAGCCACGTCTGAGGTCGTTCAAGTGAGCGGTGTGACCGGCTCTCCAGTTGAGAGAGCACGTCCGGCCGCGCGCCCCTCTGAACTGCCGCCCATGTCATGACGTGGGAAGGAAGCTGGGTCATCAACAGGACGCATTCAAGCGCACAGGGACGTGGTGGCCACCTGCTCGGTCGTCTGTAAATGCCGGTCTGCAAATTGCCCTCTCTCCACCACAACAATCCAAGCGGACACTCACTCGCTCACTGACTGCACAGACCCGCTGCGGGGCAGGGCGGGGGGGGGGGGGTTGCTGGGAACGCAGAGGAGGTGAGGCCGTGCTCACCCTCGAGAAGCCCACCCTTCAGGAGCCCCTGGGGACCGCCACGGGCGGACGCCGGGGTGTAGCATCAAACCTTTGGAGGCTGTAGTCCTCCACACCTGTAGGGTTGGAGGCGTCCCTCCTGGAGGGAAGGGAGCCCTGGCAGCCCTGCGGGGGGCCCCCTGCCCCGTCCCTGTCCTCCCTCAGAGCCGCCTCCGTGACGCAGTAGCTACACCCCATCTATCCGCTCCTTCACCTTCCACTCACTTCTCACACCATGTGGTCTGATTTCTCCCCAACCCACCAAAACGGCTCTGGCCAAGGGCCCGTCTGACCGTCTGGTTGCTGGGCCTGACGGGCACTTTGCGAGCCCAGCTTGCTTGCCCCGCCCCCCCCCGCCCCCCCGCAGGCTCTAACACGGTGCCCCACCCCCGCCCGTCGCCTGCAGGAGCCTCTCCGAGGTCCCCTGTCTCCACCTCACCCCAGTCCATTCCCCGCAGGAGCTCCCCGGTATGAAACCTCACTGTGTCCTGCCTGTGCGGAACGCCCCCCCCCAGGCCTCTCCCCCCCTACCCAGGGCTCCCCAAGGACCTCAGGTTCAAGCCCACCGCCCTCCTCCCCTGGCCAGAGCCCACCCACCTCTCCGGCCTCACCTGGACTCCACCCCCTCTCTCTGTTCACTCAGCCATTGTGCTCTTCTAGCGTTTTCTCTATTGTTGCATAACAAATTCCCACAAAACTTGGTAGCCAAAACAACAATAGCATTTATTATCTCACCTGGTTTCTGCGGGACAGGAATTCGGGAGCGGCTAAGCTGGGCCGTTCTGGCTCAGGGCCTCCAGGGAGGCTGCCGTCAGTGGGACTGCAGTCATCCAGAGGCGGGACCCGGGCTGGGGGTCCACGTCCAGGACGGCTCCCTCCCCTGGCACAGGGACCCCGAGGGCGGGGTGCCCGCTCCTCCTTCCTCAGACTTGAGGGGCCTGAAGGGCAGCCACACACCACAGGGGGAAGAAGTAAATGGGGAAACTATTAAAAAACCAAAAATGTTTACCAAGAGGGGCAAGAGCCCAGCTACACATAGCTGAGACCAAAAGCAGGAAATCTGATTGAATCCAAGAGCCACCCTAGGGTGTGACTGCAGTGCTGTCCCTTTCCTGCTGCGTCCGGGAACCCGCCTCCCCTGGAGACCAGCCTTGCCCAGTACAGGGAGACCCCCAGCATCCCCGCCGTTCAGCCCCTGCCGGCCCCTGTCCTGAGACCTCCACACTCCGGGGCAAGGCAGACGCTAAGAAACGGGGCCTCCCCTCTCCCGGGGCATCGTCCCGCAGCTCCCCTGCCCTGCCTTATTGGGGACACTGTGTTGGCTCTGACGACCAAGGCAGGGTGTCTCTGAGCTCCTCTGCATGCCTGCGGGGCCCCAGCCTGGCCCCGCCTCCCCTCTCAGGCTCTCAGCCGGCGTCCTCCCCCACGTCCTGCGTGGGCAGCTGGTGCTTCAGCTTTGCCAGTCCTCGCACTGGATGCCACATCCTGCAGGCCTCGGCCTGCGCATCCCTCGGCTCTCGCAGGGCCTCCCTGGGCCCCGCTCCGCCAGGGATGCACGGGGGTGTACCCGGGCTGCGGGTGGGCCTGGCACGGTGCCCAGAGCTCCCCTGGGCAGGTAAACAGGCGGGAAGCAGGAGTGGATACCTGCAAGCTGGGGCTGCAGCCTCGGGTGTGTGTCTTCACAACCAACTCGAGCAGTTTCTGGTTTGTGTTGTTTCCTTCACGCTCTCCGTGCGGAGGACCCCAAGGCTCTGAATCTGGCCCCCCCTTCACTGGACCTCTCCTGCTCAGGGGCTGCTCAGAAAAAGTGTTCTGGGCACTTCTATTTCCAGGGCTGGAGGCCCCTTCATGACCCCTCCTCCAACCAGCTCCCAGCAGCAGCCCTGGGCAGCTCAGGAATGGTTGCGCTGATGCTTTACAGGGACCACTGACGTTTGTACCTGATCACCGAAGTGGCATCTATTCACTGTGGAAAATTTGGAAAACACATAAAATCAAAAATAAAATAAAGTCAAATCAAGTAAAATGAAATAAGGTAAAGTAAAATAAAATTAAATTAAAGTAAAAAAAAATAAAGGAAAATTAAAAAGTAAAATTACAAACTAAAATAAAATTACAAAGTAAAATAAAGTACAATAAAATTACAAAGTAAGATAAAGTACAATAAAATAAAGTAAAATTACAAAGTAAAATACAATAAAAAGGTAAAATAAGTTAAATTAAATTAAAAAGTAAAAGAAAATAAAATAAATCCCCTGTAATTCCACTAGCTGCAGGTGTGTACTTCTTACATTCTGGAATACTTCCTTTCAGGCTTTTCTGTGCCTCTATACTTTAAGAAACAAAACCCAAGTGGGTGATATCGGGCACTACTTCGATGCCTGTTAAGTTGGGCAGCTCTGCAGGATACCACATCCTCATGCTTCCTTACAATACCCAGAGCACAGCCCGGCCGCACCCCATGATGTAGGGAACCGATCCCACATAGATGGGCATTGGGGTTGTTTCTAATTTTTCCTCCTTTTACGCAATACTCCACCTCGTGACCCTCCTCACAGCAGATTAAGACTCTGGAAACATTTGAAGCTCTCATCCGGCCTTCCCCCCAGAAGGCGCACCATTCAATACAAGCAGTAAAATCAGTGTAAGGACATCTGGCAAAGTTCTAGTTTTCCCCTGTTGCATTAGGCCTTGTTTCAAGTGTTCCATTCATTTTTCCATTTATTTTCTGCTCATTTCGGGGGAGGGAAGGCCCCGGCTTTGCCGGCACCCTCAGTACGGGCGAGGGCTTCCCGGATCAGCTGTGACGCTCACCTTCGGGTCACTTTCAGGAAGAGGAATATCAGGGTCAAGGGCTCTCCCACGTGGAAGGCTCGCTCACCATGGAATCCATCACCTGTCACACACCTGCACTGCATCACCCTCTGCCGAGTGACCGACTCCTGCCAAATGCCCCCACCCCGCCGTCCCCCACGCAGCTGGCCGGTGTCGGGATGACGGGTAAACCAGGGGTTTGACCATCTTGGGAGCAGATGTCCTGGGCCCTGGGGTGGGCCTGAGCCCAGAGGGTTCAGGGCAGGAGCAGAACGTCCCTGGCCTGTGACGGGGGAGATGCTGAGAGAGGCCGGGGGCTCAGAGCACCCACACCCAAGTAGCCTCGCCCAGGCTGCCCCAAGACACGCTCGCCAGTCTTCGACGGGGCCCGTGCCCGCCTGTTCTTCTCTCTGAGATCCTCCAACCACGCCTGCCTACTGAGATCCCACTCGTCCTTCCACGTGACCCCCAACCCGTGGAGCCCTCGGAAGGCTCTCGTCCCCGGGCACCTGCTGTGGGCCTCCCCACGGCTCCCGTGACAGCACCCCTGGGAAGCACGAGGGTGTGTCCCTCACTGGGCCGTGACCTCTGACAGCAGCGGCCACAGCACAGGGCTCAGCAGAAGAGTTTGCGACGGAATGACCCAGCGTGATGGAGGGAGAGGGGGATCGAGGCTTGTTTTTCTCTGCTCTTTTATCACCCAGCTCAGTGACACCACAAAACCAGAAGCACAGAAATGCACCCAGAGCTGGAAACTCAGGAATAGAGCAGTTCTTACCTGTGGTGGAAATGTGCAGAAATCCCAGAGTCAGCAACGGGGTCACCGGGACCCCCGCCCCCCAGTACCAAGCCCTCAGTGCCCGGCACTGATGGGACCCCCCCCCTTTCCCGAGGAGCACTGACTTGTTTCCCCCTTAGGACAGCTCCTTCCTCCAGGTGGGCCCTCGTCCCCACAGCAGTGTCTCTGCCCACGTGGTCACCCCATGGGACCCCAGCTCAGCACCAGCATTCAGCAAACTAACTCGTTAAGGAATCCTTTAAGGGTGGCTCCAATGCCAACTCTTCCAGGAAGCCATCCTTGACTGCTTCAGCCTTCAGCGATCTCTTCTTCCTCTGGTCCCTCAGAGCAACTAATCTTGGTACCACACTCACGTGACATTACAAGTTTGGTTTTTTAAAAAATTTTTCTCCAAGAAATGCATAAGATGGTAAAGGCAGGATTGGACAAAGGTGGACGTGGAACTGTGAGGCAGGCCCTTCGAAGGCTGGGCCAAGCAGTGAGGCACTCTGGGCACTCCACTGCACCCTGTTGCTGGCTGTGCCCCGGCAAGGGCAAGGGCGTGGCCTGGTGAGGGGGCTCCTGCAGCTGGGGCCACCCTGAGGAGCACCCCCCCGCCGCGCCCAGGGCTGTCTGCTGTCCACACTGCCTGCAGCTGGGCAGCCGGTCCTTCCTTACAGGAGGATCTGCAGCGAGGTGGGGGGAGGGAGCCAGGGCGTGTGCATCTCCACCGTCCACCACAGACAAGAATGAAAAATTTCAAACAAACATGGAACAGTTTTAGCACACAGTTCGAGGACTGCCAAACGATGGCTCGAAGGCCGAATCTGGCCCACTACCTGTTTTGGAAACTGTTTTACTGGGACATGGCCTCGCTCATTCTTTTTGTTCTACGTCTATTGCCTGTGGCTGCTTTGGCCCTGAAACAGCCATAGAGATTAAAATAGTCCCAACCGGGCCCTTTGCAGACAAAGTGTGCTACCCCTGCTCCAGCTGACACTTGTGGGGACAGAAGCCCAGCTCAAGGTGGCTTCTCTGGGAAATCACACCACACACACACACACACACACATGCAAGCCCATGTATGGGCACACGCTGGCATACACACGCGTGCATGCACGCACACACACGGGCACCCCCGTGCTGCATCAAGGATTCTGGCCATAGCTGACTGGTCTCAGAGAATGTTCCTGACCCAAGTGGAACCAATCAGATTCCTTCTCACCAGGGATTTGAAAGCCAGTCTCAGGTACATTTGTGGCCTTGCTTGAAGACAAAGGTCTCCAGGAGCTGCCCTGATTCCAACACTCTGATGACATTGTTGCTTTCAGGCATCACTAATGGCCCGCGGGTCTTTCCTGTGCGGGTCCCTCACAAACACTCCAAAGTCTATGCGTCAAAAACTGTGTCAGATCACCGCCTGTGGGGAGCAGCCTCCAGGATGGCCCCCACGACCCTGGCCTCCTGATTCCTGATCTGCGTGAGCTCCTCTCCCATCGAATAGGAGCTGGTCTGCGACACCGAGAGAACACAGGGGCGCTCCCCCCGACCGCCGTGTGAGGGAGCAGCTGCCAGGCCGTCAGGTGAGGGAACAGGTGAGAACCCTCGACAGCACTGCCTTGTCCACATTGCCAAGGAGCCGCCTGGGAAGACAAGCTCCCAGCCTCAGTCAAGCTTTCAGGGGACCAGAGCCCCGGACAACATCTTGACTTAACCTCACGAGACATCTCCAGCCAGGACCACACTGCTAAGCTGCTCCCAAATTTCTCACCCGCGGAAACCGTAAGTGGTATTAAATGTTGATTAAGCCATTAGGTTTTGGAGTAATTTGTCACAGAGAACTAACACCCTCTACAAACCCATTTGCCCTCCAGTGTCCTTGTTTCCTCCCCATCCTCAGATCTCAATAGTCACAGAGTCTGTTTTTTCTTCACTGCATCCCATCTGCTGATTCACTCTTACGACGTCTCTCACTTTTCATCCTCTGTTCTCTATCCCTCTGTTCTCTGGTCCCTATTTCCAGCAGCCTCGGAGCAAGAAGGGCCCTTTACTGAGCATCCACTGTGTGTCAAAGTACCTACTGTGTGCCTTGTTCCTGATGCAGAATTTGAGTACTCACGGAAGAGTCATGACAGCTGGATGAAATACGTTTGTTGTCCCGCTTCACAGCTGAAGCGCCTAAGAGGCTGAGAAGCTCAGTAACCTCTCTGAGTCGCCCCAGTTGGGTAATTAGGGAGTCAAGTTAGAACCCAGGTTTGTCCCAGAGCCCACACTGGTTCCCAGCCTGGCACTGCCGCAGCTCAGCCCACCTCCTCTGTGTGATGGCCCGGGGGCTCTGGAAGTAACCCCTGCTGTACCTTCTGCCTTCCTGGATTCACCTTTGATGTCACAAGCAACCCTGCCTACAAGGCAGATCTGACCTCTCTCTCAAGCTACCGAGGGCCCCCACCCTAGTGTCCCTGTCCTGTCCATCCTGCAATGCTCAGCTCAGCTGCCTCTCCTCATGGAGCCTCCTGACCCTCTCCTTGCACACCTGGAACTCTTCTCTCCTGCTGGTCAGCTGTTGGTTCTTGGTTTACAGAAGGTGGTACACGCGCTTGATGCCCTGTAATCGCCCACAGGCTCTTAAAGAGAGACTTCTAGGCCCGCCTGGGACGCCCAGGTCCATGAAAAGGGATTTGTATATGTAGGTGGAGTGACTGTAGCATAATTAATGACTGAGCCTATGAGGGAACATGCGCAGAAATCAATGAATCAATAATCAATAGCTCTGTAAATGAGTGACTTAGGTCATGAACGATTGGTTGGTTGACTGAATGGGACAGTACCTACGTTCTGTATCCCAGTTTTATGTATATATATATATATATATATATATGTCATAGCAAAATATTTTATTATACACATAATTGGGGTAATATTCAAATATTTAACAAGCAGTACAGCATGGGCACCAACCAATGAGGGAGGACACCCCCACAGGGCTGGATCAGGTCCTGCGGCCCCCACTGGACCCTGGGGAGGTCGGGGTCGTGTCCCAGGGAAGCACCAAAATGGCCAGGAGGGAGGGGCGCTTGAGAAGCACAGCTCTTCACCCACTTTGCAGAAGCGTCTCTGCAAAGATGCTGGCGGATGCAGCCCTGCACGCGGAGTTTTCTGAGCACGCCCATGGCCAGCCCTGGGCTGAGATTCACGCTCAGGTCGTTCCATCCTCAAAGAGCAGGAGAAAGCGGGAGCGACTACCACCGTCCCGTGTTCTAGTGAGGACACCCAGACTCAGAGGCTAAGCTGCTTATTGGCGGTCACACGGCCAGAAAGCGGCTGGACCAGGCCCGCGGAGTGTCCTCTGGGACAAGGCAGCGTGCGGCCACACAAGTGGTGGATTGCCGGCGTGCGGCACCTGCGCAGGTACGGGGAGGGGCCAGCAGGATGGCGTGATCTTCAGGATTGGTGGCTTGTCTCCCCCCAGAGTCGGGGCATCCCCCCGGCGCCAGGTTTGGGGGGTGGGGGGTTTGAGGGTCCCTGGGGCAAACCTGGGGATTGGGACAAACCTGGGGATTGGTCGAGCCGCTGGCTCTAAGGAGGCGTGGCCTGAGCCAAGCGCCGCCCCCGCCCCAGGGTCCCCCTCTCCAGAGCTGGGATGCTCGCCCTCCTCGAGCTGGATCTTCAGAGGCGAGACAGGCGTGCACCTGGCAGTGGGGCCGCGACAACTCCTGACAGCGTCTTCCAGGAACAAGAGCCTTTGGCAGGACTGGCCCCATTCGCCACTGGCTACTGTGGGACTTTGGACATCTACAAAAGGGGGCGACGACAGCAGGTATTGCCTTTCAGGCTTGGTCTGAAGCTCAAAGAAACAACCTATAGGAAGGGATCCGGACATTTCCTGTCACTCTTTTAAACGATATAGGTCCCGGGCAGTGTGGAAAGGCTGAGTGTGAAAGGGGCCAACGGACAATTGAGCCTGTCCAGGCCCCCTGGGCTCGTCCCCCGCCGCCTCCCTCACCCTTCCAAGCTCTTCAGGGGGCGGAATAATTTCTCCTTCGTTTTCACTTCTAATCACAAAATAATTTTGGTGCCCAGAAGGCTTCCCCTCTCGGAGGAACATTTGTGCGGGATGATATCAGCCTAATTAAGTGCTCCAGCTCTGGGGCTTCAATGTCTCCGCAGACCCGCGCGCTCCCGGCTAAGCCGCGCCGGCCAGCCGGCGGCCTACCTGCCCACGTGGCTTCTGGAGCCTTCCGCGGGCCCCCCTCCCGCCGGGACGGATGACTTGAGCGGGCGCCAGGAGGCGGCGGACCAGGTGTCCGCTCGGCGGGGCCGGAGGCGGCGTGCTCTGCGCTCTCGGGCCTGAGAGGCGCAGGCATGTTCGCGCTGCAATGCGCCTTTGTTCGCCTTGGCAGCGCCGCGGCCTCCCTGGGGCCGGCCCCATAAAGGGGTTCTGTTCGGGCTGGAGGGCTCATTGTCGAAAAATTGTCCCTCGAAAAATTAGCATGGTACACTGGAGAAAGCGGAACGCCCGGCAAATGACAGCTGCTGGCCCCAGATGAGGGCCAGAAAGTGGAGTTGCGCAGGCGCCCGCTCCCGGGCACCCCTCGCTCTGGGCCTGCGATGGGCCCGCGGGTGGCCGCGGGGGCCGGCAGGGCCCAGGGCAGCAGGGGCCAGAGGCGGGTGGGGCAGCGTTTGGGGTTGGTGGCTTGCCTCCCCACAGCGTCGGGGCATCCCCCCCAGGCGCCAGGTTTGGGGGCTGCGGTGTTCCAGGGCGCCTGGGGCAGAGTCAGGCTCAGAGGGGCAGCTGGCTTGGAAAGGGGTGTGGGTGGGGTCCGGGGAGGGAAAGAGAGACAGAAAGGGAGCGCCTGAAGGTTATGCGGTTAATTGAACGTCAACAGCTACAGATACGATTACGCCCCTGTGTCTTTCTCCCAGTGTGTTGATGGAAAAGTAACTAGATTAAAAGCGCCGGGAGCCCGGGTTGGAGGGGCCAGGCGGTGGGGGAGAGATCCCTCCTGAATGCCGACCCCGGGCTCCCCGCAGCCCCAGCAAGGAGGGAAAACAGTCAATTAGGGAGGAGAGAAAAGACAGAGAGAGCTGTGGTTTGGCATTTGCATAAAGGCTGGGGCCCCGAGGCTGCCACCCTTAGTGAGGGAGCGGGGCTTCCCAGGGGAGAGGCTGGGGGTGTCATGGGGGTGAGGCGCACGGTAACTGTTGAAAGTCTCAGCTAAACACCCTCCGTGAGGCAGGGCCGAGGGCGACGGGGCCTGTAAATGGTACACGCGAGTGTACGTGTGTGCCCACTGGCATGTGTGTATTTCTGGTTTCACGCTGCTCCCATCTGTGAAGTCGTGGGTGTCTTCCTGTGTCCGTGTGTGAAGCAGGTTGCACCTGCGTGGCTTGCACTGACCCGACGCTCGCATGGTGTGACCCCAGGTACAGACTTCTGTAGGTGTGCACTGCACCTGGGCACCCTCGTGGGCTCAGGAGCACAGCCAGGTCAGGGGGTGTGCGTCTGCCATCTTGATGCCGCCAGCATGGGAAGGCCGGAGCCTCAAGATTCCCTGTGCTTCTCGGGAGCCCGGACCTGGAACCGGGCCCTAGGCTCACTCCACATTGGCGCTCCCTGGAAAAACCTTCCTGATCTTTCCAGCCTGCCATTTCCGGGAAGCCCCCTTCCCCCCAGCCCAGCACCCCACCCTCACCCACTCCCCAAGCAAGCAACCTCTTCTCTGTACAGGCAGATTTTAGGCTGAGAGGAAGGAAGGTGAGCAAATCTGGAATCGGACCACTCAGAGGTCGAATGCCAGCTCTCTCTTTGTGACTTGGAACAAATGACTTTCTCAGAGCCACCGGCCACTTACAAGGAGTTAATCAGATCCAGCGATAGGGCTGGTTTAGGAGTTCAATGAGATCCTATGTATAAGTACGAGGAAGTCCTACTTACACCCCAGCTTTCCTGGGACCGTCCCAAGTCACACCTGTGACCCCAGCATGATTATTTATTGTGCCTTTACTCTCAAAAGTGTCCTGGTTTAGATAATAAATTATACGGTCACCCCCAATGTAAGTGGGGCTGGGATAAAAAAATCTTCCCTCCTCTTTCTCCTTGCCGTCCCTTCTCTGGTTGTGCGACGGGCTGCTTCCCTGCTGCCTGTCTGTGGACCCCTGCAGAGAGGCCCTCCTGGAGACGGGAGCACCCCTTCCCCACCCTTCGCCAGGCCTTGGGACTAGTTGTTGCCCTGTGGACACTCTGTGGCTGAGGGTCCAGGTGCAGAGATGGCCTCAGGGACTCCGGTGCAGCTGACCGCCCTCTGCCCGCTGGGTCCACAGCAGGGGACAAACAAGGCCACAGATATCGCTGTAAACCTGCGCTACGACTGTGAAACCACCGGGCGGTCAAGTGTATGCACCTGCTGTCCAACCGAATCACTCCTTTACTGCAAATGTGACCCCCTGCATATGCGGGCCAGAGGCTGTCTTTCCCTGATTACCCGGGGATGGGGCTTCGGTCAACATTTCACCCTAAGAACAGCTCTTATCCATGTGGTTGAGGGCCTCACTTAAGTGACCACGTGGTCCTTCACCACAGATTCCCAAAGAGGCCCTAACTAATTGCTAATTGTTGCTCCCAAGTTTTCGACATTCACCCATGTAGATGAAGGCCTTCCATAAATGACTCAGGAGGGCGGCCTGGGGGCCAGGGAGCAGAACCCTGGGGCCTTTGTAGCTAAGATCCACCCTGCTTGGACAAATTGTATCGGTTTAAAGCTCTGCTAATGGGGCTGTGGGCTCTTTCCAAAGTCAGAGACCCACTTTGCCCTCAGGTCCAAAAGGCGGGGTTCTTCTCGCCTTCTCGGATCTGGAACCCTGTGGATCCTGACCTCTCCATGAGCGAGGCCCACGTTCCTCTGGGGTCTTGATCCGAAACCCCACGCTTCTCGGAGGTCAGCAGGGACTTGATGGGGCACGTGGACTTCACCCTGAGAGCAGTAGGGACCACGGGAGGGTCTGGGGGATGGGCTGAGGTCTGATTTGCAAGCTAGCTGTTCGCTCTGCCCAAAGTGGGCAGAAGATGAGAGACCAGCTGGGAGGTGACTGCAGGAGTCCAAGCCAGAGGAGGGTGGCCCGGACCAAGACACGGGGCGCGGGGGTGGTAAGAGGAGGAGGGCCGAACAGATGTCTTGGGGGCAGGTCCTCTGGTCCTTGGAAACAGGTTGGATGGGGGATTGTGCTGGAGAAGGAGGAGCCGGGATGACTCCCAGGCTTCCAGCTGTGAGAAGGACCCAGAAGGAGGAGGACCATGGAGGACGGGGCGGGGATAAGCTCAGGAGGGGGCTGCCCCTCCCCACACCCGTACCCCCAGCCGTCAGTCCCCTGGCCTCCAGCTGGATTGTGACAGCGACCAGGCCTGTGCCCTCATGCCACGCTGCCCAAAGCCCATCCTCCTGCTCTGTCTCCCCCCACCCTGGAGCCCAGCACTTCTCTCTTCCTGCTGAACTCTGGACGCCTTTTCTGACAGCAGGCGTCACCTCCTCCAGGAAGCCCGCCCTCACTCCCTCCTACCCCTGTACTCAGCACACGGGAAGTGTTACATTTCACCCACGTGCGCGTGTGTATGTGTCACCTTCCACCCCCACCTCCACCCCGGGGGGACAGAGCGTGGCTGGCGATCCCCCTAATGCGGGCCTGTCGGGGAAGGAGGGGTGGGGGAAGGAGGGAGGCAAGGCACGGGGAGGGAATCCAGCTCTACCGGGAGAAAATAGGCAGCGGTCAGAGCCGCCCGGCGGAGCAAGCACAGTGGGGCGCGCTGCCTCTCACCCTGGCAGGGGGCTTGTGCCTGCCCCCCTGCCGTGGGACGCAGTGACACGAAGGGCAGAGCCCCGCGCTGGCCCTTGTGCCTGGCCTGTCGCTCTATTGCCACAGGCCTCTCAGGGCCTCAGTTCATCTCTTTTGTAAAATGGGGTGATGGGGAGGGAGGTTGTGGGCTGAGGGAGGAGAGTGGTTCATTTGGTTTTTCTTTCAAAGTTTTTATTGAATTTGTTACAACATTGCTTCTGTTTTATGTTTTGTTTTTTTGGCCGCGAGGCATGTGGGATCTTAGCTCCCCGACCAGGGATCGACCCCCCACGCCCTGCATTGGAAGGCGAAGTCTTAACCACTGGACCACCAGCGAAGTCCCAGGATAGTGGTTTTCAAACTTTGACGCCATCCCGAAGGAAGGGATGTGCCCTTGAGTGGAGTTGGGGCCCCAGGGTTTCAAGCTCCAACCTCAGAGCACACAGCCCACCCCTAGGAAGTCTTGGGTCCCTTCCTGGACCCCCCCTCATCTCCCTGCCCCATGAAGCTCCTCTGGGTTCTTCAGAGCCGTGCTGGGAGAATGGAGCTAGTTCGATCCTGAGCCCTGGCGCGGGGGCGGAACTGCTGCCCCCCAGCTCGTGGCCGCAGCCACCGGGTTTCCAGCCTGCAGCCCAAGGTGCTGGTGATGCAGTTGCAGTGCCCGGAGCTCGGGGGTGGGGCTCCGGGTGCCTCCACACACTTCAAGGCTCAGACCCCGGCAGCTCTGGGGAGGAGAAGCAGGGTCGAGAGACCTCAGCCAGGCTTGGGGTTCCCTCACTCGGCAACGGGACAGGGCTAGAGCTGAAACCCACACGGGCTGTGCCAGTGACCGCTCGGTGGAGGGTCCCAGAGGCAGCAGGTGTGGCACTTCCCGCTCCACTCCACCCCCGCCCTCACCCTGTCGGGCCAGGTGCACAGCGTTAGGCTGCTCCCAGTATTTCCCTTGTTTGGACTGACCCACTTGGCTGGGCTGCCCTCTGGGTTTTCACCCACTGGGACGGCAGGGTCGGGAGAGGGCCTCTGCCTCCTCCCTTCTCGAGCTCCTGGAGCTACAGACGTGTCCAGGGGCCCTCAAAGCTGAGAGCCCCGAGGTGCCCCCTGTTGCTTGCCCCCCACCCAACCACACACCACACACACCCCTGAGAGAACGAAGAAATTAGGGGGACACACAGCTCACAAATGAGATCTCAGAGCATCACCATTTAGCCGAACATCAGCTCGAGACGCCCGCCCTGCCCCTCATTTGGTATTTATTAGACCCTATTATGGAAGTTGGATACTGTTCCCAAGCTTACTCAGCCAAGAGGCAGTGGAATCAGGAGCTGAAGGCTTGTTCCACCGTCTCCAGTGAGATTGCATGCCTGTCACCTAGGGACGTGCTGCCCGGCAGGGTTCAAAATCCACCCTGGAGGAGAGGTCAGGGCAGTCTTCCTGGAGGAGGGGGCATTTGGAATGGGTCTCCAGGGATGGGCAGGGTGTCAGTGAATCCAGGTATAGGGCAGAGCAGGGAGAATTTGTGGATGGTGGGAACAGCGTTGGCTCTGGCATGGAGATGGGGAGGGGTGCGCAGGCCTCGTCCCCTGGAGGAAACAGGGATGGGGAGTGATTGGCTGGGGTCTGACCACAGTGGGGTTTGAATGCCAAGGAGCTGCAGCATCATTCTGCTGTGAAGGAGAGCCTCTAGGGCTGGGAGATGGAAGAGCCCGGAGGGGTCTCACGAGGCAAGAGACTCGGTCAAGCTGGGAAGAAGAGACCGAGGGCGGAGGGGACACGGGTCTCCAGGCTCGGGTTGGGCAATGGTGAGACCACTGGTAAAAGAGAGTGATTGGAAGGGGCTTCCTGGCAGGAGTGTGACAAAGCCAAGTTTGAAGCCTGTTGAGTTTGGAGGACTGAGGACGGACAAGTGTCCAACCTTGGAAGACACTGAATGGGGCGGTGGGACTGCGTAGTCATCAGGGCGTCGTCCGCAGCCATGAGGGTGGGGCTGGGGGCCGGGATGGACCTGTGGAGGGTCAGGGACACCTCCTGCTCACAGCTCCTGGACCAAAGAGGGCTCAGATCCCCCCACCTGCAGCTCCTGCTGACACCTGCCCATCATCACCCCGGCTGCCCTCCTGCAACATTCTACCTTTCACACGCGATGAAATGAAGCCGCCGTGTGGCAATGAAACTGGGGGACGACAGCCCTGGCTTCCACTGCCCGTCCCCAGCTACAGCGTGTTGGAGAGGGCTGGATCCGGAGCTCCGGGGCTTACTCCCAGGATGTGGCCTCAGGCAAATTACTTAACCTCTCTGGGCCTCTGTTTCTCCATCTGTAAAAGGGGTTTACCATAGCACCGACCTCACGGGGTTGTTGTGGGGATTAAATGAATCTGAATAGTGAAGGGTTTAGAGCGGAGCCTTGAACCCAGGAAGTCGGAGTTGACGTTATCGTCACCAGCATCACTGCTGAGCCGGGGTGGACGGCAGAGCCCAGAGGCAAGGCTGCGGCCGTGGCTGACTGTGGGGATGGCTGAGCGCGGAGAGGGGCACCGGAGGGCATTCCTGGCCTGCACTGCCAAGCCTGGCTGTCCTCCTCTGGCCTGAGTGGGTTTACCCCATGTCCCCAGGGCCCGTCCAGCGGCCCACAGACCAGGGCCCTGCCCTGTGTGAGGGGAGCCTCAGGGCACATTGTCTCTGGGGGCGTGTGGACAGCAGCCCGGCTCGTTCAGACGGTTGTGACTCCCGTGGTCCCTGCCCGGGCAGGGGAGACCCTGACCCCTCGCTGCCCGTGGGTGTGGGGAGAAGGGCGGCCCTTCACAGGGGACCCCCCCAGTGGTCACCTTTGGTCCCACCCAGGTCACAGAAGCTCCGTAAGTGGGGGGCTGAGTGGTGACCATTTCAGCAGTGTGAGGGAGATACTTGAGGCCCCACAGGCTCATCAGGGCGCCCCTGGAACCCTGAGACTCTGGCCATTGCCCCTTGCTCCTTCACGCCCTGGGGACCACGAAGGATAAGAGCATGGGGTGCCGTGCGGGCCTGACCCCTTGGCCTTTCAGAGGAAGTCTAGCTTCCTGGCTTTGGTCTGAGGACTTAGTCGGTAATTTGGGTACGCTGCCACCAGGTGGCTCCTCCTCAAAGTCTCTCCCTCCTCAAGCACTGAGCAAGCGTTGGATCCGGCTGGGCTCCCTACAGCCAGCATCCCTGCCCCAGGACAGAGCATGCTGGGTCTCCGTCCTTACTCAGGCTGGCCCCTGTGGGCGCATGAGCCCCAAGCCTCCTCTGCCCCGGAATCTTCCGGCCCCTGCTCCTGCCCTTTCATCTCCCTGTCTCTGTGGCCCTACCTACGCCACCCGCCACAGGCCCAGGGGTCCCCAGCCCTAAATAATCTGTCCCTGCCAGGTTCCCATCTCCTTCAGGCTCTTCCTAGCCCTGCTGTTCAGCTGAACCTTCTCCAAGAATCCTGGCCAACACCGTGGACCAGCTCCTCTCCCTCCATCCTCTGTCTCCGGGACCCCTTCTTCTCTCCTTCTCTGCCTCTCGCAAGGGGCTCCCCCTGCCAAGACTCAGCCCTGCGAGTCCACCAAGAGATCAGGAGGCTGGCTCAGTAGATGTTTCAGGCGTGAAAGACTGGGTGAGGGAACAAAGGAATAAACGAGTGACCTCACCGGCCAACAGATGTTTACGGGGCAGTTACGTGTGCCAGGCCCGCTCTGGGCAGTAAAGGGACTGAAAGGATGAAGAGGTGGCCGAGTGAGTAAGTGGGGACTGAGAGGCCGGCCCCGAGGAGGAAGGCAGGGCTGGGGCCGGGGCGCTGGGTGAACGGTGGATGGGTGAGTTAGAGGCTGGGGGGGCTGAGGCGGGGGTGGGGTTGTGAGCGGCTCCCTTATTTGTTGGCGAGGAATCAGGTCACTTGACCTGGGGCCGACAGTGTTCCCGGCAGGACCCAGACCAAAACAGATGACTCACTGGTGTGCACGGCCTTGGTGAGCCAGCTGCTGCCGGCGGGGAGCTGGGCAGAGGGGGCTGCTGGACACGGGAGCCAAAGTCACGCTGGCGGGGGCACCCTGGGGAGCCCAGACAGGGTCAAAACAGGCCCCGCCCAGATGGGGCCAGAGCTGATTAAGAGGAACAGCCTGGGGATTCGCCCCAGAAAGCAGCTGTGACTCACTTACTGAGCATCTACTATGGCTCCTAGTAGGAGCCGGGGATGCTGCTAAACCGGTCCTGGTCCCCAGCAGCCCTGGGAGGAGGAGCTTAGCGTCGCCTTGCAGGAGCGGAAATGACGAGCAGAGGTAGATGACCGGCCCCAGGCCTCCCAGCCGCAAGGGGCAGAGTCAAGACCGGCTCGGGTCCTTGCTTTGAGGGGGCCATGCCTCTGAGACAGCTGGACGTGCACTCTTAGGGAGACCCCAGGGAGACGCCAGCCCCCAGGTAACAAACCTTGGAGGAAGGAGGGCAGGCTGGGCAGCTTCCCAGGCACCTGCAGGGGCCGAGCCAGCAGGGAGTGGCCGGTTGGCCCCAGGGGGAGGGAGGCCTGGCCTCTGGGGGCTCAGGGCTCTGGTCAGGGGTGGCAGTCCCTCTGGGCACCCACAGACAAGTGGCCTCCCTGCTCTGAACCTGAGGCTCCCGGCCTTTCAAAGGAAGAGTACATGTCCCCAGAATGATCTTCTGACACCAGGGCAGGCTGCAGTCAGCAGAAGAATGCCCACCTGCCACCTGTGCCGGGCACTCCACAAGGGCAGCCGTGCTTACCGCTGGCCTGTCAGCTGGCGGACACCAACTGCCCAGAGCCTGGCAGCTCGGTGAGCCGATAATAATACTGATGTTCGACTATAAGGGACCAACTCCTGATGATTCCTGAGGCCCATCCCTCTCCAGGGTCTACTTCCAGATAGGGCAGGCAGGGCGAACACCACTGTCTCTGTGTTACAGACAGGAGAGCCGGGGCGGGGGAGGAAGAGCACCGGTACTTCCCAGAGCCGGACTCAGTTCTCAAAGCCTCTTGTGGGCGATTCCCTTCATACTCCCGCTCCCTCTAAAGGGGAAGCATTATGCCCCCATTTTACAGATGAGCCTACTGAGTTTCAGAGCCGTTAAATGCCTTTTCCAAGTCACACATCTCGGAAGAGGCCGCACTCGATTCAAGCACAGACCGTGTGAAGGGAGAGGGAAGCCGGGAGTAACGTGCTACGTGCCTGGTACGAGTCCGCGGTCTCCTCCTCTCTGGGAAGAGGAGGGTGGACAACAGGCCTTTATCTTTGAGGCCCCCTGGCTGTGACAGTCGGGGGGGGTCTGCGACCCTCACACGGAAAGAACACGACGCGGAGTCTTCAAGGCCAGGCTGGAATCCCTGCTCTGCGACTCGCCAGCAGGCTAACCTGGGGCGAGCCAGGTCCCCGTTCGTGGGTGTCAGTGTCCTCGGATGCAAGGCGGGGAGGTGGCGTTGGCTTAGCAGGTGTGGCCAGGGTAGACCCAGATACGACCCAAGAGGCACTGCCCAGTCGGGACCCACCAGGAGCACCTGATGCCGAGGCCGTGGGGACCCAAGACCTGGTTCCCAGGATCGGGGCCTCCCAGAGAGCCTCTGGGGCTAATTTACTGTGATGCAAAAATCAGGCTCCAGGGCGGCGGGAAGCAGAGCTGAGCGCCAAGCACGCTCCCATCCTTGTTCTCTTCCACATGTTTTCAGTATTTATTGTCCCCATATGTGATGCTGAACATTAAAAAACATGTTGCTGAGATTCCTCCAGAAAGGGCTGGCATTTCACAATATTCCTCTGATGCTGGGGATTACGGCTCAAGATGATGAAAACGTGGTTTATTCAAAACAGATTGGGGCGGAAGAAAACAAAGGCAGGCCCCCCGAGAGGGGAGCAGCGTGCACCTCCCCAAGCTCGTTGGAAGCCCCGCACCTCAGGGCAGCCTCAGCCCGTCAGGAGGCCGAGATTCCGGGACCGGGGCCGGGGCGGGGGGTGGGAATTGGGTCAGACAGGGCCGGCGCCCACCCTGGCCCGGGCTGGCTCTTGAGGAGTAGTCGTGGCCATCGTTCCTGAGGCACTTCTAAGTGCCACGTAGAATGTGCCACCCCCCTGTAGCGTCGTTCTTCCCAGTCTGAAAAAGGGAGACATGAGTCCAAGCAGCTTGCCCAAGTTCACAGAGCAGACTCAGGATTAGGAACCCAGGTTTCCATCCAATGACCTTGTTTTTAACCACGGCCACAAGGCAGAAGAGGCCTGGGTGCAGGGCAGCTGACTTGCTGCGTGACCGTGGATAAGACGCTTTACCTCTCTGGGCCTCAGTTTCCTCACCTGTAACATGGGGGTGACAACCAGGTCTTCCCTGACGGCCTCAAAGATGTGACCCGCCAAAGGGTCCAGCAGCGGCTGGCAAGGGGGCAGAGAGGGGGGGTCTCAGCTCCTCTCCCAGGGACGTGCCCGAGACACAGCTGCGGTGGCCAGGCCTGCTCAGCTCTCCCTTGCAGGGGCCTCGAGCAGGTGACCCGGGCCTCTGGGCCTCCCCTTCATGCTCTGTGTTGTGAGGGATGAGGCCCCGCAGATCCGGCGTGAAGCTTGGGTTCTGGGCAGACCCAGGGCCTATCCCAGCCCTGCTGATGGGGACCATGGGTCCTTTCTCGCTCCGAGCCTCAGTCTGCCCATTGGGGCGCTGAGTGTGCCTGTCGCACAGAGTCTCCAGAGACCACCATGGCGGGAAAGCGCCTAGCACAGCGTCCTGCCCAAGGGTGGTGTGCAGACAAGGGCGGCCCTCCCAGCCCCCCCCCCCCCCCGGGGCAGGGCCTCACTGCCCTATCTCACCAGGTGTGGCGGGGGCCACCCTCAGGCCCAGAGAGTGGGACCCTCCCCCGGGGGCAGGTGCTTGTGCCCTCAGCTGGGGCCCAGGGGCAAAGGTGCCACCTCGGGTCCCCTTCTCCCAAGGCCAACACGTCCTGAATGACAGTAAGTGCCTGGCTCTCCCAGGCCCGTGATTTCTGGGCAGTTTTCGTGTCTGCATGAAACTTTGAAATCTGCCCCTCCCCCCTCCCCCACACGGCCACACACACATATTATTTAGTCCTTGAGCTGATGGGCAGGGGGAGGGGGATGGGCAGTGGAGGAGATCCGAGTCTCGGCCCCATGGGAAGGCCGGGCCACGGGGCCCAGGTCATGATGAGCACAGAAGGCGCTGACCTTGGCCAGCAGTGCCCAGGGCCTTTGGTCCCGCAGGCAGCTGTGCCTGAAGGTGCTGGTGCCGCAGGCCGGATGCCCTTGGGTGGGCAGCAGGCTGGAAAGGTTGCCTGCAGGGCAAGGAAGCCCCGGGCCCTGTCCCGCACCCCTGGCCCCCCCATTGCCGGCCGGTCCTCCCCAGGCGCCCCCCAGACGCTCTCCACCAGGTGCTCGGGCAGAGCTGCTGTGGAGGTGCTGGGTGCCGGCGCTGTGTCCCCCACGCCCAGGGACAGGCAGGCAGAGCCATTCGTGCTCTCTGCAGGGCGGACGCCGGGCGGCGGGCATAGTGCCCGTCTCTGGCCTGTTGCTTTGGCGGTGACTCCGAGGGCCCTAGGTTCACAGCCCCTGTACCGCTGCCTTCCCAAGGGCCCTAGGTTCACAGCCCCTGTACCGCTGCCTTCCCGAGCCCTTGGTCAGAGCGCCAGCTTCCTCACCAGGCTCGGCACTGGGACCCTGGGGCGGCCGCTTCGTCCTGTCCGTCACACCTGCTGGCTGCTCGCGGCTCTTCCTTCCCTGGGAGACGGGTGAGGGAGCCACACGTCCCCGGGGGGAACAAGCCAGCACAGGGAGCCACAGGTAGGGGAGAGGGCGTGCGGGGGTGGGCCCTTGGCAGGGGGGTGCAGAGGCCTGAAGGAGGTGAAGGGATGGGGCATCTGGGAGGTGGGTGTTCCGGGCAGAGGGAACAGCATATGCAAAGGCCCTGAGGCAGGCAAGCGGCAGGTTTGAGAACCAGCCAGGAGGAGGCCTGGGTGGCTGGAGCAGAGCGGATGAGGGGGAGCCTGTGAGGGGAGGAGAATGGAGGGGCAGCGTGTGAGGCGGGGCCACGGGGGCCACATCGGAACTTGAGACTGTGTCCTAAGGAGGGGAGAAGTCACCAGAGGGGCCGCTGCAGGTGGGGAGGGGCGGAGACCCATGGATGGAAGCGTGGACACAGCCCTGTCCCGTGACGGAGCTCCTGCTCAGAGCTGGGCTTTATCTCTGATCCCAAAACCATCCTGAGAGGTCGGTTCTGTGATTCAGATTCATCTCCTTTACAGATGAGAAAACTGTGTCCCTTTTGTAAGCTCGTGAATCTTGAGCCCCAAGACTGTGTGACCTCAGAGCCGCCTCTCACCGGGCTGGGAGCTGGGGCGTGGGGATGGGGCCAGGCAGCCAAGACAGGAAGCCACCAGGACAGCAGTCCAGGGAGGGGCTGTCCGTCCTTGTCCCCTCCCGCACATGGGACACAGATGGGACAGGAGCCAGGCCTCAGGTCACTTGTACCCAGAGGGAATGGGGTCAAGGGTGCCCAGGCCCTGTTAGCTCCTCTCTGCCAGATCCCAGTGCTGGGAACTGGGGGCCATGGTCCACCCCTGGACTCCCAGAGGCCTCTCGAGCCACTGCCAAGCCTCAGGGATGTGCCAGAGTAGGGGCCGCCCTGCCCCCGGGCCGGTCTGTACTCACTGGGCACCACTGTGCCCTGGGCACTGCCCGGGGCCCCCACAGGAAGAGCCAAGTCACGGCAGGTGTGGCAGTCAAAGTGTTTAACACCTGGGGCTGTTACGTACATTCAGATATCCACGTAAGGTTTTAAGGCGTTTTCCCTTTAATTTGCCAAATGCCCTCGACCTTCCCCCAGCACTGCCTCTCCAGTGCTGAGGCTCACGACCAGATCTCTCACCCAGGTCAGTCTGGCGTTCCCCCACTTGCTCCCCGGGTCTTTGCTTGGCTGCAGCTGTCACCAGATGGTCAAGGCCGAGGTCTGAGCCCCGATCTGACTCAGGAGCCCTCGTCCAGCTTCCCCCACTGTCTCCATCAGGCCGAGAGCCCTCAGAGCCCTGGTGGTCACCACACCCGGGCGCCAAAGCTTCCCACGTGGCCTTGACCCAGAGAGCCTGCTCTGGACCTCGCCGACAAGCCAGCATCCAGGCTGCCAGACTCCCCGCGGGCTCCACTGGAAGAGGCCCCTCGCCCCGCAGCCAGCCGGCCCGGCAGCCCACTCGGCAGCCCCGGGACACCCCCAGGCCTGTGACCCACCCACAGTGGCTGCCGACAAGGCCATTCAGTGACTGGTGGCGCTGCTGCGCAGGCAAAGGCTCTGTACCAGGCGGCGGGGAAATGGTTTGCTTTCTCTTTTTCTTTTCTTAGTATTTATTTGATTGATTGATTGATTTGGTTGCGCCGGGTCTTAGTTGCCGCAGGCGGGCTCCTTAGTTGCGGCTCGCCGGCTCCTTAGTTGCGCGTGTGGGATCTAGTTCCCCGACCAGGGATGGAACCCGGGCCCCCTGCACTGAGAGCGTGGAGTCCTACCCACTGCGCCACCGGGGAGTCCCACGGTTCTCTTTTTCACGGCTGGTGTGAGCACGGCGAGCGGCAGGCCCGCAGCCCTGGCCAGGCACCGTCCCCACTGCGTTCCGCAGCGGGGATTCTGTATGCTGGCGTGCGTCAGCCCAGCCCTTCCCCCCAGGGTTGGGGAGTGCAGGAGGTCACCTGCCGGACCTCCAGGGGTGCCCCAGGGGACCTGGAAGGAGGGAAGGAGGCCAGGCTTTGGCAAGATCCTGACTTGCCTTCCTGCCGTCTGTCCTGGGGTGACAGTCACGGGGGCAGCTTCCCCGGCAAAGCCACCCGGCTCTCCCGCTGCCGCTGCTGCTACGCCGTCCACACAGACTGCTGGCGACTAGACAGTTCCAGGCGGGCCTCCCGCAAAGCCCCGCAGCTCCCCTCTGCCTTCCCACCACCGTCTGGGAGGTTGGGGGTCAGCCATCGGCCAGTCAGCTGTGGAGGCTCCCAGAGCTGGGAAGGGAGTCGGGAGGGGCTGAAGAGCACGTTGCCGGCCCCCACAACCACCGAAGGGCAGACTGAGCCCAGGAGGGGAGCTCTCTCCTCCAGTGTCACACGTGCGCACCCTCAAGCGCAGTTTCAGTCATCAGCACGTGTGTTCAGGGCCCCAACGGACGCCCCCAGCTCTGGCGTTTGCTGACTGCGTGGCCTTGGACAAGCACACCTCTCTGACTTTCCCCTTCCTCACTGCTTCCTTTGACAGTGTACAATGAGCCCTACGGCGTGTTCTTGGGACACAAACGTGCACAGATGAATGATAGATGCACAGATAAAATCAAAGCCCTGTCTGCGTGGTGCTTTCCATCTGGGGGAACAGAAAAACAGAACATCAAATACACACAAATGTACTGCAAAGAATGATGCTTGCCATGGGGTGGGGGAGGGGAAGAAAAGCAAGCAAGGTAAGTGTAGGGAGGAAGTGGGGCGGGCAGGAGCCCAGGAAAGGCACCGGCTCAGGCTCCTCTCGCGCAGTGAGGATTCAGGCTGAGAATCTGCCCCTGGCCACACGGCCAAGGAAGTCAGACCACAGGGCGAACCCAGCCCTGCCTTGCCCCGTCCACCAGCCTGGGCCGCCAGCACTGGGCAGGGTTGCCAAGTTTAGCAAGTAAAAATACAAGACACCCAGTTCCATGTGAACTGCAGGTAAACGAGTACATTTTTTCAGTATAATTCTATCCCATGTAATATTGGGGATATACATGTACTAAAAATGATTTGTTGCTTGTTTGAAATTCAGATTTAACTGGTGCTCTGTATGTTATCTGCCAACCTTAGCACCAAGGCCAAGATGGAAAAAAAAGAGAAAGAAAAAGGACTACTCCATCCTCCCACCCCTGCTCTGGGCTCCGGAAGCCCCCCTGTTTCCAGGCCGCTGGCACCAGCCTCCCCAGCCCTCTCCCTGTCAGAACCCTACCCTGCCGGTGCTCTCTGAACACACGAGGCCTTTGTTGACCAAATCACTCACCCCTCCGGGTTTTATCCAAGGTTTAAGTGTGTTGATCTGGCCTCCTGGGCGGTGCCAGGGTCCTGTCCTGGAGTCATGGGACCTGGTCCCTGTGCTGTGATTACCTGAAATAAGTCACTGGCCCCTCTGAGCCTCTGTTTCCCAACCTCTACAGGCACCGTTCATTTCAGGAAGTAGGTACTGAGCGCCCAGCATGTGCCAGGCACTGTACAGAGCTCTGTGAGTTCAAAGGTAAGTCAGACGCATCCCAGGAGTGAAAATAACAGGGTGACTGAGGCAGATGAGAACCATACAGAGAAGAGGTGACCCAGAGCAGAGTGCTTCGTGACTGGATAAGGCAGTGGGTACGGTATGGGATGCAAACGCCAGTCCTTCTCCTTATGCTGTGTGATCCTGGGCAGCTTAATTAACCTCTCTGAAGTCTTGTATCCAATCTATGAAATAAGCATTTTTTTTCCCTTGCACATTCTGTGTTCTTGTAATAGCTTCAGGTATGCTACCAAAGTTTGGTTTGTTTCAGACTTCCCTGGCGGTCCAGTGAATAAGACTCCGCGTTTCCACTGCAGGGGGCATGGGTTCGATCCCTGGTCAGGGAAGTTCTGCCTGCCGCTGCAGTGCGGCCAAAAAAGAAAAGAATACGTACAAAGTTTGGTTTGTTTCAATAATAACTCTCAGTGATGGCAAAAAGGAAGAAAAGGAGAGAGACATATGACTATAAATTCTATAACCCCTCTGGTCCTTAACTCAAAAGTAGGTACCAAGTGTCTGTTTAGTACAGCAATGACCCCTCCTGTGTGCTACCTGAGCTAGTACAGCATCCTCAGGAGCAGTCTACTTGGGTTCGAATCCCAGCCCCACCACTAACCAGCCGTACGAACTTGAACAAGTTTCTTAATTTTTCTATGCCTTCGTTTTCCTCCTGAATGCTGGCAGCCAGGCCTTTATGCCCTAGAGAAGAAATCACAAGAATCTTCTCTGTAGAATCTGAAGAAGAAAGACCCAGAGTTCTGCCAAAGGGTGCAGCTAATCATACTGTAGTTCATTGTTCATCTTTTTTGTCTTCTCAGTTTGGGCCACGTTTGACAGTCGCACCTGTGACTGTTGGTTTGGCCAGAGATGGAAGAGCCAGCGGTGCTGGTGGGCAGTGTGCCAGCCGATGCCAGGCCGAGCCCCCCAAGGCCCCGCCAGTACGGAGAGGGCTGGACGGCCAAGTGCCCGCGAGGAAAGCAGCAGAGCCTCGAGTGCCCAAGCCAGCCCTGGACGGCCCCCACCCCCAAGGGAAGAAAGGGGTTGGGCAAAGCCTGCAAAGAGCATCTGAGCAAGGCCCGAGGTCCCCGCTTCAAAGCCTCCTACTAATGCCTCCTGGCTGGGCCTTGGGATGTCCCCTCGCTGCTGACGGCATCTGCTCCCAGGCAAAGCAGAGGCCAGCAGCGCAGTGCGAGGCCAGGGGCACCCTGCGACCAAGCGTCAGCCTGGTGGAGGAAATGTGATTTCACACCCGGACCCGCAGCCAGGCCTCCACGCCCAGCCAGGGTTGGGGCCCCTTCGGGCTGGCTGGTCATGGGGTACCTCCCCAGCATCCTCCTGCCCTCTCTGCCCGCCGCAAAGGCTCTTGGGTTCCGGCCCCAGCCCCACCCCTCGGCCCATCCATCGAGTCTCAAGTCATTTCTCTACCACGTGGACGGATGGACGGAAGGAAGACAGGCTTGAAGCCAGACAAAAATCCTGCTGCCACTTTCTCCATCTTTGTGATGTTAGCAAATGAGCTCATCCCTGGTCCTCCGTCTCCTTCTGTAAGACGGTGATCATGTCTTCCTGGCAGGGCTGTTCTGAGCTTCATAAACAGCGCGAGACCATGACCTGGCGTGCAGCGGGATCTCTCTCCCCGTGGCCATCGCCGCCTAACCCTCTACCGCAAAGCTGAGCGGCTGAAAGAGCAGCCGTTTTATTTGCTTATGATTTTTGTGGGTCAGGAACTTTGACAGCGCTGATAAGACGTTCTTCTGCTCCGTGCAGCATCCGGGGAGGCTCGTTCACCTGCTTGAGCTGGTTTCTGAGCTGAGAGGTCCGGAAAGGCCCTACTTGTGATGCCGAAAGCTCAGCCTCTCTGTGCGCTGGTGCCGAATCAAATCCCAGAGACAGGGCTTTGGGTGAAGTAGAAAAGAATAGTTTTATTGCTTTGCCAGGCAAAGGGGGACACAGCGGGCTCCTGCCCTCCAAAACTATGTGTCCCAACCTGGGAGGATTTGATGAGGAGTTTTCTAGCAATAGTTCAAGGGTGGGTTGCTGACAGGAGGAGGGGGTGTGCAGGGTCTCAGGTGGCTGGTCTCCTGATCTTGATGAGCTTCTCTGGTCCCTTTAATCTCGCCTCAGGTGGTTTCTTGGCTGCTCCGCCCTCAATTAGCAATGGTTCAAATCCACCCTTTGGAACTCAGGGAAGGTCATGGAGGCTGGAGTCTTGCCTACAGGAAACAGGGGACAAAAAAAGGCTTCCATGCCCCAGAGCCCCGCAGGGTCCCCCTCGGTTTCACTCACATGGCAGGCAGGTTCCTCGGGGAACCCAGCTCGCGCTGTCAGCTGCGGGCACGTCAGTTCTACACATGGGATGCTCTATGTGGCTGCTGGATTCCAAGGAGGAACATTCCAAGATGCAAAAGAAGAAGCGGCAGACCTCTTCAGGGCTGGGACTGGACTTGGAAGTTGCAATGTCACTTCTGGTACATTCTGTGGGTCAAAGGTAGCCCCTATCCAAGGGGAGGGGAAATTGACCCAACCTTGCCCTGAGGAGAGTGGCAAACACTTTGCAGACAGCTTTATTCCTGCCCCCTCTTGACCAGCAGGGTCGTGGAGCTCTGTTATGACGTGGCCTATGAGCAGCACGTGTTTGCTCATTCCACAGCTGATGTTTATTGAGCACTTACTATGTGCCAGGAATACAATCAGTGAGCAAGGAAACAGTCGCTGCTGCTCCGTGGGAGATTAGATCCTCTCTGGGAAGACAGAGCTTTGAAACCACCGCTGATAGTACAGTGTGATGGGACCTGTATAGGAAGCCCCGGAGGGCTGTGGTGGGAAGGCCACCAGAAGCAGAACACCTACGCAAGTCTGGAGGAGGAGGAGGAGCGGGCCAGGGGCAGGGGGACAGGACGCTGTTGTGTAGGTTTTACTATGATTTTGGTACGGGAAGGCCAACACATTGGAAATAACAGGTTATACTCGCCGAACCCAAGGCCAGGGGCACATCATGTCCCAGGAGCGCTGGCTTTGGTCCAGAAGGCAGAGGGAACAGGAGAAAATGTGAACAAGAAACTTGATTGTGGTTTCCATGGGATGGAATGGGCCGGGCAGGGTCCACAGGCTTGGGATTGGCTAGTCTGAATGATTTCCGTGGGTTCTGGGGCACAGGGGCTGTCCCTGGTTGCCCGGTACCTGGCCCTGGGGTGATCAGGGCAGGGGGATAGTGGCCTGGAGCGTGAGACCCGACAGAGGAGATGGTGGTGGTGGAGACTGTATTGGAAAAGCACACTCACTTGGTTTACCGTCCTTAGGAATTAACCTGAGAGGGGCAGTCCCTCCAGGGCCGGCCAGGCCCCAGATGTCAAAGCATCAGCATACAAGAGATGACAGACACGGTTTGTACAGACGTACCTGGGCGGGGAGACAGAACTGAAAGGACCCGTGTGGCCAGAGCGTGGCTGGAGATGCCTGCGTGACCGAGTGGGGGCCTTGGAAGCTGAGAGCAAAGGGGGCCCACTGACGGGACCTAGACAGGCAGGGGCGTGATTAGATTTTAATTTTCCAAAGCCCGCTCTGGCCGACAGGGAGAGAGCAGATGCTGGCAGTGACCTGGGCTGAGAGAGGCTGCAGCCGTCGAAGCGAGGGGGCCGGACGCCTGGGGCTGCTCAGGACCCACGTCGCCAACCGTAGGGAGAGGCTGGCAGGGGAGGACCCATGAGGGTCAGGCGGTCGGAGCTGCAAGGGTGCTGCAAAGTTCCTGGATTGAAAGGCAGGATGGCCGTGTGGCCTTCACCTAACTGGATGGGCAGCGCTTGAAGTACGGGCAAGAGGGAGAGAGCGGTGGGGCCTCAACGTGGAGATGCCCTGTCGGCATTGCATGGAGCCCAGAAAAGAGGTCTGGACGGGCGATGCCAAGCTGTGGCCGTTGGCAGTCAGACCAGCCAGGCTGTACGTCCGCAGCCAACCACCCACCCATCTAAGACGCTTGTAGTGAAACCGAGCAGGACCCTGTGGGAGACGCGCGCCGAGGCAGGGCGGGAGGGGAGCTAGTCGTTGCTGTGGAGTCGTCTGTGGCGCTGGCATCGTCTTCCCCGCCTGGAGCCCCAGCCCTACCGCAGCCCCCAGCACGGCACATTGCACTTGTGGGCGCCAAGATGCGCTGTGGAAGGAATGAGGCAAACCCAACCTCGTCCTGCACCCTTGGCTCGGTGCTCCCTGCGCCTCTCCAGACGGGGCCCCTTGGGCAGCTCTGCTCTCGACCACCCAATGGAGATAGGCTGCGGTCTCCTGTGGACACAGGGATGAGGTCGATCCCCTGAGGGCAGGTGTCCCCTGTACCTGGCACAGGGCTGGCGTGTGGATGGGGCTCCAGAAACACGCGTGGAATGGATGGAACTGAGTGGAGCTGACACAGGGATGAGGTCGATCCCCTGAGGGCAGGTGTCCCCTGTACCTGGCACAGGGCTGGCGTGTGGATGGGGCTCCAGAAACACGCGTGGAATGGATGGAACTGAGTTGAGCTGACACAGGGATGCCGCCCCAGGCTGGGGGATGACGAGAGGGATGTGACCCCCGGACTCCCAGAGGCCTGGATCCACCTGGGCCTGAGGCCAGCGTCCAGCCTGGCAAGGACGAGGGCAGACTCTGCGTCTGTTTTTGCTACGGTCGGCAGGTTGGGGGCAGGTCCTCACGAGCTGCACCCGCAGGGGACTGAGGGCGAGCAGGGAAGGCGGGGGAACCACCTCTCCAGACCCTGAGCTGGTGTCTCGGGCCAGCTGGCTGCCCTTGCCCCCGTGGTGAGAACCAGGTGCCCTTGCTCTCCCAGGACAGTCCGGAGTCACTCGCCCTCCCGCCCCACACACCCCAGCTGAAGCTCCTGCACCCCCACCGGCTCCTAGGGCTTCAGGCAAGGGCGGGTCAAGGGGCTGTGCGCACTCAGCAGCAAGCGTCGGCAGGCGGGGAATGGGCGAGCCGTAGCCAAGACACTCATCTCTGAGCACCTCTCCTCCAGCCAGAGAACGGAGGGCTTTCGGAGCTGGGGGAGGGCTCTGAGCTTTGCAGCCTACTAAACCCGGGTGTGAATTCCAACTCTGCCACTTACTTGCTGTGCAACGTGGGGCAAGTCACTTCACCTCTCTGAACCTCAGTTTGCTTATGACAACATGGAACTAGCCCTATACCTCTAAAGGCTATAAGGATGATGAAATCCGAGGAGGCCTCGGACAAGCCTGGCATAGAAAAGAGGCTGGGAATCCCTCTCTGGCCCTTCTTGCCTGCTGACCTCTGTCCAATGGAAGGGACGGGACGAAGGTGGGTACATGGGACCCAGGAACCCGAGAGGGGCCTCAAGTTGGTCAGCAAGTAAAACCAGTGGGCAGGGTTCTGGGGATTTGCTGAGAGGGTCCTCCCCTCTTCTGGTCTCTCTTAAAACCTGACTTCCAGTATATAGAATGGATAAACACAAGGTCCTACTGTAGAGCACAGGGAACTATTGATATATTCAATATCCTGTGATAAACCTTAATGGAAAAGAAGATGAAAATGAATGTGTGTATATGTGTAACTGACTTTGCTATACAGCAGAAATTAACACAGCATTGTAAATCAACTATACTTCAATAAAATAAATTTAAAAAAAAACAAAAACCCTGGCTTCCAGGATCAGCTTTCAGGATCTACTTTCTAAGAAGAGCACCAATCCTCCAGCCAAAGGCCAGAGATGGGAAGTGAGGAAAGAAAAACTAAGAAGAAAATCAGGTTCACTTCCTGGGGCTAAGACAGTGATTGTGAATAAATGAATGAGTGAATAGAGAAATTGAATAAATGAGTGAAGTGAGGAAGAGTTAAAAAAAAAAAACTGCTCCACGTGAAAGTGTATGTATGTGTGCTGGGTATGTATTTCACTTGAGCCTCACAGAAGGTTCTATGAAGTAGGTACTATTGTCATCCCCACTGTACACTTGCAGAAACTGAGGACACAGAGGTGAAGTGATCTGCCCAAGGGCAACCAACCCGTAAGTGCTGGGCCCGGGGCCTGCAAACACAGACTGCTGGCTCCTGAAGGCTGGACCTTACTGCCCCTTGATGGGCATGAATTGAATAGATGGATGGGTGGAGTGGATGGATGGATGGATGGATGGATGGAGTGGATGGATGGATAGGTGGGTGGACGGATGGATGGATGGATGTTGAATGAAGAAAATAACAAATGGGTAGGTATGGGTGGCTGCAGAAAATGGGCTGATGCCTGAGGCTAATAGCTCATTTGTTGCCGGTGTCTGCCAGGAGGGCAGGAGTCGGGAGTCTGAAGGATGTTGATAGGTGCCGGGAAACCCATCCTCACCCCAGCCCACCCCCCGCCCTTTAGGCCTCCGGCTGCTCCTGAAATCCCACAATTCCCAGTTCATTCCTTCAGGGTAAACACTGCCCTTATCCAACCCACTTTTAAGCCTCAGATCCCGTGGGAAGGGCCTCTCTGCCATCTGAGCAGCCTGTGGCAGGAACTGCATCAGTTGCCCCCCACCCGCCCAGGGGGAGGGCAGTGCTGAGAAGCGGGTGTCAAGGGCGGCCCCCGCTGAGCCGGGAGGGTGTGGGCATATCCCCTCCCCGGCTCCAAGGAAGGCTGCCATCTCCAGGCGGGCCCCACGACTCCCGCCCAGCAGCGGGATCCCCTCCTCCTGGTGGGCGGCAGGGAATGGAAATAGCCGGCCCTGCTGGGAACCAACCGGGTTGCGGCCCCTCCCTCTGCTCCCAGCTCTTCTGCTGCCAGAGACGGGGTGCCACACTGCATTATCACAGCAGGAGCCACATGGACGCTTACCCCTGCCTGGCATCCACTTGGGGCCAGAATGCTTTCCCACCCTGCCTCGTGGGAAAATCCTCCAGGCCAGCCCTGAGAGTGGCTTCCAGCTCTCCTGAAGGGCACCCCCTAGTCCCTGGGGCCCAGTGTCCCCACCTATCAAATAAGGAACGTAGCCAGCCCCATCCACCCGAGTAATCGGCACTCGTTTTTAATGGGAAAAAGGAAACCCAAACTTCACCTAAATTGCTGGTCGTTATTCTAATCACTCTTACTAGTAAAACGAGCTTGATTTTCATCAAACCTTAGGAAGGAGGTCACATCTTCCTTCTCCTGTTTTATAGGTGAGGCAGCGCGGGCACAAAAGGACCAGAGCCTTGACGTGGGAGGGCAGCCTCTTTCTGCACTGGCGGCCTGGCCACCCTCTTGAAGTCCTCCTGCAGGGCCATCCGGGCCCCCTTCATCCCCGCTCTTCTCCCCGCGCCCTTCCTGCCCAGCAGCACCAAAGTCTACTTCTCCCTGACCTCTGGCGAGACCCTCCACTTCCTGCCGCTACACCCCTGCCCAGTGGAGGCTCGCTCGCGGGGCCCCAGCCTCTGAGGGGGGTCAGCCCATCCCCTCCTCCTGCTGCCGCCACCATCTTCCCTTGGAGGTGCCGGGGGATGGGCGCTGCGCTCAGGAAAGGGGGTGGATCCGGGTGCGGCTAAGTGCCCAAGAGCAGGGCCGAGAGTGAGGGATCCCGTGAGAGCAGGTAGCTGTGTCTCTCTCTCCAGGGAGCCAGCTGCTCCGGGGGGGCCGGAAGTGTCCAGAGCTGCCTCCACAGCGGGACGCTGTGAAGACGTGCCCGTGCATTGGCCCCGGAAGCTCAAAGGAGCATGGATTCCCTCCCGAAGAAACGCCAAGTTTCATTTAATCATCGTGGAGTTCAGTGTCAAAGGAGACTGCATGTGATTTGATGTTTTTATTTCTTTAAGTCTTGCTTTAAATTGTATTCCTTTCTTGTTTGTGTGTCTCAGGGTGATTAGTAATAAATTATGCAGTTATTTTAAAACTGTGTTGTAAAAAAATTTTTTTTTCATTGTTTTAATATTGTGTTTGGTGAACATTGTTGAAAGTTTGATGTTTCTGTTGATGACGCTTGGGGGACATAGAACCCCGGGCCTCTGCAGCCAAACTCAGGAACCAGCTTTCCTGGGTGCAGGTCCAATGCTGAGCAGGAAACGCCAGGCCTAAAAATCCAGGCTTGCAAATCCAGATCTGCACAGAGCTGCAGGGAATAAAGAGAAACTAAAATTAAGAAACTAAGAAACTAAAAGAGGCACCAGGGGGCCTGGGAGTCCTGGAAGGAAGGAGGGAGAGAGGAAGCCACTGAGTGCGCTGAAAGGGACAGGGCTTGGGGAGGCTTTCGGGGGCCGGTAGGCTTTGCATGGCCAGCTTGGAGTGAGACAGCCTGGGGCCTGGGACCTGGGACCCTTTGCTGCAGTGCTGGCACCTGGACAAATGTCTCCTGGAGCAACAGATACAAAGAAACTATAAGGGACTAAAAATAACTGCGTGCATGCGCAGTCAGGGCAAATTCTGGACAACAAGATACAAAAAGACCAAAAACCCAATTGCCACTTCTGAAGAGCCAGGAGCAAAAGCAGGGTCCTGCGCATGCCCCCTGCACGCAGCACCACCAAAGGGGTGGGCAGAGCACCTAAGCCACCCACCCCTGGCCTGTCCCCTGGACACACCCCTACCTTCACCCCATATAAGAAACACGCTCGCCCCCCCCACCCCAGGGAGTGAGCAAGCAAGGGAAACCATTGTTTGTTCTCGCTCCCCCTGCTGCAGCAGGGGCCCCAATAAAGCCTTGCCTGAATTTCTTGTCTGGCCTCTTATCAATTTCTGTTGATTAAGGAGGTCAAGAACCCTGGTCAGTAGCAGGCGGAGAGGCATCGCACATGCAGGGGACGCAGGAGGGAAGATGTGAGGGTCAGGCTGGGCTCAGTGGAGGAACATGCAGAATCCAGCCAGGCCAGGAGATCAGGCACATCCCAGGGGATGCTGAGCTTGCTGAGACACACAAAGCACAGGCCGTAGAGAAAAAGAATGACCAACTTAACTCCATTAAAATGAAAAATTTGTCTATCAAAATAATGACAGTTTTAAAAGTGAGCAGATAAGCCACAGACTAAGAGAGATATGTGTAATGCCTATGTCAGCCAAAGGATTGGTATCTAAGTACCCTCAAGAATGCTTGCAGGGCTTCCCTGGTGGCGCAGTGGTTAAGAATCCGCCTGCCAATGCAGGGGACACGGGTTCGAGCTCTGTTCAGGGAAGATCCCACATGCCGCGGAGCAACTAAGCACGTAAGCCACAACTACTGAGCCCGTGTGCCACAGCTACTGAAGCTTGTGCACTTAGAGCCCGTGCTCCGCAACAAGAGAAGCCACCACAATGAGAAGACTGTTCACCGAAACGAAGAGTAGCCCCTGCTCGCCGCAACTAGAGAAAGCCTGCACACAGCAATGAAGACCCAATGCAGCCAAAAATAAATAAATAAATGAATGAATGAATGAAAAGAATGCTTACAAAGACTTCCCTGGTGGGGCAGTAGTTAAGAATCCTCCTGCCAATGCAGGGGACACAGGTTTGAGCCCTGGTCCGGGAAGATCCCACATGCCGCGGAGCAACTGGGCCCATGAGCCACAACTACTGAAGCCTGTGCACCTAGAGCCCGTGCTCCGCCACAAGAGAAGCCACCTCAGTGAGAGGCCCGCACACCGCAACGAAGAGTAACCCCCGCTCACCGCAACTAGAGAAAGCCTGCGCACAGCAACAAGACCCATCGCAGCCAAAAAGAAAGAAAGAAAGAAAGAAAAAAAAAGAATACTTACAAATACATTGGAGAAAAACAAACTACCCAAGAGAAAAATGTGCAAGTGATAGGAAAGAGCAATTTGGAGAAAAGAAAACCTGAATGGCCAATAAACATATGACAAGGCATTCAATTTCATTACTAATCATGCTATACTATGATTACAATTAAATAAATCAATTAAAACTATAGTAAGGTACCATTTCTCAGAAAAGAAAAAGTCTGACACTAGTAAGTGTTGGTGAGGAGGTAGGGAACCAGGAACCCACATCTTGCTGTGCCTCACCTCTGAGGGCAATCTGGCAACGCCCAGTGCAGTTTGTGGAAGAGGCCCAGGCCCCCAGCACGGTAGCTCTGCCCCTGAGCACAAGAGGTGGTTTCTAAGAATGGCTGAAAATTGCTTGACACGCCTACCCAAAGGTGGGGTCTAGGCTCCGTCCCCTGGAATCCGGGTGGGTCTGGGGCTACTGCAGTCCATGACTTCAGTGGAAGTGAGGCTAGGTGACATAAGAGGCCACAGGGCTTCTGCCTTGCTGGCCGGGACACTCACTCCTGGAGACCTGGGCCACCAGATAAGAAGTCTGAGGGCCCTAAGACCTCCACGCTGGAGAGACCAGAGAGAAATGCTCAGTCTTCCAGCCGTCCCCACCAAACCACTGTCCAGGTCAACGCAGAGGGATCCCATCGGGTGACCCCAGTCAGTGCCATGTCGACCGGAAGCCCCTTCCAGCTGAGCCCTGCCCCGAATTCCTGACACACAGCCTCGTGATGTCTGATGAAATGGTTGCTGTTACAAAGCTGCTGCGTTTGGGGGTAGTTTGTTTTGCAGCCACAGATAACTGGAACCATATCCAATGGAAATCTATGCATGTGTGCACCAAAAGATATGCACAAGGATGTTTAGGATATCACAGTTTGTAAAAGCAAACCGTTGGAAACAATCCGCATCGTTATAAGAAAAAATAGATTTTCCAAATCATGGTCTATTCGTCCAATGGCATGAATACCCTTCAGCAGTGGGGAGGGGTGCGCTGGAGCTACGTGCGCCGACGTGGACCCTCTCAAAACAACGCTGGGCGCAAAAGCAAGTTGCAGAAGGATGTGGACAGCTTGGAAGCATTTATATAAAGCTTGAAGTTATGCAAAACAGTACAATATTTTGTTGACGGATACTTATCTCTAGAGCAAAAATACAACCACATGCAAGGGAATGAAAAGCAACAAATTCATTATGGTGGAGATGGGATGGGGAGGGGTCCACAGGGAGCTTCCAGATTCCCTGTTGTTTTGTTTCTTTAAAGAAAATCTGAAATAAATAGGAAAATACGTTCGCCTCTGACAAAGCTGAGAAGTGGGTCCTGCAGGGGCAGTCTATAGGAACTGCTGAGATCTTGGCACTGGGCTGTGCCCCCTCACCCCTGGGCTGGGCTGGCATTAACCCTTTAATTGCCGGGTGGCAGAGGTGTCTAGGGAGGTCCAGGGGGAAGGCCCTGGTGGAGGGTGCAGATCGTCTGAGGGCTCAGGAGAGCAGCTCATTTCCCAGCCTATCTGAACATATTGATAGTTTAGCGCTTTAACAACCGGACCATCCCAGCTGAATACAAGCCTGGGGTCCATGGGTGTTAATTACATGCATGACATGATTCTCGACTTTTCTGCCTGTTTGAAATGCTTCCTACTTCTGGTGAAAGGCAGGAAGGGTGCTGACTGTAACGGGAGGAGAGGAGAGGGGAGACAGAGCCCCCGGCCACGGTGGAAGGGGGGACGTGACCGGAGGTAGCGTCCTCCTTCCTAACCAGCCCCGTCCCCCAGCCCCGGCCCCTTACAGCCACACGCCTGCGCAGGACTTTACTTCTTTCATTTGTTTCTCAAATGCCAGGTCCCTCCTGAGTGTCCAGCCCGGGGACACAGGAAGGAAGGAAGAATGTCCCTGTTCTCTATTGCTTACAGCGCAACTGGGGGGACACACCTGTGGGTGGAGCCCTGGGTCCGGGAATAGGAACACCTGGACAGAGTGACAAAGAGCCCGTAGGGGGAATTGGGTGAAGACGGGGCAGAGGCGGAGTAGCACACAGAAGGGCGTCCGCAAGAGGCCCCTCCAGGACACCTGCCTCCTTAAAGATGATGGGCGGGCACAGCGGGGCCACCTATGAGCAAGCGGGCAGCCATGGATTCTGGGTGGCATCAGCCAGGGACCTGCAAGTCCATTCCTCCTGAATGCCAGCGGGGCCTGCATGTCCCCCAGGGGACTGGGCGCAGTGTAGCCCTGCTTTGGGGCAAGAGGGGAGGTCACCTTGGGGAGGTGCTGCTTACGGCTGGCACGGTGATACAAGATGCCTGCTACCTGCCTGCGCCACACCTGGCAGGGCGCAGGCCGGGAGGGAGGAGCCCAGCTCCGTGCAGCCCGGGAGCTGTGCTCACCACTCAGCAGCCACCGAACGATCATGATGTCAAGGCCTAGAGGTCTGGAAAGGCCTTCGGGGTCACCCAAGCATCTCCGCTCAGCCCTGCAGTAGGATCTGTAGCGCTGCAGCAGTGGGCTGTGAGCACAGACCTCTCCACACTGGCCCAGCCTCAAACCAGGAGGCTGGCTCCCCTGAGGGGAGCGGGGTCCTCACCTGGAGCTTGGAGGGTGTTGGGGAGAGGAGGAGACGGAGGTGGCGGAAGCTGCATTTCCTCCCTCCTGGCCCTGGATATCCTGGATTTGGTCCAGATGAATTCACAGCTCTGTCCCTGCTAGACCTCGTCACTTCTAACCCCCCATGCACACGCGCGTGCGCACACGCACACACACGCACACACCCTGACCTCCCTGCTTCCTTGCTGAGTCCTGGCCGGTCAGGCTCCTGGACTGTCTTCTTATTTCATTTTGTTTTTCAGCATTCTTGTTCTTCAGGTGCGGAGACCTGAGTTTAATTGTAATCCTCGGTAAAACACATACAGATTCTGTCTTGCTTTGTTTTATCTTACTTTCCCTTTTATCCTATGCCCCTCTTGTTCCCCTCTTGCACCACACAGGCTCTGACCCAATATGTTTTATGTACAGCCTTGAGTATGCCTGAAACGTAAAATGTGTAGTGAAATTTTATGTGTACTTACGTGTTGTCAATAGACACGAACGGTATAATGCAGTGGTTCTCAAAAACGGTCCAGGGATGCAGGAGGCTGACATTGTTTTCATGATTATACTACGACGTTCTTGGCCTTTTTCATCTCCTTCTCTCCTGAATGTCCAATGGAGTTTTCCAGAGCCTACAGGATATATCATGACAGAATGAATCCAGGAGCAGATATGGGAATCCAGCTGTCTTTCATTCAGCCAGATGTTCAAAAGATTTGCAAAAATGTTAAACAATGCTGCTTCTCACTGTATTTTTTATTTTGGAAAAATAAAACTTTTTTAAATAAAATATGTTACATATGTTGACATGTAATAGATTTGTTTTTTAATGAATTCATAAATTGTTTTAAATGTTTAGTTTCTAATATGATAAATACAGATAGATAGATGCCCAGAAACAAAAGCTCTTTGGGGTCTTCGATAATTTTTAAAGGTATCTGAGATGAAAGTTTGAGAATCTCTGGTGTAGTGTGGTCAATTTTCTTCTCTATCTGCTCTGTTGCACCCGGCATATGACTCAAGGCCCCTCCCTGTGCTGTAAATACAACTCTCATTGCTCCGAAGGCTGCGTCCATTTGCATGGTACCCACCCCCTCAGAATGCACACCTGGGTCACTGGCAACTTCTAGCTATTGTAACCAATGCCTCTGTGAATCATCGCTCGTGGCCCTGTTTGAAGAATTTTCTCGGATGCATAACCAGGAGTGGAGTCCTAGGCCAAAAAAGCATGTGCATATTTAATTAAAATAAAGAATATTTTCCGGACTGGTTATACCTGTTCACATGCTACACTCAGTGGTGCAGAGTCTTCATCTCCCCACATACCTGTTAACACCTGGCATCCACTCCCCACGCTTCTAATCTGCCCTTCTGATGGGCGTGAATGATGACTCCTTGTGTTGATTTGCATCTCACGCATTATTGGTGAGCTGGAGCATCTCTTCACATCTGCTTTAGTCATTTGGGAATCCTCTACTGAGGATTGCCTATTCAAAGCCATTGCTCATTGTTCTGCTGGGTTTTCTGTCTTTATCCTGTTGATCTAGAATTCTTTGAATAGTCTCCATCAGTGCCGCTCAAAGTGGGGACCAGCTGCCTCTCTGCCACACACACTCAATTTTGCTGTTCTTTCCCAAAATGGACTTACTATCCATGGACCTTTATTTTTCCATATAAGCTTTAGAATGAATGTGTTGATTTCTTTGAGAAATCTAGCGACATTTTTTATTGAGATCTTGCTACGTGTCATTCCATTTGTGAATATATAACGTTTCTTCGTTTTTTTTTTTTTTTAAACATTGCTTTTATTTATTTATTTTTGGCTATGTTGGGTCTTCGTTTCTGTGCGAGGGCTTTCTCTAGTTGCGGCAAGTGGGGGCCACTCTTCATCACGGTGCACGGGCCTCTCACTATCGCGGCCTCTCTTGTTGCGGAGCACAGGCTCCAGACGCGCAGGCTCAGTAATTGTGGCTCACGGGCCTAGTTGCTCCGCGGCATGTGGGATCTTCCCAGACCGTGGCTTGAACCCGTGTCCCCTGCATTGGCAGGCAGATTCTCAACCACTGCGCCACCAGGGAAGCCCCTTCGTTTTTCAAATTTTAAAAAATTTCCTTTAGTAGAGAGGTTATTCTCTTCAAGAAAGTCTCATTCGTTTTTTGTTAGGATAAGCCCAGATAGTTCATGGTTCCTATGATACTGTGAAGAGTTGCTTATTTTGATTCTGTGTTCTGGCTAGCGCTGCAGTTACAGAGTAGGGAGTGGCAAGCTATGGCCTGCAGTTAAAATCCAGTCCATGGCTTGTCTTTTTGTGACCCATCAGCTAAAAATTGTTTTTATGCATTTAAAGGGTTGTTGAAAAAAGAAAAGGAAAGGAAAGGAAAAGAAAAGAAAAGGAAAGGAAAATGCCAACTAATATAAAGGAATTCTGTTGATTTTTCTAAGTTGGTCTTTCATCTTGAAACCTGATGGTTTTCTTACCAGCTGTAATACTTCCTTGTTGATTTCCTTGGGCTTTCCATGCAGTTGGTCATATCTTCCACAAATGACTGTCTTGTCTGTTCCCTCTTAATCCTTATATTTCATATGCCTTTCCTTGTCTTATAGCTTTGGCCTGTAATACTATGTTAATAATAATTTTTTAAAAAACCACAGTACTGATAGTATGAGTAGAATTGCCTTGTTCTAAATCTTAATGAAAATGAGCCTAAAGTTTCTGCATTAATTATGATTTTGCTGTGGGTTTTAGTACACAGCCTTTATCAAGTTAAGGAAATTTCCTTCTATTCTTGGTTTTCTAAGAGGTTTTTAATCAGAAATAGATGTCGGCATTTCTTGAGTGCTATTGAAATAATGAAATGATTTTATTCTTTCATTCATGACTGGGAAGAATTGCATCAATAGATTTTTCTGATACTTAATCATCCTTGCATTCCAGAATAAACCCTATGTCCACTACTCATAAGTGAAATAAACCTATAATTTCCTGTACTGTCCTAAACATGTTTCAGAATCCAGGTTATATTAACCAGCCTTATTAAATGGATTGGTATCTTTCCTGTTTTGTCTAATTCTGGAACAGACTTTGTAAGAGAACACTTAACCTATTCCTTGAAATTTTAGCAAAACTCATCTGCAAGACTGAATAGCCCTAGACTTTTTTGGTAAAAAGATCAGTGATTATCATTTCAATTTTTTAAATAACTATTGACCCATTCAAGCTTTCTATTTCTTCTTGACTTTATTCATTGCTTTGTGTTTTCCAGGAATTTATTCATTTTGCTCAGGTTTATCAATTTATCATCATGTGGTTATTCTTATGACTATATTCATAGAATATCATTTTTGTAGTTATTATTATTTTTTATTATACATCGTATTTGCATGCTTATTCTATTTGCCTTGATTAGTCATATTAATTTATTCAAAGAAGCAATTTTTGGTGTTCAGTAGTCCATCCTTTTTTGCTCTCTATTTCTTTGATTTTTAAATGTTATTATTTCATCCCTCCTTTCTTCTGTTTTGCTTTACTGCTGGAGTTGAATGCTTAGCTCATTTGTTTCATTATTTCTTGTTTCTGATAAATATATCAAATGCTATATATTTTCCTGTGAGTACTTTTTTTTAGCTATATCTTAATATTTGGATATAGAGCATCTTTAAGGTCATTCAGTTCTAATTGTTTTATAATTCCTCCTGGTGATTTCCTCTTTGATCCAGGTATAATTGACCAAGATGCTGTCTAGTCTCCAGACACACAGAATGTTTGCACTGATCCTATAGTCCTTCGTTTATGATTTTATTGCGTGGTAATCAGAGAACATAGTGGGTGTGAAGTGGGTCGTGTTAAGTGCATGGAGGCTTCCTTTGAGGCCCAGTGCAAGGACGATTTTTGTGACCGCTCCATGTGTGCTTGGATAACCTTGACATTATTGTGCAACATTTGCACGCCAATGGAAATCTGAGTTTATTAATGGTGTCTATCTATATCATTTTTGGCCCACTTGATCAATCAGTTTCTGAGAAGTATGTGTTGAAACTGACAACTTCAATTGTGGGTTTACTACAGCAATCTTCCTCACACAAAAATCCAACTGCTTCACTCCCAGTGCTTTTAGGAAAGAAAAAACAACGAAGAGAAAAACCGGGCAGCCCTCAGCTAGGCTTGTGTCAGAGCTCTCTCTGCCCAGGCCTGCCTCGCCACCTGCATCATGTTCGTCCCTCTCAGTAGCCCTGTCCCCGACACACACCCTGCGCTCTGTCACTGCGAGCTCCCGGCCGCGCACAAACGTGAGGGACACCTTCCCGTCCCTGTGTTCGCACTCCAGGACTCCTCCCCCTGGAACTCTCCACCGAGGCTTATCTAGCTCCTCGCAAATACCCACTCTCCCTTCAAGACCCAGCTCTTGTTCTTCTGACCTCACCCACCGCCATGTCCCCGTGGACACCCGGACTGCAGCCAGGCCTCGCCACCTCCAGCCCCCGCCTCTCCTCCTGCTTGGAGGGTGCTTCTCCAGATGGCCCTATCTCCGCCACTCCTGCGGGACCCAGCCCCACCTCCCCTTCTCTTAAAAACAATTCCTCCCCCGTGTTTGGCCGGCCTTCTCCAGAAGCATCCTGCCAACACTTAGTGGGCGTCCCCGTGAGCTATGCTTGTGCTTGACCCCAGATTCAGGGATGGATGAGACCCCAGGCCCTTCCCCGGAGGAATTCACATTCTGGAGCCCGGGGTGGCCACTCTAATGCAGACGGGGTCCGGGCAGGCCCTAGCACCCGTGAGCAGTCCGCTGGCCGCGGACTGTGAGACCCTGTCCTCTCCAGAGGGCACTGCTGGGACTCAGCCCCGACCCGCCCGAGTGTTCGGGAACGTGGGCCCCGAGTCAGCCCAGCGTCCAGTCTTTCCAGAGAAGCCATACAGTTTCAGAACATGGGCAGCTAATTCAAATGTTTCTGAAACACGGTGCTGGGCAAACAGCCTACGGGCCAGGTGTGGCCTGTGGCTGCCCGGCCTCCAGCCTCAAGAGAGGGCGGCTAATGCAGCCCGAGGGGAGGTCCCCAGGGAAGAAGGCACTTGAGCCGAGGGAGAGCTGGCAGCTGAGCAAGAGGAACCAGTAGACAAGAGCAGGGAAGATGTCCCAGGAGGAGGGACGAGAGTGCCAACAATGGCCGCAGTTGCCGGGTCGGCCCACGCACCGCACCCCACCGGCCCAGGTGCACCTCCCAAGGCTCCTCCCACCTCCACCCGCGGCCCCGCCCCCTCCTCAGGAATGATAAAGGGGAGGAGGAACCAGTGCCCCCGTGGGCGTGGCCTGGAGCCCCGGTAGCCGGATGCAGGTACCCAGGTGTGAGGCCTGGTGGGTGGAGATGGAACTGCGGGGGCCGCGATGGGTGGGGACGGGCCTGCAGCTCCCAGGCACCCCCTTCACGGACCCGGGACATCCGTCCTGAGAGCAGACCAGGAGACAGGTGGACCGAGGTTCAAAGAAGGGCGTGCCCTGGACAGTACCCTCCCCAGATGGCCCCGCTCCAGCGGGTGTGTGCCGGCTGGGTTGTTTAATGGAGCTCTCTGTTTTCCGGGGCGTGGGGAATCGTTGCAAAGCTTTGTGCCAGAGTGGACAGAAGCGGGACCCCCAGGTTGGCCTGGCTCAGTGCCCCAGAGGTGAGAACAGGTACAAACGGACTCTGACACTGGTGCCCCGCTGCCAGGGCCTGGGGGGCCATGCAGATTCTCCATCAGTGTCTGGGTGTTAGGGTGGCCCTGGGGGCTTGAAAGGAGCTTCAGAGAAAAATACAGAGCGCAGATGGCGGGCAAGCTGTGTCTTGAGAGGTAAGAAAGTCTTTGCCAGAGTGACAGGGAGAAGGCCTCCCGGGCCGTGGCAGCAGCTTGGTGAAGGCACAGAGGTGTGGACATCCTGGGGTATCAGCCATGTCGGCTGGTTCTCTGCTGGGAACACAAAGTCCAAGGGGATGGGGACAGAGGACCGCAGAGACCTCGGAGAATGTCATGGAGACTCCATCCTGCGGGCGGTGGGGGTCACTGGCAGCTTCCAGCCTCAGAAAGGCCACCTGGGCAGTGGAGGTGTGAGGCCGGCCAGAAGCTGGAACCGCGCGATCAGTGAGGTCTGCTGGCCTCGGCAGTGAGAGGAGCCTGGCCTGGGCGTGTTAACAGCCCCCCCACTTGCCCAGAGCGTCTGACAGCTGCCGAGAGCCCTTTCTCCCCAGAAGGCAGAGCTGACACCAGAGAGAGCAAGGTTGGCCCCAAGGTTCCCCCCAGGAAGCCCCTGAGCAAGGGCGCATGCAGTCAGACCCTCCCGACGCCCTTTGGAGCCTCGGCTGTCTCTGCCGTGGTCCAGGAGCCGGGGCCGTGGGAAGTCCAGGACACACCAGGAGCCAGTCCCTGCCCCAGCCACGTGATGCTGCGGGATGGGGGCGGAGGGGAGGCGGGATAAGCTGACACTGAGGTCCAGCTCTCCCTCAGGGGCGGTGTGACCCTGGCCAGGTTTCTTAACCTCTCTGGACTGTGTTTTCGTCTGTAATTGATTACACGTCAGGCACTGTGTTAAGTCACTTCATGCTAATTCCAGCCAATCCTCACCACATCTCATTTAATAGATGGGGGAACTGAGCTCTGGGGAGCTTAGAGGTTTTTGTCCCTTAGAACTCAGAGTCACCAGAATCCAGCTCCACTGGAGGCCAAGTTCCATACTCACGGCTCTAATAACTGTGACTCCATTGCTTCTCCTGGGCCTGGCGTGGGAAGGAGCACGCTCCTGGGAGACCCTAACCTTCTCCTCCCATCACCCGCCATCCCCACTGCACCGCTGCCTGGGAGGCTGTCACTCACAAGGAATGTCCCTGTCCCCAGTTAATTTTCCTATCACCTTGCTCCTTCTGCCTTCAGGCAGGAGACCCCCCCTAAATTCCTGAAATTCCGGAAAGTTTCAGATAAACCTCCTACAAAACGACACAGCATCTACACCACATGACCTGGGGCAGGTCACACAGCCTCTGCAAGTGTGGACACAGAGAGGCAGGTGGGCTCAGAAAGCTTCCCGAGCAGAAAAAGCCCCTGCCCCACCCTGGGGGCTCGGCTGTTTAAGCTGGTGTGAGACGGCCCTGTGGGGCAGGTGCGTGCATGTGTGTGAGGAGGTGGAGGCACAAGTGTGCACACGGCAGGCACTGGGGTGCACACGCTTGCACATAGCGCATTTGTAGGTGAACAGCAGATACACACACACACATCACGTTTGTAGGTGCACGGTGAATACACACACACACACCACATTTGCAGGTGTACGGTGAATACACACACACACATCGCGTTTATAGGTGTACAGTGACTACACACACACACACCACATTTGCAGGTGTACAGTGAATACACACACACACATCGCATTTGTAGGTGCACGGTGAATACACACACACACATCACATTTGCAGGTGTACGGTGAATACACACACACACATCGCCTTTGTAGGTGCACGGTGAATACACACACACGCACATCACATTTGCAGGTGTACAGTGAATACACACACACACATCGCATTTGTAGGTGCACGGTAAATACACACACACACTCCAGGTGAAGCCTCTGGAGGGCGGGGCAGTTGGGAGGGAGTTTTTTCCACACAGCCCCGCCCAAGGCCCCCTCAGCCCCTGTTTAGCCCATGAGGCCACCTTGGGTCAGCGTGTCAGCGGACAGGGCTCCGGTGCCCCGGGCCCCCAGCGAAGCACACGGTTTCCGGGGACACTGAGTTTGGGGTCCGGCCGCACCCTGCCTCATCCCAGCCACGGCACACACGATCCTCACTGAGCACCCCTCCAGGAGCCCCACTCCCTCAACACACCCAGGGGGCTTCTCTGCTCTGGCTCCCTGCAGCCCCACCCTCACACACTCCCCAAGAGACTCGCACTCACACACGCGCACTCACCGTCACGCGCACACGCGCTCACACGCAGGCTAGCGGATTTCAACCTGCTCTATCAGACCCGGGGAGTGAGGCTGGGACCTCTGTTAAGGCCAACGCCCTCATAAGAAGGTTGTCTTCTCTGAAGTAAGTTCTTTTTCAACAACTGCTTAGTCTGTCGAGGAGCTGGCGGCTGGCGGCTAGAACATTTTTCTCACATTCATCAGGCCTCAGGTTCAGAGCTGTCCCGCAGGCAGCCTCATCTAGATGGAATTTAACCGGCTTTATTGTTTGTATTGCCGTCTGCGAATGGCAGGTGATAGGGTTTTCAGTTGACGGCAGTGGTAAGGTTCCCTTTTAAGATGAATTGGTTTTTTGGTTTGGGGGTTTGGTTTGGTTTGGTTTGGTTTTTAGTGGATTAATCTAAAGAAAGATATTACGTAAATAATGGTATAGGAAGTTCCAGAAGATGGCAAGATTTGACTCAAGCATCACCTCCTCCAAAACACCCTCCTTGACTCTCCCCCTCTTTGGGGCGCCCCACATTCTGGGGCCTGCCTGCGTTGTCATGGTAAGCATGTGTTTACACGTCTGCGTCCCCTGCGGACCCTGAGCTCCCAAGCCAAGGACGTATCCCCTGAATCTGCCCTGCGCCGGGAGCCTTGACTCTGCCAGGTCCTGGGCGGCCCGTGGGGCGATGCGTCTAACACCGGATGCTGGGCTCTGCCCGGTCTGGCACCCCATCCACACCCTCCCACAGCAAAGACGCTAGGTTCTGCCATCTTTGGACGCAGGCCCGGACCAGCTCCCAGTCCAGAGGCACGACATGGCCCAGCCTGACCTTCTCTCTTCCTAGAAAGCCCTGACCTCTCTCCCGAGGCCTGACCCAAGTTCCCCACAGCCTGCCACACCCTCCACTGCGATGGTCCGCACCTCTGCACCCCTAAACCTGCCCTCTTCTCCCCAAGTCTGCCACCGGCCTCCCTCCTTCCCAGACCGCACCAGCACCACTGCTCAGCCCCAGCCCCACCCCAGTGCCCCCTAGAAAGCTCAGGGGCACGTCCGTCTGTCCCTCCCTTGGTCTCCCCTTCCGGTGGGTGGAGCTCACACCTGTGGCCCCCAAACTTCCTGAAACACCACCCGGCCTTGGAGCAGCTCCGTCCACTGGCAGCCTCTCTGCCCTCAAGACCCTCCCCGCACAGTTCAGGCGGCGCCCCTCCCTCTTTAGCCTGCCATGGCTCCCCATCACTCCCAGAGAAGAGCGGGGAGGAAACCACCATTTCTCGAGCCCCTTCCGGGAGCTCTGAACAGCTCGGGTTTCTACACTCAGCCCCTCGTTTCCTCTTCATCATAGCCTGTCACCCCCATTTTACAGATAAGCAAACCGAGGCTCAGAGAAGCCAGTTCCTACAGGTGCTACGTGGAGGAAAGACAGTCCACGTGGAGAGAATCATGTAGGAAAGGGCACAGGGCATGAGGTGTTTTGTGTATTGGGGAAAGGTCAGGTGTGACCAGAACTGGGGTCAGTGACCAGCAGGGGTGAGGCCAGGAGGGAGGCCCAAGAAACTGGCCCTGGACCCCCAGGAGAGGGGCTTTCTGTGCAGAGGGCATCGTGGGAAGACTGGACGGCGTGGGAGGGGGACGGGCAGACGCGGGCAGCAGGATGGCGGCAGGAGCAGGCCCTGCCTCTCAGCAGAGTTAGGGACCTGGGTGCCGGGGCCACGGAAGAGGTCAGAGCGCTGGGACGTGTCCATCTCCCTTTCTCCTCCTGCCCCCTCGGTGCTGCTGACGCACTGCGCGGGGATTTATCTGAGTTTCATCTCTCCTAACCCCACCCCCGACCTACACACCAAACCGTGAATTCCAGGAGGGCAGGGACTCTACCTTCCCTGCCGAATCCCCAGTGCCTGGCACCCTGGCTCAACACACGGATGAAGGGTGAATGTTCCTTTATCCATGAATGAAGAAATCAGTGAATTTTTGCCCTGCTTGTATTTGGGAAAACAGGAAGTTCATTTGTTTGTTTGTTTCTTTTTTATTTATTTTATTTTATTTTTTAAATTTTATTGGAGTGCAGTTGGTTTACAGTGCTGTGTTAGCTTCAGGTGTACAGCAAAGTGAATCAGTTATACATGTACATGTATCCACTCTTTTTTTAGTTTCTTTTCCCACATAGGCCATTACAGAGTGTCGAGTAGAGTTCCCTGGGCTGTACAGTAGGTCCTTCTTAGTTACCTATTTTATATTCAGTAGTGTGTATCTGTTAATTGGGAAGCCCATTTGTGGCGGAAGAAAAACAGGTCCACTTGGGGCCTGTTGAGCCCCCTGCCCCCTTCCCCACCCCGCAGGCGATGGGGGCCGACTGAAAGGGCATTTGACCCGGCAGAGCCATCTGACTTTCTTTTTCCTCCTCTGAGGCCCCTCCCTCCCCCGCCGGACCCAGAAGGGCCAGGCGTGCGGCACACACCCCTCTGACGGCCCCACCCCACTGCTGACCCACACTGCTGACCCCTGGCCGAATCCCCTCCTCCTGGACCTGCGGTGTCCAGGGGTGACACTCCCCCTGGACACACCAGGGAGGTAGGGACCTCTGTCCTCTTGTCCTGTTCATCACCCTGTTTTCTTCGGGGATGGTCAGCCTTCAGAGTGCCGCAGACCTGCCCACCCGCCTCTGACACTGCCGTCTGACCACAGGCAGGGCTGGAGGTGGGGGGCTTGTCCCCAGTCTCGGGTCTGTGGCCCCCAGGGCCCAGCAGAGCCCCTGACACGTGGTAGGTAGGCAACAAATAGTTCCAAATGAATGAATGAATGAATGAATGAAGTCACCCTGGCCGGCTTGCTGTCACGGTCGTTTAGAGCAGCTTGGTGTAGAGCTTCCACTGCCAGGTAATAACAATAGCATTCGGAAGAATCATTATAACAGTGACCCCCAAAATGATAAGCCCGTGTCATCGTCCATTGGTGCAACGCCTTTTCACGAGCTCCTCTGAACTGGCAGCGACTCTTTCAGTTGCATGCCCAGCAGAACCCACAGCTGGGAACCCACCGCTCCAAGGGGCGCTGTCAGCCAGGGCGGGAAAGCAGAGTATCCCGAGGCCCGGTCCAGCTTCATGTCACCTGGAGGAACCTCTGATCCCGGATGTGGCTGGCAGTGGGGGTGGGAGGCGGGGTGGTGAGGTCTCTGGGGAGATGTGACCTCACCTAAGGGCGGGGGCGGAAGATTGCTCGGTCAGGGACATAAAAGCCCGGTGCTCCCAGCGTGCATTCCTTGGCTGGCGTGGTGGTGAGCACTCCCTAAGGCATCCCATTGTTTCCTTTTTAAAAACACCAGGCCAAACAATGTCTCCCAGATCCTGTTCCTGGGCCTGTTGACCAGCGGTGTGGAGAGCAGGGACTCCGCAGGGGGCTGGCTCTGCTCCCACCCGTGGGGCCTGGCGGACCACGCTGCCAGGGCCCCGGACTGGCCCGGCCTCCCAGCTCACAGAGTCCAGCTCTGCCCAGGACGCAGGTCATCATTCGGGGCCTCTCGGCCTCCTGGGAGACCCCAGGCTCCCTAAGGCAGGGCCAGGGTCTTGTCCGGGGGCTCTGTGTGCCCACAGCATCCCACCCTCACTGAGAGAGGGAGACAAGGGGGATTTCACAGTCCCCTGTCCCCGGGGGGCGGGGAGGATGCTGGGGGGTGGGGGAGGATTTAATGACCGTGGCTGGCCCTCTCCTGGACTTGCTTCCAGGTGCTACCCTGGGGCAGGGCGTGAGGAGCTGCTGGGGGGTCGTGCTTGGCTGGAGGGGGCCCGGCACAGTCCAGCGGGAAGGGCAGGCAGCCCGCAGAGGGGCGGGCCCGGAGTGCCCCTGGAAGAAAGTCTGGGCCAGTCCGCTCCAGGGCTGAGCTGGTGGCCGAAGGCAGGGAAGGCCAGGAGCTACCCTTGGGGTGGGGGTGGGAGCCTCGCAGAGAAAGGGAAAGAGAGAGCGCAACGGAGGGGTGGCCCCGCCCAGGAGGAAGAAGACGGGGCGAGAGGGGTAAAGGTGAGCACAGCGCCCCGTCAGCAGACGACTGCGCGTCTGCACAGTCACCCCTTTCTTGCGGGAACTGCTGCATCTCTGTCCTCACCACCAGATGGCCCGGCCAGCCTGCACCCACCCCCATCCCCCCGGCCTCATGGACTTACTCTGCACTCGGGGGGCCGGTGGCCCCAGCAGGCGGGCTTCTGCCCTGGCTTTCAGGGTTCTCATCCTTATTAACACCCAGCGGTTTGGAAACCAGATTCACGTCCCAGAACTCACATCATCAAGCAGCTGTGCAGTTGATACCTCGTGCTGGAGTCTGCAAGCTACACGGGGTGGAGGACCTTGTTTTCAGCTACTTCCCAGGGCCTACCACGTAGTCAGTGCTTGATAAACACTTTCAGGAGTGAACGAATGAGTGAGTGATAGAAATAGCTAATTCTCACTTACCGCACATGGGGTGCTGTCCTGGCGGCTCCTCCTGTATCGTCTCATTTCATCTTCACAGCCAGCTAAGGGTCAGGCCCTGCTGCGGTTCCCATTTTACAGATGGGAGACGGAGGCTCTGAGCGGTTAAGTGCTCTGCCCGAAGTCACTGAGGCAGAAGGCGACAGAGCCAGGCCATAACCTTACTGGAGCCCCTCCACCCTCACCCGCTCTTCCTGTTGGAAAGGCTCGGCGGCAGGGGATGGGGGCGTCCCTCTTGCCTTTTGGGAACGTCCCACCATCTGAGGTGTTTGCACACCCAGGACTCGGGGTGTCTCACACGCCCCCATCCCAGGCTCTTCTTGTCAAACTCAGTTTAGCTCTGTGTGCTCCAAGCCCACCGGGCTAAAGGAAAGTCCTTCACACCTGAACTTGAATTAGTTATGAACAGCTCTTGTGCCTGGCGGTCAGCTTCAGCGAGGCCAGTGGGGTCCCCCCGCCGGGCAGCCCTGCGCCTGCCCTCGCATCTGCCATCCATGTGACACACTCTCCCTGCCCCTTGCTGGGTGCCGGCCTAAGCCAAGCTCTGAGCTGGGGACCGGGCCGTGCGGACCCTAAGGAGCCACAGACCAGCCCCCCACCACGAGCTGCCCGTGGGCAGCGGCCACAGAGCGGGTGCACACGGGAGAGAGGCCCTGGGGCCTCCAGAGACTGCGACCACCTCGCCGGGGTGGCGATCAGGGCCGCCTCTGTGGCAGAAATAAATCCATGGGTGATGACTCAGTCACCGAACGAGGTCGTAAATATGGTATCCCTCTGAGACTGGGGACCGCAGAGAGAGCTCCCAGTGAGGATGTATTGAATTGCCCGGCCTTTGCTGAGTCCCTGCTCGGATAACCTTCTTCACATGCTTCCCGGGGCCAAGGCGAGTCTAAACAGTAAACGGATGACAGTGCTGTCCAGGTTCTGTGCGTGTGAGTGATGCCCCCAGGGTCGGGCAGGGCTTAGAGCACCCCCATCGCCCAACCCTCACCCCTTCTCTGCCATAACCTCCCCGAGGCAAGGGGAAGCCTTTGCCCACCCGTAGCCCCCAGCCCTCCCCTCAGGCCACCTGGGACAGCTTCCAGCCTGGGGCCTGCCCCGTAAGGGCTCAGCACCAATCACCTGCGTGGCCGGGGCCTCCACTGTGGCTGAGTGGCCAGTGTCCAGCCAGCTTCAGGACCGGGAGGGGAGGTCTGTCCCCAGGGTCACGCCCACCTCCCCCGACCCGGCCAGGGCGAAGGCAGACGGCAAGAATCCCTTCCATCTTCACATCCCAAGGAACATCCTTTACGGGTAATTCCCTGTGCGGGACCCATCCGTCCTCACTACAGCCCTGCCAGGTCAGCAGCCTGGACCATCGGCGCCATTTGACGGTTGGGGAAACTGAGGCTGAAATCATCACAAGGCGAGTGTCAGAGCTGAAAGCCATGTTCAGAGCTTCTGGCCCCATGACAACCATCCCCAACCCATCACTGGCTCCCTGGGAAAGAAGCGGCAGCCAGACAGGGTGGTCCAGAGCCTCACTGGACGGTGAGCCCTGTTCTCCTTGGTGCCCCCACTGTGGGCAGAGCCTCCCCGGAGATGCGAGAATGGAGCCCAGGAAAGGGGGGCTGCCCTGCCTTCAATGAGCCCCTTGGAGTCAAGTTTGTGTTGGCACCAGCGCCAACGAGCAGGATGAACTCAGGCAAGTCGCTTAACATTCAGTCCACACTCTCAAGCCCACACGTGCCTACCTGCACGCACACGCACACTCACACCCGCGTGCACACGCGGCCCCACCCTCCACCAGCGCTCCCAAGTGCCCTGCGCGTGTGCGCAAGTGAGCGAGCGGGCGGGTGGGCGGGTGCTGAGTCTCCGGAGCCCGCTCAGGGCCCCCCCGCTCTTGGCCCGGCATCAGCGGCAGGTTTCTGCACAGGCAGCTGCCTCTGCCGGATGATTCGAAGGCCCCTCAGGACCACCCCCCTCAGCCTGCCTGCCGGGGGCCTTCCCCAGCCCCTGCTGCGATCAGGACAGGAGGGGACCCCACGGTGGGCCAGGGGCTTTGCTGCGTGATTTCCACACACCTTCCCTTCCCTTGTATCCTCCCAACAACCCTGCAAGTTAGGCAGGAATTCATCGTTCACCACCCTTTGGGTTGCGATGAGAAAACCCAGGCTCAGGAAGGTGGAGGGAGGGGCTCAGGTTCCAGATGGGAAGTGGCAGCGCCAGCATGTGAACCCAGGTAGCCTGGGTCTGCCCATCAGACCAAGAGGAGAGCCCAGCGACCAGGCCTGGGTCAGACAGAGCCCCAGGAGACCACGAGTGAGCCCCAGAGGAGAAAGGGTGAGCAGCCCCACTTTGGGACTGAGATGGCCGCCCTGAAGAAAGCGTCTAGATTTCAGCTCAGCTGTGGCAGCCCCGAAGTGCTTTAAAGCAGGAAGACTTAAATGTGGACAGAGCTGTGATGTCACCTGACGTGTGCACACACACCCACACCCACACACACAGAGACACACAGAGACACACACACACAGACAGACACACAGAGACACACACAGACACACACACACAGAGACACACCCACACAGACAGACACCCACACAGACACATGCACACATATACACACAGAGACACACACAGACACACACATACACAAGCACACACAGACACACACACACAGAGACACATGCAGACACACACACAGAGATACACACACAGACACACATATACAGACACACACAGACACACACACACAGACACACACGCACACAGACACACACACAGAGATACACACACACAGACACAGAGACACACACACAGACATACACACACACACACACACAGACACACACACACACACACACAGAGACACACACACACAGACAGACACCCACACAGACACATGCACACATATACACACACAGAGACACACACAGACACACACATACACAAGCACACACAGACACACACACACAGAGACACATGCAGACACACACAGAGATACACACACAGACACACATATACAGACACACACAGACACACACACACAGACACACACGCACACAGACACACATAGACACCCACACAGAGACACAACAGAGACACAGACACACACACAGAGACACACACAGACACACATAGACACCCACACACAGAGACACACACAGGCACACACACACAGACACACACAGACACACACAGACACCCACACACACAGACACAGACACATGCACACACATACACACACAGGCACACACAGAGACACACACACATACACAAGCACACACAGACACACACAGACACACACGGAGACACACGCAGACACACACACAGAGATACACACACAGACGCACATATACAGACACACACAGACACACACAGACACACACACACAGACACACGCACACAGACATACACACAGAGATACACACACACAGACACAGAGACACACACACAGACACACACACACACACAGACACACACACACACACACACACACAGGTGCCCATGGCAAGAACGACTCAGTGAAGATGGAAACCTCTGCAGGCTGGGGACGGGGGGAGGGCAGAGTTCTGATGCACAAACCCAGGAGATGCCCGTGGACAGGAATGGATAACCAGGCAGGCACCCCGCAACTCACGCCTCAACCTCCCCAGGCAGCTGTGGTCCGTTCAGCAAACACTCGAGCGGGACACACCACCTCATCACCCTAATTGCATTTCACTCTACCTGCTTCCGACGTGGTTACACCACATCCTGAGGTGACACAGAGCTGGAGTCGGAACCCGGGTCTACCTGACTCCACAACTTTGGGTGCTCGAGGTTTCGGGCTAAGATAAGACACTCTGAAGCCCAGGTCACATCCCAAGAGGAAAGCAGGGAGGACAGCATGGAGGCGGTGGACGGCACCTCTTCACAAAGACTGCTCTAACCAAGGCAGGTCCCAGAGAAGTGCCAGGCCCATGTGTGGGCCCCCTAAAGGGTCTGCTGTCCTTTTCAGCCCAGGACCTGTCGTCTGGGGAGAGCTGAGCCAGCTGTTAGGGCCATTGAGCCACTGGGCTGGGACTCTTGTATTTGTGGTGGGGGTGGGTGTGGATCAGACCCCGGATCAGAGATCACACACTGAGGACCTAAAGGCTGAATGTGACCCTCAGGTAGCTTTTCTTTGGCCAATACACTGCGGTCCACAAAATGATGTTTAAAAAATCAAACTAGTTGCCGACATCTCAGAATCAGGAGATTGTTGAAAATCTCACAATCCTCCAAGGCACTAACCTGCTGCAGGTGCGTAACAGCCGTTCATGATGGAGAAGCTGGCCCAGCTCACCACAGTCCTCACCCCTCCCTATTGCCCACCCCTGGCTTCTCTGCTCATCTCGCCAGTCCTAGTGGCTCTTGGATTTTGCCAGACCTTACAAGGCATGTGCCTTCCAGCTCTCAGATGCCAGGTTCTCAGGCAAGCAGACCTCTTTCTAACACTTACCCAAGGCGCCTGGCCCTGCAGTAGGCCCCCAGGTGTAGAAGACATGCAAAAGGGTGTGATCATGTGTGCAAGTGACTTTCCCTCACATGGGCAAACAGAAAATCAAACTAGCTGAGAAGGTCCATCTCAGCACTAAGATTCTGGGATGCTATGAATACATGGAGGGCAGAAAAGAACAGAGGAAGGGGGAAAAGGGAAAGGAGAGATGGGGGTAAGATGTAGCCTGGAGGCTTAGTGGTCAGAGGAAGGTGGCATATATGTCTGCTTCTGGACAATTCACTGTATCTTTGATGGTTAACGGTGGTGTTTACGAGTGGATCGTTTAGCTAATGCTGTATAACAAACCGTCCCAAAACCTAGAGGCTTAAAATGACAACCCTACTTATTTAGCCCAAGAGTATGCAGGTCAGTAATGTGGGTTGGGCTTAGCTGGGAGGGTCTCTGGTCTCTGCAGACTTAGGCTTGTCTCAGCCGGGTTGTAATGCATCCAAGATAGATAGGTCACCTGGGGGTTGGCTGGTGGTCAGCTAAGGCAGTGATGGGGACCAAGCCTTGTGTCTCTCATCCTCCAGCAGACCAGCTGGGCAGAGTTCCAAGAAGGTGAGCAGAAGCTTGTAAGACCTCTTGAGACCTGGGCTTACAGCTGTCTCATGGTCCCCCTGCCACATTGTGTTAACCAAAGAAAGTCACAAGGCCCACCCAGATTCAAAGGGTGAGGAAACCGACTCTATCTCTCATGCAGGAGCTGCAAGGATACATTGCATTGTTTGGAAAGGAGTGGATGATACAGCCATCTTCGTAATCAATCTATCATCACAAACAGAAAACACATATAAGTGACTTAAACAAGATAGATGTTTGTTTTTCTCTCATCTAAAGAAGTCCTGAGGTGGCTATCCAAAAGTGTTAGGGCAGCTCCTCAAATTCCTCAGAGGCTCAGACTTCTCCCATCTTTCTGCTCTGCCACCTCAATGCAGCTTCTACCCTTAAAGATTGCCTCGTGTTCCAAGAGGGCTGTTGGAGCTCCAGCCATCAAGTCTTCATTCCAGGGAAGAAGTGGAACAAACTGGGGTGAAGAGGAGAGGCAATACGTTAAAGAGCGTACCTTTAGCTGTAACACTAGCTGTAAAGGGAGACAGGAGATGTGGTCCTTGAGTTGAGAACTTGGCCACGTGGAATAAATCAGGTTTCTGTTGGAAAAGAAGACATGGAGAATGAATATTGGGTATGAAGCCAGCAGCATCTGCAAAGGGAAGAGGGGTAGAGGGGAAGAGAGGGAGTGATATTCTCAAAGGAGGTTATGCCACTCCCCTTCTTGGCATTGTAACTGAAGTCCTGAAGAGTATCTAGAGAGCAGCAGATCACTTTTTTTCTGTTATTTCATTTGTGAAATCATATCACATACAGAAAGGTGTGTATTAAATGCGTATGTGCATTTATTAAAGAAGATAAACTTCTGTGTCCCCAAAGGGTAGGAAAGAAGTCTCAGTCACCACCACCGATACAGCCTATGGACTCAGGGCCTGCCCGCAAATCCCCCGCGTAGCAAGTCTCCTCCCAGCACCCGCCTCTCTCCAGCTGGGAAGCTTGGGCAGAGACCCCAGCCCCAAGCAGGGCTGCCTCATACCTGGTCGGCTCCTGCAGGAAATCCTGGTGGCAGGGCCTGGCCTTGCCTTGCAGGGGGCGGGGAGGGCAACTCCTCTCTGCCCCCCGCCCCCCGGATCTGGGCCTGGTTCAGCTGCAACCCCATCCCTCTCACAAGCTTCACTGGCTCCAGATGGGCCCTCCAAGGGCCCTAAAGAGAAAATACACATCAGGAAATGCTGATGTCAGAAGGAGGTGGTAAAACATCAGATGCAGACATCAGAGTCCCCACAGGCCTGGCCCAGACATACAGGCCCCACGATGACTTCCCACCTAGGAGTGATTTGCCCCGACCCCCGTGTAGTCATCACCTCAGACGAGAGGCTGGATCCAGACCGGGGCACGGAATGGCCTGGGTGCCACAGCCTCAGTGCCAGCATCTGGGCACACCGACCAGAGTCAGAGCCAAGTGGCGGCCCCCCGAGGGTGTCTGTCCCCCAGCCCGAGGAGAAGCAAAGCTCACTCCATTTTTCATCCCGTGGCTATTGACCACACACCCAGCGGAGCCCACTTCCCCTGCCAGCCTCCTGTGGCCACCTCTGGGGCACAGGGCTCTTGGCTGACATCAGGCAGCAGGCGTGTGAGCCAGCAAGGGCCACCAAGAATTCTGGGGCACGAGCCCCCCGTGTGGAATGAATGCTGTGTGTCAGGATCCCCAGAGGTGCCAAGCAGGGGCCTCGAAGCAGTGCCATCAAGTGCGTTCCTCCCATTCGGCTCCTGCAAAGTATTTCATCTGAAGAAAGGGCTCCTAGCTATGAACGCGCGAATGAATGAACGAATGAACGAGTGAATGAGGGCTTGACAGCCACGGGCTAGAGGAGCCCTGGTGATCTATCCTACAAGCTCTTACTAAGAGGGAGCCTGCGTGAACAAGCACCTGTGCAGGGCGGGTGGACAGAGAGGAGAAGACCCAGCCTTGCCCACCGTCCCCCGGCAAGACGTTCAATGAGGGAGGAAGACACGTCCACTAGAAATTAGAAAGCAGTTCAATAACAGACCCCGCGCCCATTCCTCGCTTGTCATTGGTCCCGTCCTCCCTCCAGCGCCCAGACTCTGTGCCCACGTTCCACCACCCACCAGCCACTCCTGTGCTCCTTCCTCTTGCAAGCAGGCCCTGGGCGAGGGGGGCGGTGACTGATGCCCCAGGAGTGATGGCGCCCCACTCCTTGCTGGCGATCTGTCCAGATGCGGGCCAAGGAGGCTGGAACGGAGGTTTCGGGGGGTTTCTGGGCCACTTGGGTCCTCTCTCTCCCAGGGAGCATCCAGGTTGAGAAGTGACCTCTCGTCCCTTTCCAGCTGCCGTCCTGCAGAGAAGGGATCCCAGAGCTGGCGGGGACTCTCGCTCCCTGCCCGGAGGGGCCCGTGAGGAAACAGAGCTGAGGGAACTGTGGAGACCGTGCCCTGCGCCTCCCCCAGAGCCCCCCGCTCCCAGACCTGCAGTTCGGAGAGGCCAGAACTCCCCACTGCATAAGGCCACCGAGCGGGGTTTCTGTGCCCTCCAGCGGCAGGCGCCACCCTGATGGGGTCTGACGGGGGCTACAACTGAAGGACTGCTTTTCTGCCTGGGGGAGATGTTCGGGCAGAGTTTCCAAAGAGGAGCATGAATTTGCCAGAAAAATAAGGAAGGAAGAACATTCCAGGTAAAGAGAACAGCATGAGGCAAGAACAGGACAATTTAGAAAGCACAGCTCCTTCAGGGCGGCGGGAAGAGGGTGGCGTGGGAAGTCCGGAGTGGTAACAGCTGACGCTGAGCGCCACCACGGCTCGGGGCTCTTCCGAGTGATTAAGCTCATTTAAGCCTCACTGTGACCTATGAGGACAGGCAAATGGGATCCCCATTTGAGGATAATGCCAGCCCTATCCCCGTGAAGAGACTGAAGCACAGACAGGGCCAGTAATTCACCCACAGTCACACAGCGGTAAGTGTCAAGAGTCGGGGTGTCCAGCCAAGCCCCTGGCCCCAGACTGCAGACTCCGAAGCCTCCTGCTCTGAATCCTGACTGTCGTGTCACCTTGGGCAAGTCCTTTAACTCACCCAGCCTCTGTCTTCTCAACTGTGAAATGGAGGCATTAAATGCTAGTCACCAGCCAGACAGCTGAGCACCGGACTTTGCAGCTTTGTGTGTGTTTACGTGGGGTCCCCTGTCCTTTCTCCCTGAACGAGGCAGTCTCGGGACATGGGTGGGTCCCCGGGTCCACAGGCCTCGGTCTGCTTCTCCACTGGACCACTTTCTTCCTAAGTGGCTTTGGGCAAGTATTCTCAGAACCTCAGTTTACTCAGGTGTAAAACGGAACTAGTGACACCCGCCAGGGTTCCGGCTCCGGATCTGGGCACCAGCTGCAGGGTCGGGAGGGGCTGGGAGCTCAGAGCACAGACTCTGTCCCCGGAGCTTGTGGGGGATGAAGATGTGGGAGAGTACATCCCCAGGAGAGCCTGCAGCCAGAGTCCCAGGAGCTCTGCGGGGGTGCTGGGTTGGGGAGCAGAGCAGGTCAGGAGCCCAGACGGGAGCCAGCTCCAGCCCCGAGGAGGCGGGCGGGGTCAGCCCCGTCAGATGCCACGCAGAGGGCAACCGCTATAAGAGCCCCCAAGTGCCTGTCAGATCTGGCAATTAGGAGGTCATCAGTGACCTTGGCAGTGGCCGTGGGGGCAGTGGGAGGGCAGGAGGCAGGCGGGAAGGGAGTAGAAGCTGTCAAGGCGGGAAAGGCCCTCCCACGGAGGAGATAAGTAGTAACGCCAAACAGCGGCGATAAGGCAGCTGCGGCGGGCAGGCCTTCGGGTTTTCAGGCACGCGGGCCCAGCCTGGGTGGCAGAGCCCCGCCCCCACCCCTCGAGGACACTGGGGCCCTGCAAAGGCAGGACGGGCACTTCCAAGGACACACAGGTTTTGTCTTTCCAGTCACCGGGGCATCACTTCAGAGCACTGGTCCTCCAGGACCTGAGGCATGTCTTGCTCTAATTTTGATGTCATAAATTCCTATGGACGCTTGGGAAGATAGATGGGGCACGCATCCCAGATGGATGCACGGATGGATGGATGGAATCCATAAAAAAACTAACAAAATCAAAATTTTTGGGTCAAAATCCCAAACTAACTAGTAGCAATTTAGTAACTACTGAAAAGCAGGTTCCCCTGCATCCTACTGCTGGTGACTTGACGGGCAGCACATAAAGGCGGCAGCCAGCTCTCCAGCCCCACCCATTTGGATGGATGGGTGGATGGATGAGAAGGTGGATGGATGGATGGGTGGATGGATGGATGGATGGATGGATGGATGAGAAGGTGGATGGATGGATGGATGGATGGTTGGATGGATGGATGAGAAGGTGGATGGATGGATGGATGGATGGATGAGAAGGTGGATGGATGGATGGCTGGATAGATGAGAAGGTGGGTAGGTGGGTGGGTAGGCGGATAGATGGATGGATGGATAGATGAGTGGATAGATGGATGAATAAGTGAATGGGTGGATGGATGGGTGGGTGGGAGGGTGAATGGAACACTATTGCGTGATATGGTTTGGGTGCAGTAAGTGACCACTCAGATCATAAAAAATATTTTTAAACAAACCAGAAACGGTATGTTTTCCTATGAATAAAGTCACTTAAAAATCATCCAGCCTTTTCCTCTACTTTGGCCATCACTATCTTGGTTACAAAGTTCAAATGTTTCATCCAACTGCAATCTGGGGACGAAACAATACTTCTCCCAACCCCCCACAAGTTTACTTTCATTACTTCCAGGTCCTTGACTTGAAATAACAGAGCACCTAGAGTTGTCTCTTCTGCTAAGTATCTCCACAGTGTTGGTCTGATTTAGAAGGAATGAAGAGGGAAGATACGACTTTTGCACCTGAGAGAGGAGCTACCCTCCCCCAGAGTGCAGGGGTCTCTTAGCCCTCATGGAGCACCTGGGCCACGGCCCAGAATACAGTAGTTACTCAATGAACACTGGTTTTTTGTTTTTCTTTTTTTTCTGTTTAGTTGAAATCGTGACACATTTCAGGGCGTCCTAACTGAGTGGTTTTTCTAGGCCTAGCATCTTGATAGGCATTCTGGGAACAACCCAGAACAATCCCAACAAGGCCCCCAGCAAGCCCCCAGATTCTCACCACTCAGGAAAAGAGAGGTCGCTTCTCCTTGGAAGCCAGACTGACCTGCCGCAGGCCAGGAGAGCCACCTCCTGCCCTGGCCCATGGCACAGCAACCCTGCAGTCAGAAGGACTGAATCCAATGCTGGCTCTGCCCCTTACCCAGCTGTGTGACCTTAGGCAGTGACTTAACTTCTCTGAGCCCCACACCTCTCCTTTGTAAAATGGGGAGAATAATAGCCCCCGGATACAAAGACGGTTGTGAGGATCACATGAAAAATAAGTGCAAAGCCTTTAGCTCTGCACCCATACAGTAAATAATCATAAGTAAATAATAATAAGATAGTGATCATCATTTTTACTTTTCTAAAATAGTAACAATTCTCCCCAGGTAGATCACTCTCAATTGTACAAATGAATTGGCCCTCACAATCATGGTGAAACAGGGCAGAGGTTCTCAACCAGATTATGTCCTTGAGGAAATGGACTGATCAGAAAGGGTAAGAGACTGGCCTGAGGTCACACAGCAAAAAGGCGGGCCTCAGGAAGATGCCCCCAACTCTTGCTCAGGTACCTTCCCAGGGCCCTTCCTGAAACCTAGAAAGACACTCTTTCCAACTATCCAGGGCCAGGCCCTGCTCATCTTTGTCCTATCTTCCCCTCCCCCTTCTCCAGGCAAACATGATTTCATCCAGCCCCAAATGTGTGAGAAGCTCAGGCTGATGCATAATTCATGATGCCGATTTGCATTCCCTCCACCAGGCCTCCAGCCTCCTCCCCCACCGCCCCCAGCCCAGCCCAGCCGCTCCTCCCAGATCAAGCATCTGTGTTCCCAGTGACATTTTTCTAGCAGCAGAGGTTCTGGAAGCCCCTTCCCAGGGCCGGAAAAGCTTCGTGAATCTCAAGGTGGTTCCTTGCCCTGTGGACCTTGTAAAGCGATTGGTGGTCTGGGAGGGGGGACTGATGTCCCTGGGGACGGTGGGTCAGGCCTCCTTCGGGAGCCTCTGGCGTCCCTGTACTTGCTGCCCACGTGCCAGGTTCTAAGCATCGTCCCCCGCAGAAGTCTCACTCATTCTCCATGTGGGCCCAAACCCCAGGGTACCAGGTCAGGATTGCTGAGCCCCGGCCATGGCCAGGGCTTGTCCCCAGGTGAGAAGGGAGGTCTGCTGGAGCCCAACTGCACACTCCCTCCGTGGCCAGGCCCTGGGGCTCCCAAGCCCCTGTGGATGATTTGGTGGAGGCCTGTGGGGGGGTGAGGCCTTGACTCTGCGGCCTCCTCTCCTGGCCTGAGCCCTCCTGGCCCCAGTCCTTCCCCAGGAGTGGGGTGGGGAGGAGACCCACGGGGCCAGACTCCCCACCGGGAGGCATGGCAACCCCAGGGACCAGGCCACAGGCCCCCAAAGTGGACAGACGGCAGGCCACGGACATCAAGGGGGCCTACAAGGGCCTACACGGGCTGGCCACCTCAAAACAGGGCCCTGGGGTGGCTGGCTGCGGGATGGCCGGTCGCCCAGGGCGGGGACGGAGTCTGAGAACGAGGGTCCTGTTGGTCCAATCCCTGCATCCCCACCGGGGCTCAGTGGCCGTCCCTGCAGGGCATCCTGCCGGCCAGCAGTTCTCATGGCCCAGCCCCACTCTGCACATGCAGAAGCCCCGGGCAGAGAGGCGATGCAGTCGGCCCGAAGTCTACAGCTGGGAGGCGACAGCCTGGATTTGAGCCCAGGTCAGTGGAGAGTCTCCAGGCCCTCCCCACCCCGAGGCCCCAAGGGAAGGAGAGGCTCTGATCCACCTTCGCAGCGGAGGGTCCCTCCCACCACCCCGCGCCAAGGCCACGCTCCCTGTGGCCCCAGCTGCTCGGGGGGAGCTCAGGGCAGGGAGAGATAGTTCAGGCCGAGCCTCAGCCGCCTTATCGGTCAACAGGCGTGGTGAGGTCAGCATGGCGTCCTCGGCCCTCACCTCAGCCCTCCTGGGCCCTCTGTTGTGTCTTCAGGGGAGAGTTGTCTCCAGGGGCTATCTTGTCATCTTCGGTCAGGGCCGGGGAAGGACCTGGGAAGGGCCCCGGGAACCCAGCGCCCTTTCCAGAGACAGCCCTGGAGAGTCCCAGGGGACCACCCTCTTGAGCCCCCGGAGTCCCCAGGCCGAGCACACGATCCAGGCTGGCATTGCACTAGGCTCGCCTACATTCAAGACCCAATGAACAGGCTCATTTTTCGGGAGGGAAGGCAGAGATCGAGAGATTAAGTTTCATGCCTGGAAGATTCTTGGCGGCTGGATGGGGCGTATAGGGGTGGGGTGGGAACGAGTAACACAGGTGAGGCCTGAAGGCCAACTGGTCCACACACCTGCTGCCCCACAGGCCTTGCTGGGACACCTGGGCTCAGCCCTTTTACACCGATGCGGACACTGAGCCCAGAGAGGTTTAGTAACCTGCCAAGGGCTGCACAGTGGGACCAGCAAAGTCAGGTTCAAGGCCAGTCTCTCGGCCTCAGGGCCTGCGTGCTCCACCACACCCCACTCCCTCGCCAGGTCAGGAGCACCCGTTTCACGCATCTTGTAGGGAGGACAGACCCGGGCCTAGAGAGCTTCCTTCCCTTGGTGCTAATGGGTAAACCGAGGCACGGACCCGTTACCTCTCTCTGCAAGCTGCAAGCAAGGGGAGCCCCAGCTCGCGTGTACATCTCCTGAGGGTCAGCCGTTTCCTTCATCACCCCAAAGAGTCCTCACATCGATCCCATGTGGGGGCTGCTCTTGTTCCCGTTCTACAGGGGGGAAGACTGAGGCCAATGAGGTCATTTGCCCTTGGTCACAATGCTAGGTGAATGGTGACCTCCGGACCCTGGCTAGCTCAGGGTGACTCTGGCCACGTCATCACAGCCCGCCGAGGCTCAGGGTGGCCTGGAGGTTCAACCCGTGAAGCCAGAGCCCAGTGGCTGGGTGCAAACCGCAAAGTTCCAGCGTGGTCATTCGTGAAATGGGGGTAATGACCACGACAGTCTCAGGGGCTGTTATGAGACAACGCGCGTAGGGTGCTTGGGACGGGGCGGCAGTACACATTGGCTCCCGCTGCTACTCTTACTATTACTGGTAGCAGGGATTGAATGGAGCTTTGAAAGTCTGAGACCTGGTAGCCCAGTGGTTCTCAAGCTCGCGCAAGCATCAGCATCTCCTGGAGGGCTGCTCCCCGCTCCCCCTCACCCCCCTGCCACACGGGGATCTGCATTTGTGAAAGTTCCCAGGTGGGGGACTTTCTGGTCCACACTTTGAGGACCACAGTGCACTGAGTAGAGCTTGAAATTTTAAAAATTCACAGAGAGCCCCATTGGCGGGAGTGAAAAATGGGCTGTAGGGCTCAGGGGAAACAGCTCTGGGGAGATCCCTGCGGACCCAGAAGCAGGAGGGCACAATTAAGTCCATAATGGTCCCCTAACTCTTGTGCTCTAATAATTGTGCGTGAATTGTTGAGCATTTACTAGCCTTATCTCTCTGGACTGTAATTGTCCCCGGTCCCCAGTTGTTGGCTGGAGTGATGCCAGGTGCCTCTTCTGGGGTGGAAGTCGCTCTTGGGCAGAACCTTGGGTTGGGGGCATCCCAACCAGGTCTCTCCCATCCTTCTTCCCGAGGCACAGCCAGGCACACAAGTCGCCAATTCAGTGTAGCTGTTCCTCTAAGGAAGTGCCTACCTCAGCCAGCTGCTTCTCTGGTACCCACTGAAGCCTCCCATCAACTGGGAGATGTGCGCCATCTCCAGAGGCAGCACCCAAGGCTCAGAGAGGCTAAGCGACTCACCCAAGGACACACAGCCAAAAAGGGAGCAGCATAGTGCTAGCCCCGTAGGGCTTCCGACGGCTCCCTGGTCATCCTTGGGATCTCAGCTTGGGTGCACTTCCCACCGCCCCACCCCCACACCAAGAACCACAGTGGGAGCGCTCTCTCATTCTCAGGGACTTGCTGACCCAGCCAGGCCCCAGGCACTCGGGGCACGTCTCCCGAGCCCACAGCCTACAGCCTGCCTGGGGCCAGCTCTCACTCCAGGTCTCTGCTTCCACCTCAGGCAGCCCCAAGGCAGGATCAGCACAGCGCCTGGCCTGGCCTCTGCTTGGGTCTCTGTGCTTTTCAAGCACGTTGTCTTAGAAAAACAGCATTAGAATGTCTTGCCCTCTAAAACTGAAGTTCTGCCCACCTTGCTTTCCACACCTGTGAAATGGGACGATGACCCATGACTTCATCCGCCTTATGGGGACCTGAGGCCCTAGGGGATAACACACAGTAGATTTGTAGGGCGATCGGCTGTCCCAGTTTGCCCAGGACTGAGGGGTTTCTCAGGGGGCAGGACTTTCAGGACTAAACCTGGGACGGTCCCAGGCAAAAAGGGACAGTTGTTCGCCCTCTGTGACAAGCAGTTGACTCTTTGGGCTGAGGACGAGAGGAGAAGGATCTGCCCCTCAGATTGCCCAGCAAGTCAAGAGTGAAACCGGCTGGTACCCCGGTCGTCTTCCCCGACTCCTGGCTCTGCTCACCTGCCGGGCGCTCCTGACACCTGTTCCTGGGGCCGCGGCCGAGGATGCGCGCGTGGCTGGGCGGGGGGCGCACCAGGCAGAGAGAGCCCTGCAGGGGGTGCTGAGCAGACAGGTGGGGCTGGGCGGGCTGCCGCTCCCTGCCTCGCTGCCTCACCTGCCCTTCTCCTTGAAGCGTTTTCCTGCAACAAACACAGTCAAGTTCAAAACAAACATTACCGTTAAACCCAGCTGCCAGCCACGGGAGCAACCAGGGTGCAACAGGGTGGCAAAAGGAATTGCTCCCCCTGCGTGGAGGACTTGGTGGCGGGGTGGGGGGGGCGTGGAGACTGACACCCAGACAGGAGGGACCCACACCCAGCTAGGGTCAGTGCACCCTGCGGGCCCTGCAGGGTCCTCAGGCGGGTCCACCTAGGGATGCTGCAGGGCAACCCCCCCGAAAGGCCACGCCAGCCCGCTTGGCCAAACAGACCAGGGCAGCAGGTGGAGAGGCAGGTTCGAGGGCTCCGGTTTCCTGGGGCTTCAGCGCCTCCTCGGCCCGGGTTCAAACCCAAGCTCTGCCACTTTCCCATCAGTGTCCCTGGGCAAGTAGCTTAACCTCTCTGAGCCCGTTTCTTTATCCGTTCCTCTTTCCCAAATGGCCTTCCCTGTGCCTGGCGCCGGGCTGGGAACAGGATGCGGAGCAAGTCACTTAATCCTTAGTGCAGCCTCGCAAGGAAGCTGCCAAAGGTGAGGCCCCTGGGCTGGTAAATCAGAGCCAAGGCGCAGGGGACAAGCGGGCCCTTGGAGCAGTGAAAGCCCGTGTTTCGTGCAGAGCAGGAAGATCAAGAAACGGGTTTCTTTCCTTCTGCCTTTTTATTTCTGAAACGCCAGTGCTGGGCACGCACTGGCATACAGTCACTGCTCAGTAAAGGGTTCTGGGATGAATGAACGGCTGCTTCCTCTCGTGAGTGTCTGCAGCAAATACGAACACACCGCACGGCAGGTGCGTTCCGCGGACGTCGAGTGGGCGCCTGCTTCTCTCCCAGCCCGATGTCTAGGTGTCCGCACGAATCCCTGGTGGCTTCTCAGAGAGACTCCGGCTCAGGGCTGGACACACCCCTGCGGAGGACAGCTCCACTGACGGAGACCTGAGGCTGCCCGCCCTCACCAGCTCCTTGCTGCCCCGTGACCCCTGGTGCCAAGTCAGCGGTGGGCTCCCGACTTCCCTGCCCACCGGGAGCCTCTGCTCTGAAGCGCTGGCCTCCCTCCTGATGTGCATACCCCCCATGCTTGTGCCCACGTGCTTTGGGGGAGCGGTGCCGTCTCTGGATCGAGCAGGGCAGCCGCCCGCCCAGCCTCCTTCTCTCTTTACAAACCAGCTCCTGGGTGAAGTTCCAGAAACCACGGGTCCTCCTAGGGCAGAAGCCACCCCTGGGGCAGGCTTGTTGGGAACTTGCGGGGCTGCCTGACACGTGCACAGCTTCTGGGGCCCCTTGAAGAGGATGTGTCTGCGTGCAGCCTGTGCCCCCCACACACACACTCACCAGAAAGGCTGAGGAACGGGAGGCCGGGCAGCCAGCGCACAGCCCTGGGCCTTGTTCTCCGGGTCTGCACCAGAAGGAAGCCTGGGGCCCCGAGGACCAGCCCGGCCCCTCCCAGCTTCAAGGCGGGAGCAGGAGAGCGGGGAGGGGAACAGCAGAGTCCCAGGCCACAGAGCTGGAGCTGGCGGTGCCGAAAGCCGAGAAGTCAGTCTCCTACCCTTTTGGGGGTGCGGAGGCCAGTCCTCTCCCAGACTCACGCACCCTCCGTCTGTTCCTGCCCGCTAGCCCACCCAAACTCTCTGAACCCCCAGCCCTCTGCAGCCCACCTACCCCCTCATCTCTGCCCCCCTCAGGCTGCTTTCTCCATGCCCTGCCCCTGCTGGAAAGTCTGCTCTCGTTTCTGTTGCTTTCCAGATTCAACCTGGAGTCTACAACAGAGGGCAGCTGTGTGACCTGGGGCAAGTCACTTAACCTCTCTGAGCCTCGGCTAACTCAGACGTGAGTGGGGGTAAAGATCTCTCCTACTCCGGGGTGTGAGACCATGCTTAGAGGCCGCTGTTCTCCTCTGCCCTTCCCTCCCTTTCCCCTTGGACGAGTACTGAAGGCCAGCATCACGCCCAGCTTCACTGCCACCTTCTTCCCAACGTGGAGCCTCGGCCCATGCCAGGCCCACATCCCAACTGTTCCCCACCACACCGTGCTCACCCCCAGGCCTTGGCCCGTGTGGAGCCCCTCTCCTGCCCTTCCAGTTACCCACACCCACCCATCCTGCCAGGCCCCGAAGCTGGTCCCCGCTTGACCCCAGAAGCCATTCCTGCAAACCCTGGTCCCGGCCATCCATCCCCTATCCCCCGTCCCCCACCCCCCGGTCCCCACTGCTAGGACAGTCGCACCACTGTTCAGACAAACACACCGGGGTCTGAGGGGTTTGCTCCTGGCCCCTCTGAGAGTGCCAGCTGCTCGAACGCAGGGAAGCATTTTCTGTTTCTCGCACAGAGGCCCTGGGCTGTGCACTCAGCAGACATATCTCTGGCCTAACATCCCCGGCCCCAAGCACCACCCATGCTGGGGCGCCCTTCCTGACCGAGTCTCCACATCATAATGAAAATGATCGTGTGTTGCCTGCCTACCATGAGTCAGGCATTTTACTAAGACGGACTTGCTTAATCCTCACAGCCCTGCATGTAAGTAGTTATGAGCCCATTTTACAGACAAGAAAACTAAGGCTCAGAGAGCTTGGGTGAGTGGCCAAGAGTCCCCAGCTGGACACAACAGGCTCAGAGGCAAACCCGGGCCGGTGTGGCTCGGATGTCTTCACTGCAGGGCGCGGCCACGAGGAAAACAGGCTGAAGGAAGCCGCCCAGCACTGCACAGGGCCCTCCAGCTCTGCCCGGCAGGATAACCCCTGGGTGTCACAGACACCGGAGCCCCAAAGGGGACAAAAGAACAGGCTCTTATCTGGTCGCTGGACTCTGGCTGTGAGGTCTCCGTTGTCCTGCCTGTAAATGGGATGAGGCTGGACCCTCTAAGCCACACGAGAGTAAAAGTGAGGTGAGGCCACCGGGGAGAGCCCCAGATGCCACGTGGAGAGCATGGAAGGGGGAGGGGAGGAGGGACCCTTCCCCACTTGCAGCAGAAGAGGAGGTGTGTGAAGTGAGTTTGGGAAGAGAGACTGAGGGACCCCGTGTCCCCTCCCCCTTGCAAAACCAAGTTCTGGGCTCCTGCAAGGGGTTCTCCACCCCTGGGAGCAGGGGCTGGGCAGGGATGTGGGCACAGAGGGCTCTGGCAGCTGGTCGTGGACTGCATGGGCAGGAGACGGGCGGGTCCGCAGGGCAGCACACCCACTCCCACCCTCAGGCCCACTGCTGACGGTGTGGGTGGGGCTGCCAGACCCTCCTGTGGGGGGGTAGGGGGTGGAGCATCCTGTGGGGCCTGCCCGCTCCCTGGCACCTCTGGCCCAACCAGAGGTGGAGCCAGACTTTGTGGGGTCCTATGCAGGTGACACATAGTAGAGACACCAGGAAGAGAAAGGAACACACGTCCCAGGCGCCATGCCACACCTTTTAAAATTGGGACATCAGCAAATCATGCACCCATCTTACAGATGAAGGAACTGAGGCTCAGAGATGCGTCGGCTTCGCAGGTCAGAGCTTGGGCTCTGGGGCCAGGGGACTTGGGTTCCCGTCCTGGCTCTACCTGCCTGTGGTCCGAGACAAGGTACTTAAAGAGTTGTCTCGATTTCCTTACCTGTAAAGTGAAACCAATAACAACCCCCCCTCCCTGCCCCCCGTTCAGATGGCCCTGCGGCCACAGGAACCCATCTACATGCACTGCAAGCCCCCAGCAGGCACCAGGCACCCAGCGAGGGCTTGCTGGTGGTCACGGTCAATCCCAGAATGCCAGAGGCAGCCCCAGACCCGCGTGGTGAGCCTGGAACCCACATTTTATCCTCATTCTGTGCTGAGTGGGGCCTCTACCTGTGGGACGAGTCTCTCCAAGAGACCATTTCTTTGTGTTGGTTTATGTTTTAATTCAGTGAAGTGGCTGAAGGGAGAAGGGTGGGAGGGCAGGCACCCTGGAGACAGGGGAGAGAGGGACGGTGCTCCCACCAAGCGATGGGGCGGGGGGGGCGGGCGAGGAGAGGGGGCTGCCGGGCTGGGAGAGGAGATTAGAGGCCAGAGGATGGGGGAATGCCAAGGTCTCCAGGATCGGGCTGGCTGGGGCCACCAAGACCGCCTGAGACCCAGATCGCGGCCTGGCCTTCTGGGCTGAGTCACCTTTGTGGTACCCTGGGGGGAGGGGCACCAGAAACCCCTCACCCCTCAGGAAAGCCTCTCCTCTGCGGTTCTACCCATCAGACACCTGCCTCAGCTCCCACTGGGAGGGTGTAAGCCAGCCGGAGGTGGAGCCTGGATCCAAACGGGCTGTCCGGCCCTGATGCCCAGGGTTCACCCACTGCTGCATCACCCCACCAGCCAAAGGCCTCCCGCTTTCAACGCCCAGCTTGAAGACAGGCCTGTCTTTCCTGTCTCCCCTGGTGGGAGCCGGCAGCTCAGACCCTCCTCCTGCGGCCTGAACCCTGAAGTGCAGGCTGGGGGAACATGGAGGGAGGTGTAGTCGGGAGGTGGGCCTGTCGGGAGGAGGGGTCATGGTCATTGCCAGGGTGGGGAGCTCACAGAAAAGGCTCCAAAAGCCCCCCAGTCTAACTGACTCATTTCTCAAAAACCACTGAAGCCAGCCGAGGCCGGGGCAGCCTGGAGGGCAGGGGTGAGACCACGCAGCAGGGCAGCCCCTGAGCTGCGCCACCCAGGGCGGGGCACAGAGAGGGGGGGCACCACACTAGGTACCCGGGCTGTCGGTCTGAGCATCCCTGTGGGCTGCAGGAAGGGTCTGGGGCTCTCTGGGCCCTGGCGTGCAGGGGTGGGAACCAGCACCGAGGACATCCAAAGGCACACCGCCACGAGGGAAACACCAAGGCCTCGGGGGACCTGCAGCCTTCTCGCCCCCAAGGAGCCAACGCTGCCGGGAAGAACTCCAGTGCCCACGCTTCATATGAGAAGGCACAGAGGGCACCCAGCTTGCCCCGGCCTCTCAGCCAGGCGGCAGGCAAGTGGGTCCAGCGTGCGGGTCCAGGTGGGGTCAGGCTGTTTGGCAGCGCACAGGGCTCTGCCATTCGGGAAGATGCAGGAGCAAGTTCTCCAGGCCCCAGGCTCAGGCAGGATGGCGAGGGGGAGGAGGAGCCCGGGGAAGAGCTAGGGCAAAGGGGAGTTGGAGCCTGCCCTGGCCAGCCCGCAGCGGCGGCTGGAGATGGACAAGCCCCCAGCTGGCAGCAAGACACAACAACGATAAGGGGTTATCTGCCGAGGCGGCGGGAGCTCGGGCGGACAGCACGGCCGCGTCCTCGGGCTCCGGGCGGCCCCACCTCACCCACTCCCCAAGGGGCCCAGGGACTTGGGGGTGATTCCCCCTGGGGGAGCCAAGTCAGGAAGGGAGCCATCCAGGGACATCCCCTTTAGGAGCAGTGGTCCAGACACTTGCTCCATCCAAATTCTAGGCTTGCCCCAGCCCGGCTGTGGGTGTCTTAAGTGGGGGAACCAGCTCCCAGCCAAAGAGAAAGACACTGTCCAACGCACAAGGGCATCGGCCCCAAGCCCATCCTCAGCCTCAGAAGTGTCCCATGGAGGTGGGGTGCTGTTGCCAGGAAGTGTCCTAGACAAGACATTCCCATCCCTCACGGGGAGGCCAGGGAGCTTCCCCTGTGGAGGCCTGGGGTCTCCCAGCTCCAGTCGCCAAGCCCGATGACCACAGGCAGGTCACGACCCCCCTCGGAGCCTCGGACAAGAAGGCCTCCTTTGCAGGGTGGCTATGGCGGCTCAGTGGGACAGGGTGACGGGTGTGCCGCGGGCTGGCTGTCTTCTGATCTCGGTGGAGGAGCCGTGTGTCATTTCTAAGCAGGGGTCTCCCCACTCCCTGTCCTGTGGAGGCCCCGGAACCCAGCCTACCTCTGGGCTTCACCGGGGTCCCGGCTCTCCCCTGCTCCTAAGTGTTGAACAGCCACCGTCACAGTCCTGCTGGCTACGCCACAGCCGTGGAAAGGGATCTGATAGATCCATCTCACAGATGAGGAAACAAGCCCAGGAGGCTGGGACCACCCAGGTCTGTGTGTTCCCAGGGCCTTTGCAACTGTGCACTCTGCCCTCTCCAGGAAGAGACCCGGGGGGTCTGAGGGACCCTGGAACTTTCTGCTCTGACCTCCTGGCCCTGGCAGTGATGCCAGCACAGCAGGACACCAAAGTCACCAGGCTACCATACTCTGTGACGAGAGGCCACTCCGCCATGCCCCGGGGTTCTCACTGGGCAAGCCTGGTCTTCCTCTGCTTCGTGGCCTGGCGTGGCCCCCAGACCCCGCAGGTGTCATCTGGTGACCGTGCTTCCTGCCGCTTCACGTTCCTGTCTGCTGCTGCCCCTCTGAGGAGTCTCTGCCCCCAGCCCCTCTGACACCTCCCTCATTCCTGGCCCCCTCCCCTGCTGGCTACTCTGTGCTGGGTGAACCCTAGATAGGGCACACATTCTGAGACAACACAGCCCCCACAGAGAAGGGTCACCTCCCCTTCCAGGCCCCAGGAGCATTTTTATATACAGGGGCTGTCTCCTCCTCTGGTCCCATCTGGGACCCCTTGTCACTGTTCTAATTGTACCTCTCTCATACCCTCTCACACAAGTCCTGCCGCCTATAGGAAGCATGGTGGTTAAGAGCTCAGATGTCAGTGCCTGCTGTGTGACCTTTGGCAAGTTGCTTAACCTCTCTGTGCTTCAGTTTTCTCATCTGTAAGTTAGGACAACAAAGGACCTACCACATTATATTGCTCTGAAGTTTACTTAAAGAGTTTGGAGCGGAGACTGTCACTTGGTAAGCACTGCATGCACTTGCTATTATTATTATTATTATTATTTTATTATTATTAACACCCCTGAGCCTTTGCCTCTGCTGTTCTTTCTACTCAGAATGCCATTCCTTCACCTGGATAACTCCTGCTCATGTTTGAGGACCTGGCCCAGACACTGTCTCCTCTTTAAAGCCATATCTCACTAGGTGCTCTCCCTCCCATCCCTACCCATACCCCCAGGCTTGGCCATCCCCTCCCCCTCCCTCTGGGCAGCCGGTTTTCCCCCCACATCAAAGGCAAAGTCTCTGTTTCCACGAAGAACTCCCCTGCTGCCTTGGGAGCATCCAGGCCAAGGGTTTAGCCAAGCACAGGCTTAGCAGGGACCAGATCCCAGGAAAAATACGCGTGCTCTAGACCTAAATGTGGGAGCTTATGTGTCATTGTGGTGGGTCTGCCTGCCAGACCCTGGAAATCTTTCCTTTTCCCTTTTTTTCTTTTTTTGCATTATAATTATACTTTTTGCAAGTAAATTCGTGAATACATTCCTTGTAATAAAATACTAAGCATAGATAAGACTAAAATCCCCTCAGAAAGCAAGCCCGTCTGAGGCCCTTCTGTTCCCCTCTCCAGATAGAACCCCAGGCATTGGAGGTGGAGCCATACAGACTTCTTATATATATTTTTTTTAACCTTTCTTTTATTTTCATTTTTATTTTTTTTAATTTTTATTGAAATATAGGTAATTTACAATGTTGTGTTAGTTTCAGGTGTATAACAAAGTTATACATATATATATTCTTTTTCAGATTCTTTTCCATTATAGGTTATTACAAGATACTGAGTATAGTTCCCTGTGCTGTATAGTAGGTCCCTGTTGGTTACTTTTATTCTTTTTATACATGAGTATGTGTCCACAGGAAACATACAGAACTGTGTGTGTGTGTGTGTGTGTGTGCTACACACTCACACAAGTGGCATCCTCTGCCCCTTCCTCTTTTCCCCCAGTAATCTGATTTTGGTCTCTCCCCAAGGTGATACCTGGTTGGAAATTTTTTTGGCTCCTTGCTCTTTTCCAAGCCATTGGATCTTCTCCTGACGGCAGAGCAGATCCTCGCCCCTGCGTGGCTTCTCCCAGGCTGGAAGGTAAGAGCTGAGCCCGGGAGACCTGCCAGGAGGTCAGCATTTCCCAAGGTGAGACGTGAGCATCGCTGGGCCATGGAGATTCCACAAGGAAAACACAATCCCCTAGTCCAGCTGAGTGGGGAAAGACAGCGCGTCAGCCCCCTCTTGAAAGCGCCCAGGGGACATAATACAGTGAAAGCTCTGACAAGTCCTGCCAGCAAGAAGCTTACCGACTTCCCTGAACCCCGGATGACCCAGGCCTGGGAGACCCTGGAGGCCTTCGGGATATTTACATCACGGCAGGTGACGCTGAGCAGCAGTCCCTGTGGCCCCGGAGAGTTCCTTCCTGGTCAACGTCTAGCCAGTACATTCTCTGAATTAAAAAAAAAAAAAAAAAAAAGGAAGCCACTGTCTTTAAATGGAATGCTCTGCAGTCCACGTTTCTCCACCAAGTTCATGAAGGTGTTTCGGGACAATTTATCACATGCCCTGGTCAAAGCTCCTTGGAGTAACCACACCATAGCCCATGGCAGTCTCCAGAGCTAAGTCACAAAAAGAATAAACGAGAGTCAGGCCAGCCAGTTTGTGCATGGTGACCCCTGGCTGGCTCCCCTTGGTCACTGCATGGTCTCCTGACTGCTCACAAACCCCTGGCCTCACCTGAGTACTGGAATTTGCCAAGGCTCCACATGACCTTTATCCCCATGCAGTTTGTGGCATTATTTCCCTCATTCCAGCCTGGAATGCTTGCCTACTTCCACTCCCCAGAGCTTCCTGGCAGCGTTTCTGCAGCCTCCTGGGCCAGGCTTCCCCATCCCGGGAGGAGGTGATTTGCTGGGGTGGGACTTGACCTCTTGCCTCTCCCTGTAAGTTGCCACTGGGATCGGCTGACAACGGTCTCACTCTTGCCCTGCTGATCCCCTATGCCATGCACCAGGGCCCCTGAAACATGAGTCCTGGTGGGCCCCAGATCCACATGGAGCCCACCTCTGGTGGCCTTGACCCTGCTGACCTCTATTCGAACGGCCTCCCGGCCTGTCCTCGGGACTCTGCTCGCGACGTCCAACAAGACCATGTGTCCTCATGACAGCAGCTTGGCCCAGGGACAGAGGAAGCAAAGAGGAAGCAGCTGTCCTCCAGGGCACAGTCGGGTGCAAGTGTGCAGGAACTGGGTAGAACCAATGGGGGGCGCTCTGAGTGTTGGGAGGACACAGGATCGGGGAGACAGAGGAGTCAAGGAGGCCGAGAAGACATCAGCACAGGTCAGCAAGGAAAGGCAAAGGAATGGGGTGAGGGGAGGGGAAGTTTGAGGTCAGAGGTCAGGGAAAGGGGAGGGGTAAAGAGCTGGAGCTCCACAGGGGTCCAAGGGGCTGGGGGGTGCAGCCCAGGACTCTGAGGACAGGTGGTGTGTGGGCCCAGGTGGACCCCCTTTCTATGCAAAAGCAGATGCACTGAAGGGTCTAGCCAAGGCACTGAGGCAAAAGAATGAAATAAAAGGCAACTAGCTTGGAAGGGAAGAAATAAAGCTATCTCTATATGAAGATGACATGCTCTTTTATATAGAAAATCCTAAGGGAGCCATTTAAAAACTCTTAGAACTAATAAATGAGTTCAACAAGGGTGCAGAATACAAGATCAACATACAAAAATTAATTCTATTTCTATACACTTGCAATGAACAATCCAAAAATAAAATTGAGTTCCAATTTTAAATTTTTTTAAAATAAAAATTAAAAAAAAGAAAACAGTTCCATTTACAATAAAGTATCAAAAAATAAAATACTTATGAATAAATTTAACAAAAGAAATATAAAACTTATACTCTGAAAACTATAAAAATGTATTAAAAATAAAAGACAATCGAAACAAAAAAAAGACATCCCATGTTCATGGATTAGAAGACTTAATATCATTAAGATGACAATACTCCCTAGATTGAGCTACAGATTCAATGCAATCCCCATCAAAATTCCAGCTGGCTTCTTTTCAGAAAATGACAGGCTGATCCTAAAACTCATATGGATATTCAAGGGACCCAGAAAAATCAAAACAAAGTTAGAGGACTCAAATTTCCTGATTTCAGAACTTACTACAAAGCAACAATAAACAAGACAGTTTGTTTCTGGTGCAGGAATAAACATACAGAGCAGAGAAAGAGAGAGAGCTGGCAGTCCAGAAATAAATGCTTACATTTCTGGTCAACTGACTTTCAAAAAGTGTGCTAGGACAACTCAATGGGGGGAAGAAGAGTCTTTTAACAACTGGTACAGGGACCATGCAAAAGAATGCATCTACATTCTACAAGAATGCATCTGCATGCAAAAGAATTAACTTGGACCCCTGCCTCACACCATATACAAAAATCAACCCAAAGACCTAAATGTTATAGCTAAAGCTATAAAATTCTGATATGGAAAACATAGGTATAAATCTTCATGACTTTGGATTAGGCAATGGACTCTTAGATCAGATACCAAAAGCACAAGCAACAAAAGAATACACAGATAGATTGGCCTTCATCCAAATTTAAAACTTTCATCTTCCAAGAACACCATCAAGAAAGTGGGGGGAAAAAACAGAATGGGAGAAAATATTTGCAAAACACATGTCTTATAAGGAACTTACATCCAGAATGTATAAAGGACTCTTACTCGATAATAAAAAGGCAAATAATCCAGTTAAAAATGGGCAAAGGATCTGAACTGACATTTCTCCAGAGAAGATATACAAATGGTCAGTAAACACTTGAAAAGACGCTCAACATCACTAACCATTAGGGAAATGTAACTCAAAACCGCAATGAGATACCACTTCACACCCATTTGGATAACTATGATCAAAAAGACAACAACAATTGACAAAGTCATAGAGAAATTGACACTGATTTGCTGGTAGGCGTGTAGACAGTGTAGCCATTTTTGAAAAGTTTGGCATTGCCTCAAAGGTTAAACGTGGAGTTGCCATATGACCCAGCAACTTTACTCCTTGGGATGCAGTCAAGAAAACTGAAAACATATGTCCACATAAAAACTTCTACACAAATGCTCACAGCATCATTCTTCACAATAGCCAAAAAGTGGAAACAACCCAGATGCCTATCAACCAATTCATGGATGGAGAAAATGTGGTTTATCCACACCACGGAATGTTATTCAGCCATAAAAGGGAATAAAGTACTGACACGGGCCACAACATAGATGGAACTTGAAAGCATGATGGTCAGTGAAAGAAGCCAGCTGCAAAACGCCGCATATCACATGCGTTCATTTATGTGAAACGTCCGTAAGAGGTAACTCCAGAGACAGAAAGGAGGCTAGTGTTGCCTAGGGCTGGGGGTGGGGGTAGTGGAAAAAGGGGACTAACTGCTCATTAGGTGATGAAAATGTTCTAAAATTGATGGTGGTCATGGTTGCACAACTCCAAGAGTTTACTAAAAACCATTGAACTGTACACTTTAAAAGAAAACAATGGCAAACTTTCTTCGCATAAATTGCAGGAATTGAAACGGGGAAAAGCCAGGTTATAAGTTTACAGAGAAAAAAAATTAAAATCAAATCATCAAATGACCATTGACCCAGGGGGTGGACCTCTGAAACCGCAGGTACTCCACACTTTAAGTAGGTGATCTGTATGGTGTGTGAATTTCACCTCCATAACGCTCTTATAATTTAAAAGAAAAAGCAGCTCTGGACTCCTGAGGGTCTGGCACTGGGGCTGGCGGTGGTGGGCATGGAGACTTCTCAATGGTAACCCCTCCTTTCAGTCTATCTGAGCCTTAAATGTTCACCTTCCACAGAATCCCTTCCTCAGCCCCCCTGCCCCTTCGCCCCACATTCATCCCAGGTACCAGCTCCCCTGGCCTCTGCTCCCATGTGTGTGCCCGCAGGGTGGCACACACCACCCCACCCCACCTCTATCCTGGAGTTTCTCTCCTGAGAGCTTCTCAGACCCACATCCTTCTCTCCTGGTTACGATGTCCATGACATTCACGATCGTGGGGATGAGAGTTATAAGTCTTACTGGGTATTTATTACGTGCCAAGCACATTACCTGCATTTTCTTATTTAATCCTCACCATAACCCGACGAGGCCGACGCTACTATTATCATCCCCATTTCACAGGTGCGGAAACTGAAGTTCAAAGAGGGCACGTCTCTTGCCAGCTGTGGGAAATGGTGGAGCTGAGATTCCCTCGGGCAGCGACTTCAGGACCCCACCGCTGTACACGCTATGCTGGGTCCCCAAATGCAAGGCAACCCACTTGACTCACCCCTTCCCTGCCATACCCCCCTGCCCCCCCCCCACCTCTACCCTCCTTCCTCCTTCACATCTCATCCACCCACTGCCCAGCAGAGTTCCTCCTCCAGCTGCCCACCCTGGATGTCCCCCACCAAGCCCCCTTCCCCCACCCCTCCCCCTACAGCTCACACCTGGCCTCTTTGGAGGCTGAAACAGCCCCTGAATCACCCAGGCTTTTCCCTTCCCATTCGGGCCATCGGTGCTTCACCAGGTTCAAGGTGCAGGTGGTCCCAGTGGCAGAAATGACTCAGGCCCACCCGCTGATGCCCGGGTCTGTTCCAGGAACGGGGCAGCATTTTGAAAGGACGTGACTCAGGGCCCGATGAGTAAGGCAGACACTCAGCTCCACAGACAGACAGACAGAACATTGTGCTTAGTGTGTGTGGCCCGCCGGCCGCAGGCAGACCCCCGGGCCCTCTGTAGGGCCTGTGTGAGCTCACACACTCAGGAACTGGGTTCCCAGGACTAGCCCGGCTTTTGTCCTTGGGGTCCCAGAAACGCCCCTAGGACCGGCCCCCATCCCAGCTGTGGGGGGAGCCCCCCGCCTGCCCACCTGCTGACGGGGTCTGTTATTTTCTGTGCCAAGCACAGCCCTTCCCCGGGGCGCTGTGATCTACTTTCTCTTTCCGTCCCTTAGAAATAGCTCCTCGCAAGTTTACCCACAAGCCCTTCTGAAGGGGGAGGGCTCCACACCCCCAGGAGGAGACTCTCATGGGTTAGGAATTTCTGAGGGCACAGCCGGCCTTGTAGTGAGACTCAAGTAATTTGTTTCTTGAGTGACAAGGAAGGAAGGAGAGAGGAAGGGAGGAGGGGAGGGAGGACAGATTCTAGGGGCCCCCGGTTGATTGTGTCCTTGAATTTGCCAGCTGGGTTTACTTCTACTGGTCTTCCTGTAGCTGTGTGACCTTGGGGGAGTCACACAGGGTCTCTGGGCCTCCTCTCACCACTGCACACCTCCTGAGACCACTGTGATGTGATCCAGGTGTGGGGCCTTGGCAAGGCCTTCTCAGCATTTGGGGCTGGCTCGGGTGGGTCTCCGTGGCACATCAGCACCTACCTGGGTCCTAGCCTTGCAGTTGGGTTGCAGGGAATGCTCTTTGCAAAGGAAATCAGGCAGCTCAAACCAGAATGGGCCTTCCTCGAGAGTGGCTTGGAGAACGCACACCCCTCAGGGCCCTGGAACGTTCAGGGAACTCGGCTGGCACTGCCCATCAGAGCCACTTTGCATCCAGACCCCCCCCAATACACACACACGCACACGCACGCACACATACACACACATGCACACATATACACACGCACACACACATGAACACACACGTACACATGTACACGCACATGCACACATACACACACGCACACATACACACATATACACACATAGACACACTTGCACACATATACACACATACGCACACACGCATATACACACGTGCATGCACACATATATGCACACACACATATACACGCACGCACATGCACATATACACACACGCAAGCACATACACATGCAAACATATACACACGCACATGCACACATTACACACGCACACACATACACACGCAATGCACACATTACACACGCACACATATACGCACGCGCACACATATGCACGCACATACACATGCACACATATACACACGCACATGCACACATATACACATATACACATGCACACACATTACACACATATACACACGCACACATATACACATGCACACGCACACATTACACACACGCACACATATACACACACGCACACACACACTTTCTACAGTTCACAGCTGTACTGCCCGTGGCCGCCACCCCCAGCCCCACGTTGCATTCCTGTTGCATCCCAGGCTGCTGGTGGGCAGACTTTGGCCCCTTGACCACAGCCTAGGCACAGAAAGGTCCAGCGCTCTCCTCACTTTGTGAGGTTGGAAAGTGTCCCGAAGCCTGTAGGGACAGCGCCTGGGAAGGAATCTCAAAAGCCCGGCCCAACCTTCCACCAGCCACTGCTCTTCCTCCAAACACTGCCAGCAAGTGGCCACCCGCCACGCAGCGCCCCGGCCAAGGCCATGCAACCTCGGCTCACAGGAACCGGCCCCACAGGTGCCCGCACTTCTGGCCAGTAGAAGGCTCTGTCCTCCGTCAGCAGGAGAGTGAGATGGGGATGGAGACCCTCCCCCACCTCCCAGCCCCCAGGATGGGAGGCCTTCGCCCTCAGCTTGTTCCGCAGCCCGGCCCCAGGGTGGCCTGGGCAGGGGAAGAAGTCAGGACTAAAGGGCAGGTCCCACATGGTACCAGGAGGGCCGCAGTCACCTCCCATCCCCAGCCCTGCGGGCGCCGCCCCAGGCCTGCCCAGAGACCCTGCTCTACAGCCAGCACGGCCAGGCCACCGTGCCTCCCCCTCCACACCAGACCCCAAGCTTCGTGATCCTAAGGCCTTCCTTGCCCATCGCCACGCCCTGCCTGTCCTGCCTGGTCCTGCAGGGCTGTTCCGTGTAGCTTCCCACCACCCCCGGCCCTGCCCCCTGACCTCTAGTGGCGGTGTCCTCTCCCCGCTCACCTCACCTTGACCCCACGGGGCATCTTTCAGTTTCTCCAAAATGCCAAAGCTTTTTCTGCCTCAGGGCCTTTGCACGTGCAGTTTCCTCCGTCTGGAATGCTGTGCCCACCCTGCCCCGACGCAGCCTCTCCTGTGATTACGAGCTTCTTCCTTCACACCCAGCCGAACGGGCCTCTCCGAAGCACAGCTTCCCCGACCAGCTCATCTGAAGCTGCAGCCTGTGAGGCTGTGTGTTATTATGTCTTGTTCACGCCTGTCTGCTGCCCTCGCTGAACATGGGCCCTGGGAGGACGGGGACCGTGGCTGTTTGGTGGCCCCTGTGGCCCCGGCCCCTACCCCAGCACGGGCACCTGTGGATGCTCGAGGGACGCTGAGCGGCGAAGGAAGTGATCACAGGTGAGCCTGAGGACGCTCAGGAGGTGAAGTAACAACACAGGGAGAGTCAGAGCGAGCGGCTCTGCCTGAGCCCCGTCCTTGCCCACCGCTGCCCGCAGCACTGACAGCACCGAGGCTGAGTGCTGCGGAGAACTGCCCACCACGCGTGGGTCATCCTGTCGAATCCGTGAAATGGGACCTAGTCTCAGCCCACTTCACTAACGGGGAAGTGAGGCACCTCTGTGGGCCCCCCCAGGGGCTGGAGAGGAACAACCACGACCGTCAACATCTGCTCATTGCAGACGTGGCACCAGAGTGACCCTGGCCACATGGAGGCCTCGGGGATCCCGACGGAGGGCTGAGAGCCAGGGACCCCGGCAGCTCTGGGAGAGCCGTTTCAGGGGTGCAGGGTGGCTGCAAATGTGCCCGGGGGTCTCGGGCAGCCCCCCAAAGGGCCTGTGCTTCCCAGGGTTCCCAGGACAGAGGAGAAAGTCCCGCCCGGCTGAAGGTCCTTCCCCAGAGCCCATCCCTGGCTGGCGGCGGCCTCGGGGGGGATTCAAAGAGACCTTCCTACTCCTCCCCGCATCAGCTTCACCTGGGAGCTTGTTAGACATGGAAAATCTCTGGCTCCACCCCAGACCCGCTTAGCAGAATCTGCTTGAACAAAGCCCCAGGAGCCCCGTCTCACATTAGAGCTGAGGAAGCTCTGCTCCCAGGTGCCCCGACGCCTGCTGGCCATCCCAGCCCCAGTCGTGGCGGCCCGTGAGCTCGCCCCGCCCCCCACAATGCGGTCACTCCAAGGTGTTCATCACAGCCTCATCCACAAAGGAGAAAATCTGGAAATAACCTAGATATCCAACAATGGAAGAAAGGGCCCTAAATTAAGAGACAGCCATCAAAATGCTCTTTTGACACGATATCCGGATGCATGGGGGAAGGTTTATACGATGATATTCACAGGAAAGGCCCGCTTAGACCTACATACAAAGTCAAATACCTCAACCTGCGGTCTGCGGGCGCCCTCTGATTGCCGGGATTAGGTGATTTATTTTTTAACGTCTTTATTGAAGTATAATTGCTTTACAATGGTGTGTTAGTTTCTGCTGCATAACAAAGGTGATTTTTTAATATACTTCCTTTTACTTCTGTGTTTTCCGAATTCTCTCAGTGAGAATGCCTTACAATAATGATAATGAAACCCCCAGTAAACGATACTCTTTTTTAAAAAAAAGAAAACGTAATTATCCCTTGGAAGAGGCCCTCTTCCATCAGTTTATTCTGTCACAGGGCCTGACAAATCAGTTTTGGGGACACCACCCGAGGCAAGGCCCGGAGGAGGGAGTGTGGGCAGAAGGGGGTGGGCCGTGGGTGGGAGAGGCAGGGGTGTCATGGACACCTCCCCCGGGCAGTTTGGCCTTCTGCAGGCCTGGCCTGTGGTGAGGGGACGCTGGGGAGTGGAGCGCCCTGAAGGCGAAGGCCACTTTCTCTGGGACCTTTTCTCCTGCTGTACCCACTTCCAAGACTACCTTTCCCTCTGCCCTGCTTTCCTGACCAACTCCCATTTATCCTACAAGACCTGGCTCAGGGACCACCTCCTCCAGAAAGACTTCCCTGATAACCCCACCACCCGGCCTCTGAGCAGGGTTAGTGGCCCTCCTGTGGGCTCCCATGGGAGCCTCTTGGGTCCCAAAGGACTGCGAGTGGGTGATGGGAGATGTTTCAAACACGCACCTATGACTGTGTCTAGCACCCAGAAAGCCCTCCATCAACAGCCACTGTGCCTGGGCACCGCCCACTCCTTTGGGTTCTGCCCATCAGTTGCTAAGGGCCTACATGTAAGGGTCCAAGCAGGGCAGTTTCAGAAAAGCATTTAGGGGTGGATGCCAAGCCTTTCTGGCAGGCCCTGGTGCTTGTGGACCCCTAGGTCTCAAAGCCCCACTTGGTGAGGTCCCAGGCTCCAGGCCCTCCAGATCCCCTGAAGCCCCTTGGTCCGGAGCCTGGAGCAGCCCAGGGAAGGGCAAGAACTCATGGACCCTACCTCTCACTGGGTTCTTGCAGAATCAAGTGAGATGCGGAAACACCCGTCCCGTACCTGGCAAAGGGAATACACCCCAAGCCTGCGGGTCCTTGTGCCCCTCCTGGCCTATACGGGGAAGGTGGTGGCCTTCCTAGACAGGGCCCAGGGGAGTCTCTGAGTCCTGTGGGCTGTAGCCAACCAGATGGCCCAGCCTTGGGCAGGCCTGGCATCCACCAAGGGACACCAGCCTTCTCTGGGGGTGGGGGGCGCTCTTTGGACCACCCACTCCCTCAGAGGCCACTCCTGGCCCCATTTCTAGGGGTTCTAGGGCTGATTGTGACGTCTGCTCCTCGAGTCTGCTCCAGGTGAGGCCTGGAACCTGAAGGTGCAGGTCCACACACCTGCTCACTCAGGGGAACACCTCACAGGTGGGGAAGGCCAAGGCAAAGTCAGCCTTGAGCGTCTGGCCCCTTGATGGGGGGCGAGGTCAGTGGGGCTAGAAAACATTGAGGTCTGTTGCCAGGAAGGCCGGAATCAGGCCTGACCATGGGGGAAGACACTTCTTTTGCTAAATTGTTGGGTTTTTAAAATTTCTAATCGTGGTAAAATATGTAAAACAGAAAATGTATCATCTCTCCTATTTTCAAATGTACAGTTCGGTGGCAAGAAGAACGTTCATATAATTGTGCACCCATCACCACCATCCATCTCCAGAACTTTCTCATCTTGCAAAAATGAAGCTCTGTCCCCATTAAACTCCCCATTGCCCCATTTCCCCAGCCCCTGGCACCCACCCTTCTGCTTTCTGTCTCTGTGAATGTGACCCCTCCAAGTACCTCATGTAGGTAGAATCACCCAGTATTTGTCTTTTGTGACTGGCTTATTTCACTTCACATAATGTCCTCAAGGTTCATCCATGTTGTAGCAGGTGTCAGAATGTCCTTCCTCTTTAAAGCTGAAAAATATTCCCTAGTCTGTGAACACCATAATGTTTATCCGTTCCTCCGGTGACGGACACTCGGGTTGCTTCCACCTTTTAGCTATTGTGAATAATGCTGCCATGAACGTGAGTGTACAATTATCTCTTTGAGACCCTGCTTTCTTCTGTTGGGTATATACCCAGATGTAGAATTGCTGGACCTATTTTTAGTTTTTCGTGGGCCCTCCATACTGTTTTCCACAGTGGCTGCACCCTTGTACATTCCCAGCAACAGTGCACAAGGGCTCCGGTGTCTCCACATTCTCGCCGACACTTGTTATCTTCTGGGGTTTTTGATAGTAGCCATCCTAGCGGGTGTGAGGTGGTGTTGCTGGTGTTAATGCCACCCTGCTCCCATCGTTTACTTAGTCCTGCCCTGCCCTGGGCGTTACGTGGGCTCTGAGGACCACAGTGCACCCTTGGCCTCCCAGGGCCTTATGCTCTAAATGTCCAGGAGAGACATCCCTCATAATGGGTGTCAACATTCAGCCGACTGTGATTGGCCGGGGTCACATGTCCACCTCTGCCCCCATCAGCACTAGGAGGGTCCTGGGGGTGGGGTGGCCTCCAGGAGGGGCTCCAGAGGGAGGGTGGAGTGGGGGGGTACAATGGCCTCCTGGGACACCTGCCCAGCCAAGGATGGTCAGCAAACCTTTTCTATAAAAGGTCAGGTTCAACATTCTAGGGTTTGCAGGCCATACGGGTCTCTGCCACAACTAATACATAACCTTTATTTATTAGGCATTGAATTTGAATTTCATATAATCGTCATGCCATGCAGTATCATTATTCCGCTGATTTGTTTGCAACCACGTAAAAATGAAAAAACCGTTCTGAGCTGGCAGAGTTGGCCCCTGGCTGTGGTTTACCAAACTCCGCTCTGGAATTGATGGCAGTGACACTGAGAGGACAAAGGATCCTGCTCTGTGGACAAGGGCAGTATGCTCCACCAGCTCCCTTCAGCCTGGCACCCTGAGGTTAGGGCTAGGGCTAGGGTTAGGGTTAGGGTTAGGGTTAGGGTTAGGTTCAGGGTTAGGGCTAGGGTTAGGGCTAGGGTTAAGGTTAGGGTTAGGGTTAGGGTTAGGGTTAGGGTTAGGGTTAGGGTTAGGGTTAGGGTCAGGGTTAGGGCTAGGGTTAGGGCTAGGGTTAGGGTTAGGTTTAGGGTTAGGGCTAGGGTTAGGGCTAGGGTTAGGGTTAGGGTTAGGCTTAGGGTTAGGGCCAGGCACCCCCTCTGTCCCCTGTGTCCCGTTTACATGGTGAAATAACTTCACTAGTGAGCAGAGCAGGTAGTGGCCGGCGTCCGTTGGCATTACTCACTAACCGACGCCTGGCTCTGCATCCCCCGTTGACAGTAGCGGGAATCCTTGGGCCTCTGCTAAATGCGCACATTTGTAAGTAAGAATGAAGAATAAGAGTGTGTGAACTCTGGGCAAATGATGCTGTCAGGGTCACTTCACTCTTGTTTAATTCACCTCCAGAGCGCAGTTTCAGCTTCAGCCTGGAAGGAAGATTATGTTCACCCCGGTGGCCCTCAGTTCCAGCCTCGACTTCCAGTACCTGAGGCGGGAGATTCCCCCTGTCCCCCAGCTGCCAGGCTCACCAGGCCAGCAAGGAGCAGACCCCACAGGCCAGGCCAGTGTCCTGGACCTGAAAGTTAATGCCAGCTCCTCCCTGTTCCCCCATGTGACCTTGGGCGAGTCACTCCTGCCCTCTGCACTTGAGTTTCTTCGTCTGTGGAATTGAAATGTTAATAACTCAAGAGTTGTGTTGTTGGTTTAAAATATGTCAAGGGCTAGGAGAGTTCTGGAACATCGTTAAATAACACTCCAGCAGCGGTAGGTGTTGTGATTATTTATTTATTTATTTTTGGCTGTGCTGCATGGTTTGTGGGAATCTTAGTTCCCCGACCAGGGATGGAACCCGTGCCCCCTGCAGTGGAAGTGGGGAGTCGTAACCCCTGGACCTTCAGGCAATTCCCTGTTATAATTATTATCTCATTTAATCCACACAAGCCTGTGAGGTAAATACTGTTTCTAGCCCCATTGTATGATGAGGAAACGGAGACACAGAGAGGTTAAGTAACCACCCCAAGGGCACCCAGCTGGGACAGGGTAGAGCTGGAGTCTGGAAAGCCGGTGTCTGCTTGCCAAGCTCTTAACTCTCCACCAGCCCTGGCCTGTGTGCCCTCTCGGGAAGCCACAGGAGCAGAGAGCCCCGGGCTCAGGGCGGACCCTGTAGCAAGGTGCCCTGGGACCACCCAGCCTGGACAGGGCCGCGTCCTCCAGGACGCAGGGCTCTCTGTGAGCGCACGGCCCGACCTCCTGCCCTCGGGCGCTGTGTGCACCCTCATATATACCACAGTGCCAGCTGAGGGTCACATCTCGGGGGTTCAGACTCCGCTTAGGACGGACCCCATGGCCCTGTGCACAGAGCAACCGCTGGGCGAGTGTCTGGGCTACGAAGCTGAGCTCCATTCGCCGTGGGGCCTCCAGGAAGTCACAGTCTGTCTCTGCCCCTTGGTTCCCCTCTGCAGAGCGAGAGGCTGGGTGATCTAACCAGCTTTCAGCCACGGTTCCCCACCCGCACCCCCCAGAACACTAAAGCCCCAAGGGCCTGCCTTCCCATGACTCCCAGAAGACAGAACAGGAGCTTCCTTTCCTGACTTTTACCCAGAGTGCGCCCCCAGGGGAGAGACCACTGGCCTTGCCAACGCCGACCAGCCATCTCCCCTGCCACTCTGGACAGACAGGGGTTGGGGGCCCAGCCCAGCCTGGAGCTCGGGAGAGGTGGAGCTCTGTGCGAAGCCACTATTCTGTCCCCGCCACGGCTAGCGGTACCTAGGACCTAGAATCATTCTGTAAGTGGTGCAGAGGTTGACAGAAAGCCAGCTCAGAATGCCCCGCCTCTTTGATGGGACAGCCGCTGTCACAGCAGGGACCCATGGGGGCTGCAGGTGGCAGTCCTCGAAGAGACGCTGGAGCTGGGATGCTGGCTCCTATGCAGGCGCCTATGAAATGAAGTCAGAGAAATGGATGAATGAACACACCGTCCAGTCCAATCCCATTTCAAATGAGAAAAATGCAGGCTAGAGATGGCAAAACGCTCACCTGAGATCACACAAGGGAGTGGCAGGGCCCAGGTAAGGCCACCCGTCAGCAGGTCTTTACTGAGCACCTGCTGCGTGCCAGATACCGTTCCCAGCACTGGGGAGACAGCGTGGCCCAAGCAGCCGGGCAGGGGCGGGGGCGGGCCTTTGCCCTCATGGAGCTTCCAGTCTGCTCCTGGGGCCAGTGCCCAGGTCTTAGTCCCTGGCACTTTTCTGCACTGAAATAGTACAGAGGACCCTCCCCAGTGCCCGCTCAGACCCTCCAGGGAGGGAGCAGACAGTGCTGGGTGGCGGACGGGCCTGCAGAGCCGACTCAGGGCTGCGTACTTTGCACTCCTTCCCGGCGGTAGGAGCATCAGTGATTGCTGCTGAGATGATTGACACTCATTAACGTGCCAGCCACCCCCGGGGGGGCAGCCCCCATCAACCTATTCCTGTCTCGGTGACTGATTCATTGAAGCTGAGCTTCTGTGATTCACCCTCGGGTGGCAAACCGCACTCTCGCGGAGTGGACGACCAGGGCAGGAGGGGCTGCCCGCTCCGGGGGCCACGCGTCCCAGGGGGGAACTGAGACGCCAGCGTGACACTTTATGGGAGCCCGGGCACCGGGCTGCTCCCCGTCGGGCTGGCAGTGCCATTGCCCACAGCAGCAGCAGCAGCTCCTGAATGAGGCTGAGCTTCACCTTGAAGCCTGAACTACTCAGGGCAAATGACAGGCTTTGGAAGATGCTTTTGCCTGAACCCGCTAAAGGGAGAAATGTAACAAGCTGTGGTCAGGAGTGCCAGCATCCGGTCCTCGCCAGGGCTGAGCCTCTCCCTGGTCCTGTGGCCCCTCCAGCCTCGGTTGTTCCAGCAGGGAAGTGGGTGAGGGGGGTCACCCCGAGACCGCTGTCCCTTCACTCATGTCACAAGTGCGTGTGGAGCGCTTCCCCGGCCCCAGGCTCAGAACGCTGGTGGGGTGAACGGCGCAGACCCCCGGTGCCCTAGACTCCAGGTTGGCAGCCTCGTACGGAGGCAGGTGTGCACCCGATCGGCGGCCTGGGAGCCGGGGCTCCTGCTCCAGAGCGCTGAGGGTGAAGCACAAGTAGCCAAGCAAAGAGGAGGAGAACGCGTGTTCCGGCCAAGGAAGGGCATTTGGGAGGCACTGAGGCGAGGCGGTGGGCTCTGGATGGGAACCGCAGCCCCAGCGTTGGGGGCATGGAGAGGTCTAGGGGCTCCGGGGGGAGGGGGCAGCCAGGCCTGGGGTCCTGGTCAGCCCATCAGCCAGCAGACTTCTTCCCGAAGCTGCGGGGCCGTGGATGGGTTTTATACGGGAGCGACAGACTTGGCCAAGTTTTCCTTATACTACCCGGGAGGAGCTGGAGAAGGTCACGGGTGTCTTTTGGAAGAAGATCTGTGATTCCCCCAACTGCAGTGCTGGCCTGCGGCTGCCACCACCCAACAGGTGAAAGGACCAGCCTCTAGCCACCTGGCGGGGCCCGGGCAGCACCAGCCCTGCCGACCCCCAAAGCAGGACTTACCTAAGACCCCCAGGGGTAAAGCTGCACCTACAGGCTGCCTCGGGCCGTCGGGGAGTGACTGCAGGGCTGCTGGGCCAAGGCCCCTTGTGCTGTTTGTGCTGAGGGGGCTGCTCAACCCCCTGTGGGAAGGAGGAGGCCTCGAAGGGGCCCAGGTGGTCCTCGGAGCCCCTCCCATGGCAGCGAAGTTAGGAAGCTGCCTCAGGGCCGCTCACCCGCCAGAGTAGTGCCGGGGCCCAGGGGGTGAGAGGCGGCCCCTGGGAGCCTCATCTGCCATTGTGGACAGTGTCAGTGACCCTAAAGCTCCGTCCCAGAGCTGGACAGCCTCAAGTCAGTGAGAGCCTTCCCCAGAGGCCGAGAAGCCAGGCTGCAGGCTCAGGGAGGCCCAGCGCTCTTTCCACAAGGCCCAGAGCTCGCTCTGGGTGGAGACTTCATCCAGATTCTCACACTCACACACGCGCGCGCGCGCGCCTACAGGGGCCAGGAAGAACCCAGCCTGAGCGCAGCCAGCTGGGGACCCGGGGACCTGATTTGTGCTCCCCCAGAAGGCCCTGCAGTAATGGCTGTGCAGACCCAGGCCCCCACATCCCTCATTCCAGACAAGGGCTGCAAAGTACCTTGCGCTGCCCCGCATCCCACTTCCAGGGCCCCTCCAGGACAGAGCCAACAGCAGCCCCTCCGCAGCCCCAGTCCCCTGGGGCTCAGGGCCCTGAGGTTCTCTAGAGAACACTGAAGGGAGAGGACGCACATTTGGGAGGCACAGGCACAGCCTCTCCCCTGAATAGCTGTTAGGCCTTGAGCAAGACACTCCACTTCCCTGAACCTCAACTTCTGCATCAGTAAAATGGGCACACGTCAGCTGCCCAGCAGGAAGGCTGTAAGGAAGCAGTATATTTGATGGCAGTAAGTTCTCAATGAGCGTTAGCAGACATCACTGTCAGCGCAGCCTCTGCGAATGTTCATTGAAAGAATAACTGAGAAGGAAAGAGTGTGCTCCGGGGAGGGCTTCTGGGTGGGAGGGAGGGGCTCGGGAAGGGCATCCAGCACCACTCCTGACACACAGAAAACAGCAACAACGAACCCGCACCCATCGGAGCCTGGCCTGTTCCAAGCACCTTAATGCACACGGCACCCCCTGAGCTTTGGGCCCCGTGCTGGGCACTGTCGCGGTCCCCACTTTACAGATGAGGCAACTGAGAGGTTAGGCCAGGATCACAAACCCCGGCGGGGGGATGGTGGGGGCGGGTGGCTCCGAGCCCACACTCCAGGCCGCCTCTTCCACCCCCATGGGGCCCAGCAGCCAAGCCCGTCACACCTGGCCAGGGAGGGCGTGGGGCTGTCCCCACAGCCAGAGAGGAACCGTTCAAACCTCAGATGCCATGGCTCTCCCGGTATCCCGGGCAGCAGGCCTGGCATGAGTGAGCGGGTGGCCCCCTCCCAACTGACAGCCAAGAAGACCCTCAGCCCCAGCCTCTCCTCTCCTCCAGGGAGGCCCCAGAACAGCCATGGCTCCCCCCGCCCCCCTCCTCCTGGGCAACCCAGTGGCTATGAGTGATTCTGGAAACAACTCTTGGGAGCAAGTCTCAGCTCTGCCACTTATGAGCTGTGCCACCTTCAGTGCATGGCCTTCTCAACCTTAACTTTCTCATCCATACAATGGGGATAATGATACCTATTCCCCATCCACCCCCGGGCTGCTGTGAGGACTAAACTGAGATGATGCATGAATAAGAGCAAGCACCCAGGAAATGTTTGCTGAGTGACTAAAGGACCGACCAGATAGTGCCATTCTACTTTTTTTTTTTAATATAAATTTATTTATTTATTTATTTATTGGCTGCTTTGGGTCTTTGTTGCTGCACGCAGGCTTTCTCTAGTTGTGGCGAGCGGGGGCTACTCTTCGTTGCGGTGCACGGGCTTCTCATTGCGGTGGCTTCTCTTGTTGCGGAGCACAGGCTCTAGGCGCACAGGCTTCAGTAGTCACGGCACGCGGGCTCAGTAGTTGCGGCACGCGGGCTCAGTAGTTGCGGCACGCAGGCTCAGTAGTTGTGGCGCACAGGCTCAGTTGCTCCGCGGCACATGGGATCTTTCCCAACGAGGGCTCGAACCCGTGTCCCCTGCATTGGCAGGCGGATTCTTAACCACTGCGCCACCAGGGAAGTCCCCATTCTACTCCCAAAGTGCGCCGGCTTTGGGGCTGCAGGGACACCACGGTGACGCCCCCTCACCCGGCACTGAGCGCCCAGGGCAGGGCAGCGAGGCTGTGAAAACACACTGAGGGCGAACACGCGGGCCACAGAAATGGTGCCTGCACCCACCCCTGCCCCCAGCACCTGTCCGGCAAGAGGGTGATCTAGCCCAGATTTTAAAATATAACGAACCCCATCACCGTGTATAACTGGCCAAGGGCATCACTTTTTGACGAGGAAGAAAATGAAAATGGCAAGAAATACACACAGACAGCCGAGCAAATACACCCCACAATCACAGTCTCACACCCCACAGGGTCTCACACTCACTCAGCCACACAACCTCAGAGACGGCCAAACTCACACGCAGCCCACCTAGCACAGCCACGGACACAGCCTCACGCCCTCCACGGCTCAGCAGACAGGCAGATGCGCCTCCAGGCGCAGAGCCGCAAGTCACTCAGCCTCACCCGCAGCCCATCCCCACCCCCACGCGGCCCGGCGCCCGAGCCCTGCTCACCCTCAGACCCCGTGCGGCCCGGGAGGGCCCGGCGCAGCCAGCCCACTCACCCCCAGGCCTCGCGTACGCAGGCCCGGCCCTCCGGCAAAGCCCGCAGGTCATCTGCCGCTTGCTCCAAACATCCCACTGAAAGCCCAGCGACCGGGGCCTCTGGCCACAGGCAGGGTGTTTTGTTTCGGCTTCTTTGCCTGCAAAGGCACATTTCCCCAGCCTGCAGCCGTCTCCGTGGCTTGGCGACAGCCTGTGGCCTCCCCGCCCCCTCCCGCCCTCTCAGGAGGCCCAGGAGGGGAGCCTGCCAGGCCCCTTGGGGGGTCCCCAGCAAGAGTTCCCACAGGGCTTTGCCGAGGGCATGGTGCGGGGCCAGCCCGAGCTCCAGGTGGGCCAGGGGTCCGGCCCGGTGCAGCAGCCCTCGCCTGGAACTGCAGCGGGGATCCTCAGCCCCCCAGCCGGGCGGCCACGGCATCACGCCCAAGGGGGCTGGGAGAGGAAGCAGATGCAGGACACCCCTGGAGGCCCTGCTGCCTGGACCCTCCGTCTGCCCGTCTGGGAAATGGGGAGCAGCGAAGGGAGGGAAAAGTCGGGGTCCCCTCTTCCCCCCCGACCCCAGCCTCAGACTCCACTGGGTCGCTGAGGGCTCGAGGCACGTCTGAAGGTCAGCCAAGGGCGAATCCAGCGCGTGGAAATAGCTGAGGCGGGTGGGGCCGGCAGCTCTGGCTCTGGCTGGCCCGGCCTGACGCGCCGGCCCTGAGAGAGGCTAGCGGCCTGGTGGCCTGAAGAAGGAAGGGAGGGACAGAGGGGAGGAGAGCAGGAGGGCCCGGGCCGGGGTGGGGGGGCAGCACAGGAGGCTCACTGTCCGGGCTGCAGTGGAGGCTCCAGGGGCGCCTCTGGGGAGAGATGGGACCCTAGGCCAGGCCCCCTGGGAGGAGGAGGAGGGAGAGAATGCGGGGAAAGCCACCGGGAGGAAAGAAAGAACAGAGAGGCAAGGACCACAGAAGCACAGGGAGGAAGGCGCGCGGCCCTGCCGGGGGAGGAGGCCCAGCCCTGGGACAGGGATGCAGCCTGTCCTCAGGGGGACAGTAAGTGCCACCCGCCATCGCCCCGGCGGGGGTGGCTGCGGGGCTGACCCCGACCCCTCAGGGCACAGGCCAGCACAGGGCAGCAGGGCGCCACTCGGGGACCACGTCTGCCGGCCGCTGGCCTCCGACCTCGGAGTCCCAGGCCCTTCCTGGGGCCCCCGTGGGACCCGTGGGCCACCCTGTGACCCAGGAGGGCGCCTGGAGATGCTCAACATCCAAAGAGCAGAGGCACCCTGGTGACTGCAGCAAAACTTCCTGGGCCGGCGACAGCTGGATGGTGACTCTTATACCCTAACACGTCCAGGCCAGGCCTGTCTTTGCGAAATATTCTTCTTTGCCCCCGGTAACTTTTATACCATCTCAAGACATCACAGATGAACAAATGCACCCCTCAGACGAAAGCCTGGCAGGGCAGCAGCTCTCTTGGCCGGGCAAAGACTAGAAAAAGACAGAGGCCAGAGGCTGCGTCCTGCCACTAGCTGGCCATGTGAATCGAGGTGGCCCTCCAGCTGCCCAGAGCTCCCTCAGTTTCCCAGTTGTTGGCTTAATGGGGTTAGATAACCCCTAAGGTCCCACTTGTTCAAATGTCCTGAGATTTCTGGGAAGACCACGTGTGACCCCCAAACCACACGCTGTAGCCCCTCTGGCCCCGTAGGGCCTCTGATGAAGCAAGGCCTCAGCCCTGCGGTCCTGCCAGGGGAACAGGTGGACCAGCCGTAGCACCCGGACTCAAATGCCCAGGGTGCCTGTCCTGTGTGACCTCAGGTAAGCCCTGAACCTCTCTGAGCCTCAGATTCCAAACTCTGGGAAACGCCATTTCCCACAAAGGCGTGATGATACAAGGGCAGCCTGATAACAGCATCCGGTGGGTATCTCCGGGCATTCCTGCAACTGCAGTGGGGCCGGTGTCACTACTAACACCACCACCACCTACCACCAGTTAAAATCCCCACAGGAGGACACCTGGCATCCTCAGGGCCCTGTTTCTGGCTTCCATCCCAAGACAGTAACCTCTTCTGGGTCACAGTCACCTCTGTTAGTAAATGGGGATGGGCATGGGGTCAGGTGGGCTTCAACCTCCCAGGTTTCACATTTGCTCCCAGGGAAGGGGCCTAACCAGCACTTTCAAACGGTACTAGACGCGGCCTTGGTGCAACACGATTAGTCTTGGGACTAGAAGAGTAAACAAATGTGTAATTCATGAATTTGCTAATTGTCCTTCATTTGGATCTCCTGCCACTTTTCCTAGACTCTCTGCCTGACATCCGAGCTCGTGGCAAGGACTCAGAGAATGCCGGGAGCAGCCCAGGGAGGGAACTGGCATCAAAGCCGTACACCTGGCCTCGCCCTCCCCCCGCCGCTGCCCCCTCCAGACCAGAGCCCACCACCCCAGACACCACACAAGGCAGGAAGCCCGTGGCACTCCATCTTTTATTTTCTTCAACTGTACACAAATGTAAAATACTTTAACAGCAAGTCTACGGGAAATTGTTTGGTTTTAAATTATTATGAAACAGAACCTAAGGGGAGCTTTATTAAATAAACACAAAGACGGGGATTTAAGGATACACACCTGCATCCTACCATCGTCTTTTTTACTCTACCTTCTGGGTGTGTAAGGATAGAAAAGACACATCAAACTGAATAAACAAAATCCATTTATACCCTGAAACAGTGGCAGGCCACTCAAGGGATTGTTCAGAATGTCCACCTCATATAGGATGGCCTCACCATCTAATAAAAATTAAAACTGATCTGTTGGCCTCTTTGGTTCCAAAATTATGTATAATACATTTAACTGTATTTTTTTTTTTTTTGCTGCTATAAAAATAACTTCTTTTTCAAATGGCAGTTTCTGACTAATCATGCAACTAAATCAGTGCAAACATTAAAAGCAATCATTCGCTTAAAAAAGAAGCAAAGGATTTCATTTCAAGTATAAAAAAATATAAAAAGAGTCGTACGAGTCCAGTTTCGTCTAGTGTGGGTCAACCCTTTAAATTGCATAGTTCACGTGGCACTTGGACCTCTGGGGGTGAGCAAGCTCAGTGCTCCACCAAGGGCCACTTCAGGACACACGCGGATAAGCAAGGGCTGTATCATGTGCGTTCAGGCGGGTGTGCAAGTGCTAGGAGGGGCAGGCGGGCGGGCGGGCGAGCAGGCGGGGGCCACATCTGGGGCCGGCGCAGGTGGCCGTGGCCCACGTGGGCCACTTCTGCAAAGCAGCTGAAAGCCTCCCCATTTCCCCAAGGCCAGTTAAACTGCTGTGCTCCCTCGCCCCCTGCTGAGGGGGCAACCCCCCGCCCCCAGCATTTCCAGAATGCCTTCACCCCACCGTTCCCTCCTCCTAAGAGCTCACCCCCACTTGCCTAAGAGTCATTTCCACTCCTCCCCAACCGGTCCTAGAGGAATCTCCCCAAGGAAGGGCACAGATTGCAACTTTTTTCTTTCCACTTGGAACAATTCAGATTTTAACTTAAAAGGTCAGACCTGGTAGGAAAGTCCCTTTTCAATTATACAACCGGAACGAATGACCATTCAACTGCTAGTGATCAGTTAAAGCATCAAATTAAGACCCTTCTCCTCTCCCTCCCTCCCCACCCCCAAAACACACACACACACACACACACACACACACACACACACACAGAAGTCAAGCCAGGGACCCAAGCAACAGTCAAATGGTCACTGCCACGGCCCCACCGTCTCCGGCAGGTCATGTCCTTTCTGGGCCTCCTTCCCTCTCCAAGGGTGGGAAAGGATGGGGGCTGCCCTGGTTCCCGCAGCAGGAAGGATGCCAGGCCGGGAGACGAAGCCCACGCATTGGAGCCAAGAGATGCCGAGGCACGGCGGGCCTTGCACAGGCAAAAGGGGACACGCGGCCATCGCCCGCGGCCCGCTCCTCTGCGGGGCTCCCCTGCCCCTCTCTCTCTCGCTCTCTGTGTCTCTGTCTTTGTGCTCTTCTGTGTGCTCGGAAGGCGCGATTCAGAGTGGCCGGGCCAGCTGGTGGGGATGATGCCTGCTCACCCCACTCTCCGGGTGACAGGCGTTCGGGGCTGAGCTGCCCTCTGTCACCGCATCCGTTTGCTGCTATCGCGGAGGCTGCTTTGTGGGGGGCAGGGTGCGCCCGGCTGTGCGCGTCCACGTGCGCACCGTCGAGTCTGCCCTGTCCGTGGAGGGTTCTCCCCCTTCTTTTGACTGACGGCTGGATGAAGAGGCAGGAAAATCTCTCAGGCCTCCCCCGGGCACCTCCCGGGCAGCCCAGCGGCACCGCCACGCCCCCTCTGCCGCGCACGGCGTGCCCCCCGCCGCGGGACCGTCTGAGCCCCGCCCTCAGGCGCAGCCGCACTCCTCCACGATCATGTTCGGCACGTCCCGCTTGACGATGTTGTACTCGTCGTCGAAGTAGAGCATGGACATGGTGCTCAGCTTGGTGGGGATGCAGCAGGAGTTCACGGTGCCCGGGTTCAGGCCCCGCATGCGGTACTGGTTCACCACGGCCGTGTGGAAGGACGAGGCCGAGCCGGGCACCCCCGCCAGGTAGGCCGGGCAGCTGCCCTCGCAGTAGTTCCCGTAGTAGCCGGTGGGCGCAATGATCCAGTCGTTCCAGCCGATGAGGCGGAAGTCGATGAAGAACTGCTGCCGGCAGCACAGGTTGGTCCGGCCGTCGCACTCCAGGCCCCGCTTGCGGATGCGGTGCCGGCTGTCGCCCAACCGCGCCTGCACCACCACGAAGGGCCGGTGCGACTCCTCGCCCGGGTGCACGAAAACGGGCGCCACGGCCAGCTCCCGGCAGCCGTCGC